>NC_072013.1:17602049-17915382 GCF_027791375.1 Indicator indicator
GCTGGACATTTATGAGGCATGAGGCAAACTAATGATTCAAACAAAGGTTGAGTTTGGTGGAAATATATGCATGTATGTCTGTTTAAACAATGCTCTCCACAACAGCAAGAAAATCTTGTTTTGAAGAAACTGTCTGAAGATAATAACTAAAACTCCAGGGTAGAAAGAGTCTTTTGCAATCAGTCCAATGCAACCCAAACACAGGAGGGCTTCATGACATGCTGGAGCTGGATAGAAGGCTCTTGACAAAAATGTTGGCCAGAAAATACTGTTTAATAACCGTTCTGTAGATGTACTGTCTTTCATGTGCTAGGACAGACTTAAGTATGCTTAACTGTCCAGCTATACTACAATTTTTCTTGTGCAGACTATTTTGAAGTTCCATTTTTCATACCACCCTAATAATTTTTTGTACTACATGTCAGGGCCTGAATATTTGGAAAGTGGAACTATGAATTAAAAGAAAGAGAAAACAAACAAATGAGTCAAACCCACAGCAGAATGTCTGACTTTATGTAGCTGGGTTTGACTCTCAGGATCTTTGATTAGTGTGATACTTAGGTCTGAGACCTCTGTGCTTTGAACTGGGAAAAAACAAACAACACACAAACAAAAACCACCAAAAAACGTTAAAAAACAAACAACAAAACAGGCAATAGTATTGTCTGTAGAAGCAATGTTAGTCTGCGCAACATCTCTTTTACTGCCAAGGAGTAGGGCAAATGCAGCAGGTTTCCTGATAATGATGTCACCAAGTGACTGTACTGAGGTCCCTACAGCACGAGGTGTTTTAGTAATACCTCATTAACTTGCTCTCTAAAATGAAATAAATGTAGCTTCTCTTTCACTGGAAAGGAAGTGTGTTTATACACTAACATGTTTTGCAGTGCTGAATTCTAGCCCTCGGTTAAGATAGAATTCAGCACTGTATCAATTGCCAGATATTGCCGAGTTTTGTTTTTGTGTTTTTTGGTTTGTTTTTTTTTTTAATAGTAACAATTTTTCCAGAAAGTCTGGATCGAGAGCTCTTTGACCCTGAAGATAACGCAGTTTTAAACCACAACCGCAGCTGGAAAGCTGCCTCTTGTCCTCCACACACTGCTTCCCTTTGCCTACAAAGCGCGGGAGGATGGAAACGAAAGAACTTGTGGGAAGACAATCAGTAGCCAGACCTATAGAAAAAGAGGTGCCCCCTTTTGGCAAAAGGGAATATTTGTCTTGCTTTGGTAGCAGGGTCATCTGATCAGCTGCTCAATTTTACTCCGAGTCTCCGTCGGGCCCCTGTTATCCCGGACGGCGGGGCGCTCCGCAGCCTCTTGGGCCGGGGCCGGGCCAGGCCAAGGATGGGACGGACGGAGGGCGGCCGCCTCACCGGCGCTACTGGGGGGCCAGTCCCACAACCCTCTGAGGGGTAGGGACCGTGGGGCAGCTACCCTCGGCGGCCGGTCCAGGGTAGGTGCCGCCCCGCCTCGCCCCGCCCCGCCCTGCCCTGCCCGTAGCACCGGGGGGACCCTCGAGCATAATGGCTTCGCTTCGAGCGGCAGTCGCGCTCCAGCTGAAGTTCCTGGTGGCTATGGAGCGGAGGGCCCCGGGTCAGGGGAAGCCGTCCCCCACAGACCGGCACGGGGGTGCCTCGCGGCGGCGGGGGAGGACGGCAGGGCGAGCTGCCGCCAGTCCCGCCTTGCCCCCCCCAGCAAGCAGGAGGCGCCTGACGGTGCCTGTCCCTGCGCCCCGCTCCGACGTGCTCGGGGCGGGGGGAAGGAAGGGGATATGAAACTGGCGGAGACGGGAGCCCGGCCCGGGGCCGGGACGCGGCGGAGCTGAGCGGTTCTGCGGGACGGGGCGAGAGGGGACGGGACGGGCTGTTCCCTCGCCCGCAGGATGCACCGCAGCCCGGAGCCCGTCCGGCGCGGTGCCGTGCTGTGGGCGGTGGGGCAGCGCCCTGCACCCGGAGCGGAGGTGTCAGCCGGCTCCCGGGAGCGCTGCTCGCCACCTCCGGGCTCCGCGGTGGCCTAAGCTCTGCGGCCCCGGTGCCTCGCACCCGTGGCGGGCGGCGTCGTGATGCCCGGCGACGGCGGCGCGAGGGCCCCGACGTAGCGTGGCGGCGCGGTAGCTGGGAACCGCGGGGCGGAGGATGGCGTGTCGCGGCGGCTGCTGCTCCAGCGCGGGTCGCCTGAACGCGGACAACGCGCGGTTCCTCCTGTTGGCGGTGCTGATCGTGCTGTACATGCTGTGCGGCGCCGCCGTCTTCTCGGCCATCGAACTGCCCACGGAGCGAGAGGCCAAGGAGCGCTGGGAGGAGCGGCTGGAGAACTTCACTCGGCGCCACAACCTCAGCCGCACCGAGCTCCGGCACTTTCTCCGGGAGTACGAGGAGGCTAGCGTGGCCGGCATCCGCGTCGATGACATCCGGCCCCGATGGGATTTCACCGGCGCTTTCTACTTCGTGGGCACCGTCGTTTCCACTATCGGTGAGCGGAGGGCGGGCGGGGGCCAGGGCGGCGGCAGGGCGAGGGCTGCTGGCGGGGTCGCGCAGCGCCCTCTTTCCTCCCCAGCTCCCTGAGCTTACAGCGGGCATCGTGACGGTGCTGGGCAGGGTCCTGTCTCCTCACTGCTATTTTTAACCTCCTCATTCTGTCAAAGAGGTGCTGCCGCGGGAAGCACCTCGCTTGCGGGGATCGCTCTCTTGACAAGCTCCCCAGGAGCGTTTGTCAGCCCCGCGGCTGGCAGCCCGGCTGGCCGCTCGGTCCCGGCGCTGGGCTCGCGGCGGGCGGGCGGACGGGAGGGCTGGCAGCGACTGTCGGAGTTTTCCGCGGCGGCGTCGCTTGCCTGCGCCGGGCAACTTGACTGTGTGGGACAGCAGTCACTCCCAGAGCCGAAAGCTTAAACTAAACGCTGTATGACTACAAATCTAGGAAATCTTATTATAGCTAATCTTAGATCTGGAGGTAGGTGGCTCCATAGGCTGTAAACTCAGAAACGACCTTTTTGCGGATCTGGTGTGGTCTTAACGAGAAATTTTATAAAACAGATTTTGTACTGTCCAGCTGCAAAGTATAGAGCCTGGAAAGGTTGGGTTGCAAACCACTCGACTTTCGCCGCTTCTGGCTTTCAGAGTCAGAAGCAACAAGCTGGTGTGAGAGCTGCTTATTTTGTTTGTGAATAAACCGAAGTTTATTCAGTTGGAAGGGGCCTTGGGGAACGTGATACTGAATTTGAAATTCCGAAGGGCTGCCGGTAGTACAAAGATGATGTAAAAGGGACAGCATCAAGAACTGATATGAGCACCCCCGGGAGTCCATGGGTGTCGACAGAAAGCCTTCCTTCAGGCAGCTGTGGACAGCTGAAAGACGCGGAGACAAAGAGCTTGCCTTGAAGACAGGCAATCTTATGTGCATTTACCGCTGTGACAAATGGGGTCACTAAATCGTAGTAATGATATCTCCAATTCCCATCAGTCTTGCTCCGAGTGTGAAACGCACACTGAGGAACGATTGTTTAATTACCAACGGCAATTCTTCAGGAAACCTCCATTAGCACTTGTTCCCTGAAGAGCTTTGAGATGCCTTGCTTTATGTGAGTCATTTGTAAGTTTGAACTGTTCTGTACGTTGTAGAATACCTGATGCTTTCTCTACCTAATGCTGAGTTTCTAAGGTCTGGAGTTAATTTTGTTGTGAAAGTTGTCTCCTACATTTTGCTGTGTTCTTTGCTTAGTGTGACCCAGCACTGAGGTTACCCATACACTAAGTGGAAACATAAGAAAAGTAAGGAGGTAATCTCAAATACCTGGCCAACTGGGAGACTACCTAGGCTGGCCAGGAGGTTGTCCTCAGGAAGAAGATGGGGTTGAAGCCTCACCATCCCATGAGACAGGTGTCTGAGTCTAGCCCACAGGAAGGCGTCCACACACCAGTCTGGGAAAAAATTTAAGATGGGACTCAGTGATTTCTGTTGAGATACTTCCATTTTGCATAAACTGATAAATTTTTTGAGTGTTCAGCAGCATTAAACTGTAGGGTTGCAATCATCAGCAAGCACTTTGAGACCTAGGGTGTCCCCTGTGGTATCTTAGGGCAGTAGTGCCTCCAGGAAGCAGGATGCTACTGCCCAGGTGCCTGAAGATCTGTGCATTGGTTCACCACTTTTTTAACAGATGCTTGGGCACCCTCAGTTTCACTGGAGAAAGGTAGACTACCACCCTTCAGCAAAACAGAGGGTTAGCATACTGGGTTATCTGCAACATCTAGATCTTCCTCTGCTCTTTGAAACAGTTGGAAAAAATAATTACTTCAGTTGCATCAAATGAATAATTTATCAGTGCATCAGAACACCCATTTCTCACGTACATGTGTTTTTCTTTCATAGATTCATAGAATGGTTAGGTTGGAAGAGACCTTAAAGATCAGTTAGTTCCAACCCCTCTGGCATTAGCAGGGACACCTGCCAACTAATCCAGGTTACTCAAAGCCTCATCCAGCCTGGCCTTGAACACCCGCAGGGAGGAGGCATCCATGACCTTTTCATAACTTCACAAAATCGAAAGGACTTTCTTCCCTTTTTCTTTTTTTTTAAAAAACACCTGTGTCCACCTCAGTCCATATTATGATCTTGATTAAAACCTCTTTATTTTAACTGTAAATGGAATAAAATGTGTCTTGTTATCATGACATAACCTGAAGCAAGTCCACAGATGAGTGTATGATATGACTGCCCTTTGCACAGGCTGGTGGAGGTTGGAGATCTCTTGAGATTGTCTAGTCCAACACCTGCACTCTAAGCAAGGTCAGGTACAACCAGCCACTCAGGGTTGTGTCCTGTTGGGATTTGGATGTCTTCAGAGATGGAGACTTGATAAGCTCTCAGGACAACATGTGCCAGTGTTTGACCACCCTCACAGTAAAGCAGTCTTTTTTTCTGCTGTTCAAATGGAATTTCCTGTATTTCAGTTTGTGCATGTTGCCCCTTGTCTTTCTGTGTGAACTGTTTATAAACAGCAAGGCAAAGGAGGAAATCATATCATCTTCACAAAATGAGGTGCATTTTCTGGAGAATATGTCAAAATTTGCATCCTTTCTCTCTGCAAGAAGCTGCAGCGTGCTGGGTTGGAGGTGTAAAGTCTTGGTGCAAGGTGAGAAAAGAGAGTTGCCTGCCAATGCATTACCTGAGGCCCAAGAGGTAAAATTTTGTTGAGCGAAGAGTGAGACTTTTTACTGTAGAGAATGATGAGCAACCACATAGCACATTGTACAGGAGGGGTAGAAGTCACAGCATGTTCTTTAAGCAGCCCAGAGAGGGTTGCTGATAGGAGCTTCATTTACTAACAGGGAAATCTGCGTTGGGTGAGATGGCCACGCTGTCCATGTTACAGCAGTCTGTGGTGGAGTGAAGGAGGAAGTGCTGATCAATGCCTCCTTCCTCATTTTCACCTCTGTAAGTGCAGTACCTCCTAGAGAGCAGAGTTACAGCTGTGCCAAAAAAATTGTGTGTGTGAGGGATAACGCCCATCAAACCACCAAGTCTGTTAGAACCACAGTGCTGGGCTACTGTTTGTAACCTTGAGATCACCTTGCTTTTGGCATATGTAGAGGGAAAAAGGGTGGCAACTGCATGAAATGCTTTCCCTGGGGGCAAGGGCCAGGTTTACTCCTGGTGTCACAGAGATCAAAGGATGTGCTGTTGCCTGACCATACCATGTCTGAGCTATTTTAACTTGTACAACACAAGGTGTGTTGTTCTCCTAGCTAACATTTTTCTTCTTAAGTATTGTTTATGCTATAAGCAGATGTAGTAATTCAAAACAACCTGCTTTAGCCACTGGTGCATAACCAGGGCTTCATAATCCCATGTGAGGTGATGAGATAAGTTCACAGGAGCTAGCATTGTCATTTTCTAAGATTCAGTCAGTTTCTGGATTTTTCTAATAATAGATTCTGGCCTTCTCTTTCTTCTTGAGTGAGCCACTTCATGAAAGTTGGGCATATGTGGCAAATGTATCCTACTGTTTAGAGGAAAGCAATACAAGTCTGTGCTTTTAGTTATGCTCCCTAGCTGTGCTCCTCATTGATTAACAAAGTGGAAGGGTTGTCTCTCTGCTTCACTTTACCTACGGAGAACAGAACTATTCTTTGACACAGAGAGGCTAAATTATTTTTATGGCCATAAACCACGTTGTCATTCTTGTCCCTGAATCTCAGTTGCCTTATTGGGAACTTCAGAAGACACCATCAGACCCTGAATCCTGCCCCAAATGCAACCACTTGTATGTTTTATTTTAACAAGGTCCCTCTTTTCTGTAAAACCAGCGGCCTACAGCTGTTGAATAAAAGCATAGTGATTGAAGTTCTGCCACAAGAAAGAGGATCTGGGTTTTGGTTCCCTGCTTTGACCACAGCTCTCACATTTTGGCTGTACTTGATGAAAGCCACGTTTAGTGGAGAGCAGCGTGCACATAATTTTCAGTTTTATGGGTCCTTTACTGTTTCCAAGATACTTTTCACCAAGGCTGCTCTCAGTCAGAGATCTCCTGGGGGAGGAACAGCATGGGGGCTGTTTCAGATACCCTTCTGAGGTATGATACACAAAACCAGAGCATGCAAGGAAGAGACTATATTTTTGGAGTCACTAAGTCTCTGACTCTTTCCTGGATACAAAGTACTTTTTGTCATCTTGCCATACTCATCAGGAGAAACACAAAGGTTGCACCAGGCTCTTCAGATTCTCATTCAGATAAATAATTAGAAATAAAACATTTAGTTTCAACAAGCTAGGTTGAAGGTAACGTACTGATGGTTTCCCTAATTTTTTCTATTGTAGAGTGACCAGAAGGATAGGAATACCCCAAGTATCAATGCAGGTCATGATGACTTGAGTTGGACATCCATTCTCTTTCCCTTTGAATCTACCACATCCTGCAGTCTCTGATTTGACAAGCATATTCCACTTGTACTCTGAAAAGGTGGAATACAAGTTACTGAATATCATGTCTGCTGTCTTTTCCCTTTTTGGTATATTTTAAAAAATGAAAATTAGTTTCTACTGACAAATTATTCAAAGATCTCATAGTTTCAGGGCAGAAAACTAGGAATTCTGATGGGCAGAAATAGTATACATGAAACAGCTTCATGAAATTGTCGTAGTAACGACTGTAGAGTGATAGTTTAAACGTCTGTCTGAATAACATTGAACAAGGGGACAAACTATAGAAGGGAAGATTTTGTTTTGAAATCTACAAGAAACAAAATTTAAAAAAAAAGAAAATTGCTACACCAATTGCTTTAGAAGCTGGGATTTTGTTTGTTTGGGGTTTTTGTTTGTTTGTTTGGGTTTTTTTCAGAAAGTGTTGAAACAGTCCTGCTGGCCTTCATCATGTAAACAGAACAGAACAGAGTTTGTTTTCTTCCACATAAGTAGCATTTACATTATGAGGACCGCAAAGAGGATTTTAATTAAAGATAAAAAAATACCTCACTCGATAGATGTCTTAAAAGTGGAGCTACAAAAAGAAAGAGGAACAACAAGGCTTGCTCCATGCCAATGAGAGGAAACAGATACCAGGCAAAAATGATCGAATTAGAGGTAGTGAAGAAGGAGGCTTATTTAACATGCAGGGAGCTGGCAGAGTGGAGGGGGAAAAAAAGAAACAAAAATGAAAAATGAACATTTCCTCTTACATTTTGATACTTTGAGAAGAAAGTTTTGTCTACTGTATATAAGAAAGTCTTGCATTAATTATCTTTAAAGATGCATTGTAATACTCCTGCATTGATAGCCCTGAGAGCCCAAAAGACTCTGTGGTCTGAGAATTAGGGTGGGACTAATTCCCTTCTCTTTGGCTTGGGAGGGTGCTTCTGGACAAGCATCTCTAGAGCAAGATGCTGTTTACTTTTCATTATATCATTTCCCTCCACCTCCACGTGCCTCCCCCCTCCCCCCCATTTGTTCCATGTTTGCCAATAAGGGAAGTTCAGGCTGATGCTTTAGGGGAGCTACAGGTAAACTGAGGCCATTTACTTGCATTACAGAGGCTACCCAGTAGTTGTCTGCTCACTTAACCTGCAATTGCTACCAGCCTAGGACTGCATCTATTAATAAATAAGAATATTCCTCACCACTGAAAGACTTACATGCTTAAGTGGATAATCCACTATAACTTTTACTGAAAACTTTCTGTAATATATGACAGATCTGTAGGGAAAAATGTGAAAAGGAGAACAGTGGTTATAATGACACTCTCTGCTATATGCAGAACAAAGTAGAAATCCTCAGACAAAGCAAACCATGTAATAGAAAGGAAGTATGAAATTCAATCAACCTGGAAACCCTTTTACAAGTAAGATCTTAAAAAGATAAAGGCATGATAGCCTAGCATATTGTCTCTTGGACACTGGTTAAAACTGGTTAAAAAAAAAAGTTAGGGGAAAGGCCAGGTCAGTTCCCCTGTGTAAATTTTCTTGCTTCTGTTATTCCTAGAATCTTCAAGTGATCTTCAAGGCATCTAGTTTTACAGAAGATATTTTAAATAGGTCAGATGAATTAATATGTCCTGATACGTCTGTTCCTCTTCCCTGACTGGAAGAAAAACAGCTGAGGTGCCAAGGGCAAAAATACATATTTATACTACTGGGGTTGCAATTCAGGTGAAATAAATCTCACCTTAGCAGTCTAAAGATGGACACACAGGCAGTAGCAGAACCAAATCAGCACACCGCTGTTGGCAGCTCTGACTAGAACTTCTCTGTCACATTTTCTCTCTCTCTTAAGATCAGTAAGTAATTAAAAGTACTCTGAAGTCAGTAGAAGAAATAATTTTATCAGTTACAACCTCCTAAAAAGATTGGGATTAGGTGTTTTGGAGGATCTGGTAAGATTCTCCAGGGCATAACAGGTGATTTATCTATTTACAGCTAGGTACATGTGTTGGGAGATGAGCACAAGTTCTCTATCAAGTATTTGAAACATACAAGCAACTTAAGAGGAAACCTTTCTGGATTTGACTCTGGCCTAGTTGCAGTGCAAGCGTACAAGGCAACTTCTGTGACCACAGAGTGACAGAGTTCATTAGTCTTTAGAGGAGAAGGAGGAAGAACAGAAACCCAGGGAATTTCAAGAGCAAAACTTTTAATTAGCTCAGGGATGTGCAGTGTGCAGACTCAGAGGAACCAACACTAAAATGAAAATTAGTTAAGGCCAGCAGTTTCTTGGCAAAAGATACGAATGATGCTGGCTCAAGTGGTCTAAATATAGAAAGAGGAGAGGAACTGTAATAACCCAACAATTGAGATCAACATGTCTGAATTTGTAGTTATTGATTCTAGTGGCAAGAAGGAAGCACAGAAAATGGATAGAAATGAAGACAAATGAAAGGAATAATATGGAAATACAGGAACAAAAGTGCAGCCTCTCAAAACGTGATAATGTTAACAAGGGGTATCACAGGTGATGTGAACTTATTCATCAGATTCTGATGAGAAAGGCTAAGAAAACCATCGGTCTGCTGTATAGAAAAGAGGGAGAGGTCTTAGCAAATGATTTCATGAAGGCTGGAACGTTTAATGCCTTTTTCTGCATCTATATCCTGAAAAGGTCAGCTCTGATTTTATGTGTGGTACAATTAACAATTGTGATAAAGGGGGAAGTAAAAGAATGAGTTAGGATCCCTAAATCTGTCAGATCTTTTCAAACCATTTAAGCCATTAGGCATTCTAGAATATTCAGAGAAATTACTAGAAAAATAAGGAGCCCTTTGACAACGCATGGGTGGGGCTGAGATTCTGGGCAACCTGTAAGTCTTTAAAAATGACAGGAAGGAATTAAAAAGAGAATTACAGAGCAAACAGCTTAACTTTAATTTAATGAAAATTGTTTGGGTGGGTAATCAGATCAGCTATTTGTAAACATTAAAATGGGAACAAGGAGTCAGTAACACTCAACACAAAATTACCAAAGTAAATCTTGTCAAGTTTAGTCTGTTTTGTAATGTGACAAGACAATTAGTTCTCTGGGTAAGAAATAAGCAACTAATATCCAATATACATGGTGGGGAGAATGGAGTAGATGATCTCTAAGGTCCCTTCCAACCTAAGCCATTTTGTGATTGTATGATTCTGTGATCTTGACTTGAGCATGACTTTTGACATTGCCTCGCATTTAATAAGCAACCCGAGGAAGTGTGGTTATACTAATGGGACCGACTGGAAATTGTATTCATTGACTGGTTTTAATTGTCAGAATAGAAGGATGTCTCAAATGGGGTTCTGCAGGGGCCTGCTGCCTGTCTCTGTTACTATGCGTTTGGGGAAAAAAAATTAAAAGTCACATTGAAATGTGTGAGGAAGATTACAGCATAGTATTTCCACTGTGTGCTGTACGGGGAAGCATTGTCCGGAATACAGTTTTCAGGTTTGGGCTGCTTTACTTCTAGATGCAGGGTCTAGAATGAAATTATTGGTATGACAGACATCTAGAAAACAGAACTTATGCAAGAATTGGAAGAAATCGAGGAACTTGCACAATTGAAAGAAGGGAATTGGTGAAGGAGAATATAATATATGAAAATATGATGCAGGAAGGACTGAAAACTCTAAGTGTATGTGAGCTGGGACATAGGTTAAAGGACTTAAATTGCTATAGAGAAGAATCCAGTTGTACATAACAACAAGTTTTCCTAGCACTAAGTGAAGCAGTTGTGCTCTCACTGGGAATACTGTGGAGACTTCATCACCTTTACAGGCAGGTTAAGCAGACATGCTGCAAGAATAACACTGGAGTCTTTAATTCTGTCATTGGACAGTGAATAGATGAGATGACTTTTAATGCCTCTACCAGAGCTTTTTTTTCCCTCAGGTTCTATGGTCATAAGTATTCATTATCCCTATTTTCCTTAAAAAAAAAAAAAAAGAAGAAGAAAAAACCAAAAATTAACAAAACACACCAAAAAGCAGCGCTTGGCACATTGCATATAGAATCTTGTTCTTTGGCAAATTTTCACTTGTATTTTTAGAATGCAGATAAAGAGAATTTTATGACAAATCTACATGGAAGTGCAGAGTTGTTTTTTTTTTTTTAAACATTCACAAAATCACCAACAGTTTAATATTAGGATGGAGCAGGTTTTGACATGTGCAATTATGTTACCCTACTTACTATACCTCTTAAATTAAATAAACTTTAAAACAGCCTAAAATTGAATCAACCGTGGACTGAGCTGCACATGTTCAATTAAAGCAGTGGAATCAGACATAGCAATATGTTTACTGCTGCTGGAATGGAAAAAAAAAATACCTGAATGGAAAAAGAGTCATCAAAACCCACCTAAAAATAAACAGATCTTTACTTTGAAGGATTTTGTTCTGCAAGGTGCTAAGTACTTTGCTGGAAGTCTCTATATTGGCAGCTTGTAGTTAATTGTACCTTCTTCTGCTACTGTTACATACACTGGTATAACTTGGACACAGCATGAGGAAAGTTAGGGTTTTCTCTGAAGTTACTGCTATAAAAATATAAATAGGATATTGCTGTTAGACTGGAACTTTCTCTTCAAAGGCAACTTTTTTTTTTTTTAATTATTCCTTCTTTTTGTATTCTTCCTACATTACTTCTTTTCGATTCCCTGTATACTGTTCTTCAGTAGTGGTGCTGTTTGTTGTAAGAAAAATAGTGGTTTGTAATGGTCAGTTTCTCTTTTTTCTAAGTAGGAGTTAATTTTGTTATACAGACTGCCCTTCTTCCTTTCATCTTTCATGTATAATGCATTAAATAGGAATTTTCATCTGCCCAAAGAACTAGAGTGTGCATCATCCATCTCAGGCAGCACTATTCCTAGTTTAGTGAGTATGCAGGTACCAACTTGTTTTGTGGCTTAATGAGAAAGTTCTTAAGACTGTACTACACGCTGCAGGGAGCAGTACTGGGCAGTCCTTTCTCTGAAGTGCTACTAAACCACAAATTCTAACATTGTGAGCTGAAAGAGACACTGCATTCCTGATGAACCAAAGCCCATTGTCATTACAACTTTCTAGCACCCTCTGTAAGACTGTAGCCTTGCCTGTATTTTCATTTGGACGCTCCTGGTAAATGTACATGAAAGGCGTTCTTACCACATTTTCGGATGAACATTGCATTCTGGCTGTTCTCTGATACCTCATGAGTTTTTGTCTGCTGTTACATTACAGCTTTGCTTCATGGCAGGACTACTATAGTTCAGTACTGGTGACAAGACAGCTCTACATAATTGTTAAAAAATATTTTTGTAAGACGTGTTTCAGAAGTTATTAGTACTGAAGTATAGCAAAGAAAGAAAACATTTACTCTTGAGTACCTTAATTTACTTTTGAGGACCATTAGTGACAATTTCAAACATTCTTTATATTTGTTTGTTGCCATTTCTTTACTTGAAATGTGCAAGAGCAGAGGGATAGGAGGTAGCATGTGACAGGTCTGTCATAACTAGATACTAAATGTTTTGTAATTTATGCAGCAAGAGCTGGTTGCTGCTTTGCAAATTGCCCTTCTATAAGGAGAAGTGTCCCTCTTAGGAGTATTTTTACTCTGTTGTTCCTGCACAAGGAATTATCTTTTGCTTCAAGAGCTGATGCAGGAGGGTACTGAAAATAGAAATTAGCTGGATGAGGGTTTAATGCAGAAACTTTGGAACTATTTTCCTGATGTGTTTAAAGTTGAGCATGTAAATGACAAGGTGGGTGAGTTCACAACCGGTGTAAAAGCCATCTTTTCCATCTTTTACAGTGTACTTCTATACAGGTCATAAAGTGTTTTGCTATGCAATTGAAGGACAAAATACTGTTGTTTTTTTAAACAGCGTTTTACTTAGTGTACAAGTCTTTGTAGTATCTTGCACAGAAGAGCAGATAATTTTAAGAGCATTGTTTTATCTTAGCAGTATTCAAGGGGTATTCGGTGTTTAACACAAATTGTCTGCAGAGCCTTTTCACCCTAAAGAAAACATTGTCTTGACTCAAAATACACACAGAACAGTTCTCCTTTGTTTACTAAGTGATACTGTCGTCATGTTTCAGTGCAAACTTGCACCTTAAAAATCAAGTTTTGCCTCCCATTGAATAAAAAGTATCAAGTATCATCTGTTAGTACTAGTTTATGTATTTGCTCTTCCTTGCTCAAACTGAAATGGCCCAGCTGTCTTTTAATGTCACTGAATACTATGTAGGCTAAATGCCTTTGTGCCTTATTTGCAGGTCTTACAGATGTTTTGAAGACATAGGTCTGGCTAAAGAATGTGCTGAAGACACTTGCCTTTCAACAGTGAAGCTATGCTCCAAAATCTTTTGACTTGCATGTTCCTGGTCTGCTTGGTTTAATGAGTCCTAAGAGATTTCATCCCTTACAAATGGCAATTATGACATCACACAGGTGCTTGTTCCTACAATATTTCATTTCGTCATTAAGAACTTACAGCTTGAGGCTTTGTTGCTACCTGATGTATCTGTAGTTCGTGTAAAGAACTTTAAATGAAAGAACATAATGAAAGGATCCATTCATTAATGATGTCCATCCATTTATTTCACACAGGGAACATCTGTTTTTCTTCTCACCGCTTCAGTGGGAGGCATTTTAATCCATTAGAGCATTTGTAGATAACACAGTCACTTGAAGTCGGTATGGTCTTTCACCTGTGGCAAAGGCTTAAAATTTGCATCATCTGTATGTATGAATAAGGATGGGACACATCCTATGACCATTGTAATAATTTCCAGAACAAGGAACTAACGTGAAGCAGGAACCTGATCAGAGTAAAAGCCATCTCTTTGTATACATCACATCCCTCTCTCAGCTTCAGACTGGCAGTCTTGCTCAGAACCTTCTCCTATGCTGCCTCAGTGTGCTGGGAACCTTCCTAGGGATTTAAAAAAATATGCAGATTTCTGCACAATCCTTCATGCAGAGATGTACAGAATCATAGAATAGTTTGGGTTGGAAGGGACCTTAAAAGATCATCTAGTTCCACAGGGACATCCTCCACTAGACCAGATTGCTCAAGGCCTCATCCAACCTGGCCCTGAACACCTCCCAGGAAGGGGCATCTAGGTCTGGGTCACACCACTATAGCTGTGCCATGAGTCCTATTGATGGCACCTACATTGGTGTCAGAAACTTCTCCTGCAGGATTCGGGGTCTCGTTGCGTCTACACACTCAGACTGGTATTTAAGCAGTCACCAAAGTTGATGAGGAAATGTCTTAAGTATCTTGTCACTGGTTCTGCATACTTTTGAGGCATCCTTTCTGGGAGTTTCTTGTGCAATCATGGATGGAAATCAAAAGTGCTCTGATTTGGCAGGGTCCCTGGAGTGATCCTGCTGCCATTCACACACCCCACACACACCCACACCCTAGCTGCTCAGGAGAAAATTCCACTGCAGCAGAGCAATCTCTCCCACTATCTGGGGTTTAACTTTTTGTACTAGGATAAATGCTGGCTACAAAAAATTACTTAAGCTGGTGTTTCTTCATCTCTGTGTTTGTTTTGTCTGTTTGCTCTTGTTTTTTTTTTTCCTTAGAGCAGTTCATTACATCGGCAGCACTTCCGCTTGCAAACAGATTTTTCCATGGCAGAACGTGTTGCACAAGAAGGAAGTAATAGGGAGTAGCCCAAATCAAGCATGAAAATGAGCAGCTCAGGAGCATACAAAAATGTTTGTTTGGTGTTTATTTGCTCTTAGAGCTGTGAGGTACATCAGTCTCATACCTAGAATTATTAAAGGTAACACTGGCAAGTGTTTGCAATTCTGACAAAACCATGTCAACTCCTGACATAACGAATAATAAAAAGAAATGTGTGAAACATATTGAAGTTGTAGTTTAAGGTATCTTAGTGTTGACACAGAATCAGCACCTGAGGAAAATCAAAGCAATGATATGAGTGAGAAGTGCTGCTCTGACTTCTGTAAGCACTTCCCAGCGCTTTCTTCTTGTGAAGACCAGCTGTCTGCAGTGAGGAAGCTGAAGGGGTCAGAAGCCAGCTTTTGCCTTACTGTGTTGTTAGAAAGGCCTAGTGACTAGCTGTGGAAGAAAGGAAGAGGCTCATTTGATTGGGCTGAAACAGAAAATTTATTTACTTTTCATCTCAAATAGTGTCTTAGTTGCAAATGCAGCCCTCTTTTCTCCCCCCACGCTGTTTTGCCTGTTAGCCTGTTAACTGGAGCCATGCCCAAATTATATAACTGGAAAAACTGAACCCTCCTGCCTTGATTAATGCCTGTGATCTGTGAGAAGGACAGATCTTAGCAAAGCAGTGTAGAAGCATTTACCCAAGACTGCCTGCTGCCAGGGATGCAGGATCCGTCTTACTGGTCCACAGTATCCAGGCCATTATTCCACCACTGCCAGGGGATTATGCCTCATGTAGCTGAGGAAGGACTTGTTGCTGGCAAGAATATGTTCTTGCTCATTCTTGCGTTCTGTTCTGCAAGTCAGGCTTAGTGGGCCCTGCTCCATATTCTACTGCAATGCCAAAGTCATGGAGTGCAGATAACCAGCTACAAAGAGGTGGATATTAAAGGGACAATCTCCTTCTCACTCCAGATAAATTTCAGCTCCTGACCTGGAATCCAAACATTGTCATCATTTTATCTACCACTTAGTGGTCAGTTAGGTTGCAGGATATCTGTGACTTCATTTCTTCAGCATTACTGCATAATTTGGAATTACAAACCAAATTATAAAATGCAAATGTGTTTCTTAGCAGAATTGTTTACAAAACAGATGCTCAACTTTATTAAGAATGCAGCTAGCACTAGGTAATTGGCCCACTAAACCCTTGAGCTGTTCAAGGACAGTGTTAGTGCTCCGTTAGAGTGGTAGGGAATAGTTTGCAATAGCAACATGTTCAAAGGAGTTAGGGGAAGAAGGTGACCTGGTGGAGCTAATTCAGGCTCAAGATGCCATTTGCACAGACTCCAAAAGATTCTACAGGTCATACATAAAAAGTTGTCTACAGGTATACTTCCCCCCCCCCTCATTTTTCAAAGCAACGTGGAGCTGCCAGATATGTAACGTCAGATTCTACATGCTACCGACTGCACCAAGGATGCCCACCTGCTGAATCGAAAAAGAAAAGTGGTTTCTGGAAAGTTTCTGTATAGTTGGGAGACATTTTCACAGCACAAGGGTAGTTTTTCCCCGTGCTGAAGGGAGCCTGAGGAGCACCGTGCATCCAACGGCCACCAGCACAGCTGGGTTGTCTTGAACCTCTGGCTCTGTGACAGATTGTTTTGGGGTTACAAGTTATTTGTATCTGGACAACCCACAGAATGAGTCTGTCTCTCAATCACATGCAAGGAAACTGGGGTGCTTTAGCAGACCACTAAGGAAGATGAATCCTTAATTGTCAGAACCCTGTTTATATTTGGGGGAAAATATGTCAAAGCCAAAATGTTTCTGTGAACTGTTTGGTTTGATGCTTTGTTATTGCCTTATGACAAAATGTTTTGTTAGAAAGTTCCTAGTTAATTCCACTATGCAGAAACAATTAGAATATAACTAACTGTCTTTGTTTGTTCCATTATTGTTTTCCATTAAAAAAAATACTCTATTTTTAGAACTAGAAATGCATCAAGCATCTGGCAGTATGGGCATTTCTTCATGTCAAATAACTAATACGGGACTTGGTAAGAAGTCAGGTCGTTCTGGCCAGTGAAGTTCATCTATGGTGGCCAACAGAATTTTACTTGAATCCAAGGAAAACAAACTGGTTTTGTTCCATAGACAATGTCAGAAACCTCTGCCTTAACCACAGAGCCAAATTCAAATTCTCTTTAGCAAAAAAAACCAACAGCATTGATGGACATGAGCATAAGAAAGTGAAGTTGGCTTTCTCCAACATTTCTGATGCTTTTGCTCTTGTAGGGCTGTGACTCAGAGAACAGGTAACTCAAATTAGTGATAAAACATGGACTTAGCCCTGCAGAGAAGTGTGTAGCTCCCTGTCATGGATTTAATGAAACTTTGTCCATAGCAAAACAACAGAATCCTAATGCATTTTAAGTATCTTGTAAACTTCACTTAAAAGAAGCATCCTGAGACATGACTTACACAGACATTTCAGCTCTTCATATTTAATTGCCACTTAATTAAAAGGTTAAAATAGAATAACTTTACTGCTTAATGCTCCTAGCACCAGAAAATGTAAAGGCTACAACATCATGTTAGCATGCAAGAAAGGAAGGTTAAGTGGGTATGACAAACTTTAACAATATCCTTTGGATTAGATGTAAATATAATTGGTTGTCATAACTTCATTAACTAGGAGATGAGCCAAAGACCTGTAGATACAGAGAAGCAAAAGCCTCAAGTACATGAAATGCAACTTTTAAGTACCTAGAATAACAGTCATTTCAAAAGAGTGGGCAAAAACTTTTGAAGAATATGACCATTGATTTTATAGCAATGTACACTTGCCTTTTCAGAGGACATAGAAAATTAAATCTATGGAAGATCTCATAAAGCTAAGCAATGTAAAAGAAAAAGATAGTCAGCAGAGAAGATGCATAATTAAACACTGCACAATTAATGCTGTAAGATGTTTCGGACCCTAAAATATAATGAACTGGTTAGGTTTTATTTTCTCAAACCATGAATTCAGTTTTGGTCAAATAGAAGCCATAGCAGTAGGGGTTTTGGAAGTCTATTTTTTAAATGGAGATTGAAGTGTTCAAATGAATCCATTCAGAGAATTATGAGCCATTCAGAGCCTGTCTGGGTATTGATTTTTCTTTCAGGACTCGGTAAAGCTGTGGGGTCTGTTAACAGCAGGAGTCCCACAGATACTACTATGAATGGTTTCATTCAGGTGCCTTTTCTACTTTATATAAAATTGCTTTCAACAGTCACAGAGTTTGTACCTGATCTCTCCTTCTCCCCCCGCCCCTTATTTCCTTATTGTCCACTTTTTCATTTGTTCCTGACCATTACCTTGTCCCTGATGACAACACAGTTGTTACTGAGGTTTTCAGGCTGTGTTGACCTGAATCTTGTCTTTTCTGAATAGTGCTCTGGAGAAGTCCCTGGGGGCATTCACCTGAGCTGGCTCTCTGGTATGATAAGCTAAGGAGCTTACAGCAGTGTTTTTTCCAGGAGCAGATTCCTCTGAAGAATCTAATTTTCTTAGGGTAGATATGAAAGATGACCTTAACAGCATTCATAAGTGGTGACAATTAGTGTAAGGACTTTGCTATACCAGTAAAACAGAAACATAGAGGTGACACAGTTATCATCCCTGGCAGCTCAATGTCCATTCTCCATTTCTTCTCCTATTATAGTTGAAGCCTTGGCCCAGGATCCCTAAGAAGGGGCAGAAAAGCCTCTCTCCCAGCCTTGTGTTCAAGTTGGTGTCTAAAGTACTGCTCTGGGGAATGAGAGCAATGCTTGAAACCTCCCTGTGGCCAAGTAGGACTTAAGAGTTGAAGCTTCTGACTTCCTAAAATGATTGGCTACTTCAGTCATTGCCCACTGTATGCAATGAAATTAGGCACCACTAGTACTTGTTTTGAACAGTATTCATAACTGCCAGTGCCTAGAAAGGTCAGTAAATGTAAATAGAGATTCAGAGAGGGTTTAGACTCCTGGAATGCAAGGTTTGTATAGTCAGGCTAAGTTACTATAGAATATTCTTGGCAACTCATATTTAGGTGCTTCAGGTACTTTGTGGAGAAATGAGATTCTCAGAATGTTGTAAGACAGGTATCTGTAAGGGGAGTCAGTCTGGATAGCACTCTTGAATTTCTGTGCTGTAAATCTGCCTCACATAGATGGTGGTGTAGACAGTCTGAAATAAAATCCAGATTTAATCAAATGTTTCATAGAATCATAGAATGGTCTAGGTTGGAAGGGACCTCCAAAGGTCATCTAGTCCAACTCCCCCCTGCAGTAAGGAGGGGCATCCTCAACTGGATCAGATTGCCTAGAGCCCTGTTGAGCCTCACCTTGAATATCTCCAGGGATGGGGTCCCAATCACCTCCCTGGGCAACTTGTTCCAGTTTTCCACTACTCTCAAGGTAAAGAACTTGTTCCTAACATCCAATCTAAATTTGCTTTTCTCTAGTTTGAAGCCATTGCCCCTTGCTCTATCACTACAGGCCTTCATAAACAGACTCTCATCCCTTCTTGTATGCCCCCTTTCGGTACTGAAGGCGGCTGTTAGGTCTTCGCAGAGCGTTCTCTTCTCCAGGCTGAACCACCCCAGCTCCCTCAGCCTGTCTTTGTAGCAGAGGTGCTCCACCCTCTGATCATTTTCATGGCCCTCCTCTGAAACCACTTCATCAAGACCATGTCCTTCCTGTATTGAGGGCTCCAGAGCTGCCCACAGTACTCCAGGTGAGGTCTCACCAGAGGGGAGTAAAGTAGCAGAATCACCTTACTCAGTCTGCTGGCCATGCATCTTTTGATGAAGCCCAGGATGTGATTGGCCTTCTGGGCTGCAAGTGCACACTGACTGTTCATGTCCAGCTTCTCATTTAATCTTACACATTCTCAGTGATCACCCTAAAATAACAGAAATACTTCCTTTCTTGTTCTGGGTAAGTACGAATGTAGAAACAGGTCTCTGCAGAAATTAGTTTTAGACTTTTCTTCTGTGATTGCACATAAAGCATAATTAGTGTAGTTGGAGTTTCTTTTTTGCCTTTTTCCTCTCCTTTTATTTCGTCACAGGACAGTGAGGTGTAGTTAGTTTTATTCATATTGGTATTTCTTAGAGCAAAGTGAAACAGAAGGCCAAGTGAAGTCTTCTGTAAAATCACAATCTCAGAATGACAAAAAGATAACTATTTTTCAGATCTGTTACAATTCAAGGGTTTTGTATCTACTGAATTTTACAATTAAAATACAATTAAAAATACTATGGAAAAAAAATGTAGGCTTAAAGCCCTGATATGTGAAGTAAAAGTACTTAAACCGAGTACTTGCTGTTGAACAAATCTTCCTGCTGTTGATTTGAGGACTGCACAATCTGCCAGAACTTACAGCAGCACCATGGGAACCTCTGGAAACAGCAAAAAGTTCAGTGATTACTGTCAAACCATGCACAAATTAGCAATGAAAAGCAACAATGCTGCAGAATTTTAGAGATTAGTATCTCTTTTGAATCTTTCTTATTGTAATTGATTCCAGTTATTTCTATTAAAATAAGAGCATTATGTTGGAAAAGCAATTGTCGTCCCCTTTGACATAATGAACCATAACAGAAACAGTTTTGTGGTTATTAGTCAACTGTATGCATGAAGTGTGAAGCCTAAACTGCATGGCTTTCTGCCCTGAAATCACAAGGTCTCAGCACAAGGGGCCAAGGACTGCCTTGATGTGCTGCCAGGAGCTAGGCTGCCAGGGCTATCATGCCTGCAAACTGCTCATCCGAAAGTGCAGGGCTGTAATAGTAGCTTAGACATAAGTAGAAACTGCTTACTCTTTTTTCAGCACATCAACACTTAAAATGAAGATTTCTAATCTTATGAAATGCTGCCTTGTAGGAGTTGCAGAGAAAAGCTGCCCAGGCATTAGGGACACCTGAGTGTGAATGCTTATTTGACACATGCCATGCCACAGGAGACCTTCATTCATTTACACACGTACATACAAGCAAGCAACGCAATAGACAGAAATTAACCAAACCCACAAAGCTTTCCTCAAATGTATCAGTGTTTGATACCACATTTTCCTGTTTTCATGTAGAAACCATAGCTAACATTTAGGTGGTTGAAATGCAGAAGTAACAGTCCTGTATTGAACACCAAAATGTATCCGGTCAAGGTCATAGGGAGACCACTGGTGGCTGTGAAGTCAATGCAGAGGAATTGTGTTTAGGGATGGTTTTGGAGGTGGTTCTAGCTTCACTTGGTGTATACTCCTGAGGTAATAACCTCAGAAAACAAAGCTAAGTAGCTAAGGTTATAACTTAGGTTTCAGCAGAACTGTGTTTCACCTACAACTGTGCAACAACTGTGTAACTCACCTACAGCTCATCTGTATAACTCACCTACAATTTGTCTAGATGTTTGTGAGGATATATTGAAAGTCAGTTAAGGTTGCATCAATTCTGTCTGATTTTTTTTAATTTGTTTTTTTTTTTTTCACTTGAACTCCCTTTCCTTTAGTTTGTTGCTTTTATTCCCTGAGCTCTCTCAGTTACTATACAGTAACTGTCAAGTGTCTTCTAATCCCCTTAATTTCACCATAGACATGCTATGTGTTAACAAGATCTGTATTACTAAATGCTGAGCAAGTGTGTATGTACTGATTGTTGCCAGACAAAATATTTGGAAGTTTTTTCAGATTGCTTTTGGTTTAGAATAACATGAATTAGTGTCTCTGTCTGTAACCCAAACTGTTACTGTCATAAAATCTGTAGGATCATAATTATCTTGGAGACTTCTAGTCCTGCATCAGGTTTGACAGAGTCTGATGAAGAGCTCCAAAAATTACTCAAGCAGAATATAATTGACAGATAATCAGAGAGATAAGCAAATGGGCACATATGCTCCATTTTATTGCAGAGCCCAACTAAAACCAAACATATGCTTATTTTTTCAGTTGCTATCGCTACTGGATTTTCCTGTGCTGTTTTTCTTCAGATTTCTGAAAGCTTTGAGCTTCACAACATATCTGTGGGTGTAATTGTTTTGTTCTTGATTCCTGAGTAGGCATAGCAAGAATCTTTTTGCATTTACATGTTTTATGTGTACATATATAGATTCAACAGGGACACAGAAGGCTTCTCATAGAACAGTTAGGCACAGAACCCATGAGTATTAGATACTTACAAAGTAAAGACCTTTGTGAATAGATTTTTGCCTTAAAATATTTTTGCTTTGCAAATAATGTCTAAACTACAATGTAAAGGATGAGTAGAAAGGTTATAGAATATGGATGTTTATACACACTAGGATTGAAACTTGAGCAACTTCTGAGCAGCAAATGAAAATGAGTAAGACAAAACTGAAATCTTTTATGAAAATGAGTGAGATGAAACTTTACTTCCATCTTTCAGATCTGGCAGATCTCTCAGATCTCTCATCTTGACACCACTATTGTTACCTTCACCAAGCTTGATGGGGCTCTGAGCAATGTGATCTAGTTGCAGATGTCCCCACTTACTGCAGACTGTTGGACTAGGTGACCTTTAAAGTTCCCTCCCAACCCAATGCTTTCTATGATTCTATGACTTTTTTCTGCTGAAAACGTTTATTTCTCCTCACTGGTACAGGACTATAAAAAACTTGCTGGGTAAAAATGGAACAACTGTGGCTTTTCCCCCCTAAAATATTGCAAATCATGTTTGACTCTTACACACTGCTCGTGATCATATTTGAAGATAATCAAGAGCATAATGGATGGATCTTCCTCAAGAGTTACTGGAGAAAGTAGCCATTGAGTCAGTTGAGAAAAATTCTGCAGGGCTCATAAATTATCAGAGCTCTCAATACCTGGCAGAGAAAATCCAGGATAAGTAATCAGCCTTGCAATGTAAAGAATGCAAACCATTCATTGATTCACCCAGGTATTAATGGCTTTGAAAATATGGAACCATCATTTACAACCAATATAGTGCCAGTATAGTGCCAGCGAGAAAGAATAGTATTCCAGGCATAGGGATGAAAACCTGCTGTCCTTACGGTGTTTGTTAGTTGCTGAGAAAATACCACTGCTAATGCAGTCCTGTACTTACGGTAATACCAGTTTATGAAGATGAATTTGCAGCTGTCATATTCTTCTGGTTTCCATATTGAAATGCAAAGCATCCTAAGACTTCTGTCCTTACTTCAGGAGCCATACAGCAAAGAAGTTTGTTGCTCTGCTATTGGGAAAAAAAAATGGTGATTGCACATTTTGCAATGCTAATGTTGTTGCTTAGCACACTGAGATACGAAACTCGCTGTTAATGGTGATTCTAGGTCCTCATTGATGGAGGCTGCGCCACTGATTATTGCTGGGGACTGAATGTACTTTGAGCCACAGGTTTGCTGTCTCAGATTAGGGCCTGATCGTTATTATCTAAGTTCAGAAAGTCCTGAATTTGGAAGCTCAGCAACACTTATGTCTTGGTAGTCAATTCATAATAGTGAAGAAAGAAAGGAAAAGGAAATTATGTCAGTTTCTCACTTGTACAAGTTTGGATTATGTATTTTTTTCTTTATTCTAAACTCTGTATTACAAGGTATATTCCTTGAGAAGTGGTGATTTGATCTTAAAAATGAGTGATCCAGAAGGAGAGAAATGTCATTAAGGAATGGATAATTTTGTGTTTCCATGTTGATGCGTCCACTTCTATTAGTTGTAGCAATTTGTATTTAATCCTGGAATTGTAAGATTGGAATGGGAAATGTGCCCCAAAAAATCAGCAAACTGTGCTTGCCAGGTAGTGTTCAAAGGTGTGACTTGTCTGAGACCTTTACAATACTGCAAACTGTCATCTTGCAAAGGTGCCTCCCTTAACAAGGTATTTAAAGTATAAATTTAGAATAAGGTTGTCCTTTTGGACTATATGGATTTGCTTATCTCATTGCAAGAGACTAGACCCTGAAATTAGTTTTCACACTTGGGCAGATGTGGCAGCCAAGATGTTGCTGTCAATTTGTTACAGATGGTCTTTAAAATTGAGGTGGACTGTGCCATGATCTGAGTTTTAGAGATCTCAAAGTTCCCGTTTATATAAAGTCTGGGATGATTTGCAAGGTTACTGAAAGGTGGTGTTTAGTTGGCTCTTAGGTGATGTTTTCCTGCAGATCTTTCTCTCTTTCCAAATTTGGTCTCATACTATGATGATATTTGAGGCTTACCCTTCTTGGAGTGAAAAGCATCCATGCCTCAACATATGAGAAGCTAGGAAGATGGGAATATGATTAGGACTGCAGGTCCTCCTCACACTTTTTAAATGCCTTGGAATCTTTACAGGCCCACCTCCACAGCAACCATGCACCAATAAAAGAAACACTGGCTTAATGTCTCAGCATGAGGAGAAGCATTTGTCGCCTTTTGGCCTTACATAAACAGTGCTCACCTTTCCTTGCAGGAATAATTCAAAACAGAAACAGAAGTAGAGGCAGACTGAGTTCACCAGAAGAATGTCTTGTTTGCCTAAAGACTTCTCTGCAAAGTGACATCCCTGTTTACCTGCATCACATAGGAAAGTTGTGCTACCGCCACCTCAAAGCCAAGATTCTCTGACACCTTTTTCTTCTTGTATGTCAGCTGAATAGCACATTTAAATCTTGCAAGAGAAGCTTGTACTCCCCGTCACTGATATCACACTACACTGTCCTTTGCATCGCTGTCTTATTTAAAGATTGCCAAATTATGCCCTTGTTATTGAGAGTATATGTATTTGGTGGTATTTCAAACTGTATTGCATAAAAAGGTGAGCCTGTTATATGGTACCAGCTCAGAAATTACTGTCTTTGCTACTGTATAATGTCAGATGGCCATGCCATAGAGATCTTTCATGCTGCACTATACAATTTGTCCCTATCTATGTGATCAGAAAAAGGAAAGAAAATTGTATTTGTTCCATGCAACACTATTGTTGAAAAGGGCTACGTTTAGCTCATATTTTGTGGGCTGTCATGCAGCTGGATAAATCTGAGTTTATCAGCAAAGTAATCCTTCAATTACAAATTGTGACAGAGCCAGAATGTTCAGTAATTATATCCTGTTAATTCTACTGAAACAAAATTTTCAGAGCAAAATCTGGCTTGCGTGGGATCCCAAAGGGTTAAGCAAACTAGGAAGAAGAAAGTACAAAATACACTGCCAGTGGGAGGCAAAAACGAGTGTGCAAAAGAAGATAACAGAAATTCAAGCAGATATACAAGAAGTGTATGTCTTTTCACTAGAAGTGAAAAACAGGAGTCATTCTCAGATTGGGGGGGGGGGGGGGGGGGTGTTTTGTGCATTTCCCTGACGGTCATCGTCACAGTACTGTAGTGGCTGTCTGAACTTGGGGAGTTGTGTTAGTGTCCTAGAGGGACAGGACAGCTGTGGCAGCAGTTCCCACTTACTGGTCCTAGTCCTGTTCCATACAGGGCCAAGACCTGAGCATACTTGAGATGTTACTTCAAATGGTCAGTTTATCAGAACATATCTTTTCTGAATCACCCAAGTACATAATGCAAATAAAAAGAAAAAATGCTTACCTGCTTTTAAGATATAATAGATAGGCTTTTACTGCAATAGGAGTAATGATCTACTGGAGTTATCTTTCTCTGCTTCCCTAGGAAGCACTCTAGCCAACAAGAAATAACTTGTCATATTCTGACAGGATAAAAAGCAATCAGGAGAAAATTGCCAGCCTTCATGAGGTTGTTGTCTCACACCTTCCCATGCAGGGGAGAAATGTTTTCCTTCTTGGTATACCATTAAAGGACAAGTAGGAAAAGAATGGAACATTTGGAGGTTTGTGGCTTAAAGATATTTATCCCTCTTTTGACAGCTTTTCTGCCTTCTTTGTATGACATAGCCACTTATTCACTTGGTACCTAAAGACAGTAAGAAAGAGAATAAAAGAACTAGAAGTTATCCACTGGAAATCATGGAATCACAGAATCATTTTAGTTGCAAAAGACCTTTAAGATCATTTGAGTCTAACTATTATATGACTTTATCAAGTCTGATGCAGTGCTGCTGAGGTCAGAATGACAGGTCTGTAGTTACCTGAATTCTCCTTTTGTCACTTCTTGTAGATGGACGTCACATTTGCTAACCTCCAGTCAACTTGGGACCTCCCTAGTTAGCAAGGACTGCTGATAAATGGTGGGAAGTGGCTTGGTGAGCACCTGTGTCACCTCCCTCAGTACCCTTGGGTGTATCCCATCCAGCCCCATAGACTTGTGAGACTGTGATTGATGTAGCAGGTCTGCTAACCATTTCCTCTTGGATGACAGGGGTTTCATTCCATTCCCTGTCCGTTTTCCAGCTCAGGGAGCTGAGTACCTGGAAAACAACTGATTCTAATCCTGAAGATTGAGGAGGAAAAAAATGCATTAAGTACCTCAGCCTTTTCCTCATCTTTAGTCACTATGTTTCCCCCTGCACTCAATAAAGCAAATAAAAGAATGAGATTCTCCTTAGTCTTCCTTTCGTTGCTAATATATTTGTGGAAACTTTTCTTATTCTTAATAGCTGAAGCCAGATTAATTTCTAGTTGGGTTATGGCCCTTCTAATTTTCTGTCTTCATAGTCTCATAACATCTTTGTAGTCCTCCTGAGTGGTGGGAAGACACCTTGCTAGAAAAAGAAAACAGAAGACCTCCCTCTGTGGCATATAAGCAATAATATTGCTTGGAAGGTGTGCAAAGCAAGCACTGCTGCCTGTTTGGATCCTGTTTGTATTTACTTTAGTACTTTTCAGTTCTGGCCACTATACCCCTGAGAAAAAAAGTGGAGCGAAGCTGGAGAAGGTTCACAGGAAATGTCTGAGAATCACCAGAGCCTTAAAAGGTGGTTTGTTAGTAATACCTGAAGATGAAAGTTTGTGCTGAAGAAAGCAAATGGAATGAAAATGGGATAAGAATCTCCCACTACATGGAAGGAACCCCCAATAGCAGAGGGAACAGGGTGCTCTCTGTCCAGTAAGCAGGGAAAAATGTGCTGGGGGGCCTGAGAAAGATTCAGGCTAGATGTTAGCAGAAATGTATTTCAGTGCGTTTTGGATCTTACTTAGCAATTAGACAACCTAGTAAGAGGTGACTTTTTGCCTTTATTTATATTTAGATTGCAGTAGTATAGAAGTTCTTATACCCACTTCTTTGCATTGTGCAGGTGTGTGATGACTTGCAACCTGTGTCTCTGGTGATTTCTGTAATGATCAAATGTTTTGTTTTCTTCAACAGCAGTTGTGCTTCAACACCCTATTGTGCTTGGGTTAGAAAACATTAGCAAGAGTGCTTCCCTTTCTTTACACCATCAAATGTAATTTTTTAATCTTCCCTTCATATTTAACATCCAGAGCCTTCTCAAGCTCTCTTCATTCAGCAGTTACCCCCTGCTATTTATCATTATTACTGTTACCCCAAATCCTCTTTCTCCTACAACGACATAAGCCCACAGCTAAAGATAATGGTGGCACTGAGATCATCCCAGTGATTTGGACTAGGGCTTTGTGGGTCTGCACACCCTGACCACCAAATCCAGCAATTTACATAAGTGCTTAACTTCAGTTACATATACAGTACCTTAGCCTGTACCATACTTTAACTGAGTCGTAGCTCCTGTTTTATCTTCTGAGATTTGTTAGCTATTTCAATTGTTAGTCAGCTCTACTTCTTTTTAATGATAAAATGAGTTTGGTGCAGCAAGTCAGCATCTCTTTTAATTGTGGAAGACCGTGTCCTTTCTTGTCATTCCTTCCAGAGGTGTGCATTTGATTGATATAGACAGGTTCATATTAGACTAATTTAGTTCATTAATCATTCTTTGCTTATTTTGCTTTATACCTCTTCTTCTGTATTTTCCTTTTTTTCCTTTTTCTGCCGTCTGATAAGGTTTTGTGTTTCTTTGGGGGAATTCTTTACTGACCCACTTTCTCAGCAAAATTCAAGGCCCAGTATTAGTCTCCCTAGCTGAGGATGAAATCAGGAGGAGAGCCAGTCCATGCACCCAGTTTTAGACAGGATCAGATCCAGATGCTGTGTTGAAGCTGTCGTGAAACCCTCAGATCTGTGATTGATGTGCAAGGACATGGGCTGGCAGTGTTTTTCCACAAGGTGAAAGCCAGGGGAGAATGTAGCAGTGATTTGTATATGAAAAATGGGTTTAAGTGTCTCTGAGATGGCTTGTTGTTACAGAACTGGGAAAGGATAACAGCATGAGAATTCGCAGCACTGCAAAATCCTGCCTTAAATAATGGGAATGCTTTCACACTTGCCATAGTAACAGCAAAATTGCTAGTAGTAAAATTAACTTAGCTTCTGTGTACTTGTATTACAGCCATTTTAGCCCTTGATATGCTTTTTAACTGCCTATGGCCAGGATATATAATGAAATCAGAAAGGCTACAGTCTGTTAAAGTAGCCCATGGTAGTGGTTCTAACATATATATGTGAATGATGCTTTAAAATCAATGCTTGGAAATAAAATTTTAATTCAAAGCCTGTGTGCATCAGAGAAAAACTGAAAAAAAACATTGCTATTTCATCTTAGACACACGGCACCATGAGGGATTTACTGCCAGCTGTACATTGTATAGCTTGAGGCTCCTTTTGGAATTTGGAGAGTCACCACAAGCTTTAGCAGGGACCTACATACAGACTTTTCTCCTAAGTGCTCGGAGTTACTCTGCTAATAGATTTTCTTCAGAACATGAATATTAGTGGAAATTGAGTTTCAGAGCAAATGGCTGCATTAGGCTGCAGACAGCATGAGTTTCCTAATAAATATATGTATGAATATATGACACACTTGAGTAATTTTGAAAAAAATATGATAAATCGATGTGACTTTTACAGATTTTTTTAAAAATAGGTTCTCCCTTTTTAAAGAAAGTATTCCTGCAAGTATTTTCTTCGAAAAACAATCCGACAGTTCCACTCCCTTTCTGACTCACAATGATAGCATCCATTTCCATTATACTCACAGGAACCAGAAAACTCAGTTATTGCTTAGTCATTTCATTGAGTTTTGTGGAGGTGATGAGCAACTAGAAGAAAGATCTTCTTGCTCTGAAGATGTCTGCAGTCAGGAGCTTGCCCTAGAGCACCTCTTACACTCCTTTATTTCAGTGGCAGGCTAGCACCAGCTCATGTACTGCCTGTCTAGAACTGAGCCTCTCTAGAAAACCCTCAATCTGATGGCACCTCATGAAGCCCCCTAGAAACCTCTTTGTGTATTGGCAGGCTGCACAGGATTTAGCAGTGGAGCAAACGGGTCAACTGCTAACATTCTTGTTCACAGCCAGGCAGAGGAGAGGCAAATGAAGCTGGAGGGTGACACTGAACTGGGCCAGCTCCTCAGCTGAATCAGTTCCTCCAGACACCTGGAGTGGCACAGTTTAGGACCCTGAAATGCTTACTCACAGCTTCATCTGAGTAAAGACACATAGCTTTTGGGATCTATTTGATTTTTTTTTTCTTTTTCTATTCTGAGCAAAATTTTTACAGAACAAAGGGAATCTATGGTAGAGCCACACAAATTTCCAACAGTCAAGGTGCAGGTCAATGACAGGAAGTTTGAAGAAGGCAAATATTCATGGCATGGTAAAAGTCAGTTAGGTAACAGACTGAAATATTTGATAGTACAGGATAAACTGGTGACAACCTGTAAGTATTTGAAAATGTCAGCATATGAGAGGCATGGATTTCCTAAGCAAGAAAATGTTTAATTAGGGAAGAAAAGGGAGATTTCATTAACTGTTAGCTGTCAAACTGTGAATTTGAAGTAACAGTGTTCTAGAAGATGCTTGCTGTTAAGTGTTTTGGCTATGTTGTCAGTTAAAAGTCATGTGAATCTTTTCTTATTATTTCCTTCTAAGTTTGCAGTTGTGCCAAGCTGAGCCTGGGGATGGACTACAACTGCAAATGCTGAGGGAATTGACATGCTCAGTCTCAAGTAGAAGAGGCACCTTTGAAATACCTGTTCTAGTAAGATGTAGTTCTTACACAGGAAAATGTTTTCCAATGTGAGTCAGTGAGGACCGTGTTATTGTAAGTTATATGGATCCTACTGCATGATATATTTTAGCCAATCAAAAGAACAGTGGCCAGCAGATAGAGAAAGGTGGTTCTGCCACTCTGCTCTGGTGAGACCTCATCTGGTGTACTGTGTCCAGTTCTGGGGCCCTCAACATGAGAAGAACATGGACTTGATGGAGAGGGTCCAGGGGAGGACCCCAAAAAAGATCAGAAGTCCAGAGCACCTCTCTACGCAGACAGGCTGAGAGAGTTGGGCTTGTTCAGCCTGGGGAAGAGAGTCAATAGGGAGACTCTGGGGAAGCCTTCCAGTACCTGAAGGGAGCCTACAAGAAAGCTGGGGAGGGACTATTTACAAGGGCATGTAGCAACAGGACAAGGGGTGATGGTTTTAATCTGAGTAGGGTGGATTTTGATTGGACATTAGGAAGAAGTTTTTTACTGTGGGAGTGGTGAAACACTGGAACAGGTTGACCAGGGAGGTGGTGGAGGCCCCATCCCGGGAGACATTCAAGGTCAGGCTTGATGGGGCTCCAAGCAGCCTGATCTTGTTGGGGACATCCCTGCTTACTGCAGGGGATCAGGTGACCCCCTTTAGATGACCTTTAAAGGTCCCTTCCAATCAAATGTATTCTATAATTCAGTGGATTGAAAGTCTTGATTTAATAAGGTTCCCACTTTAAGTTTTGGAATACCATCAACTTTATTTTAATGGAAAAACTATTCCCAATGGGTAGTTTCAGAATGCTAAATATTATCAGGTTTTTTTTCGTATAACATAAAAGTAATGTAGGTTAAATATTCTATAGTTTATTACTCAACTAGGATATTGAAATTATTTGTTTGTTTGTTTGTTTGTTTATGTTGGTTTTCCCCCATTTTTTGTCAGCCCTATCAGATAATATTTATTTTGCTTGGTAGATAACTGAGTCATTTATGCAAAGTTTTACATCTGTTGTTTACAGCACATTAATATGTCACTGAATTTGCTGTCCTGGTGCCTGACTCATCATTGTGTTTCCCCTGTGTAAACAATTTTTTTGTAATGGAATTACAAAGGCATAAGAAAGGAGTAACATAGCCCTAGACCAAACTCTTTGGCTGGTGTAAAGATTTTCTATGTGAATATCTGTGCATGGCTAATGAGAATATACACAAATATATACAATTTTTCAGAGTTTTTTTTTTGTTTGCCTTTTTTTTCTTTTTTTTTTTTTTTTTTTTTGGTACAGTGTGTAAATAGTTATGCTTTGGGAACTAAACTGATCTATAACTGACACAGATACCAGTTTGTGTTGGAGTCAATGAGCAACAGCCCTTCCCTTTCTAAAGATAGTTATCTGCTTCTTTTCAGAGGTGGGATACACTGTGTTGAGCATTTGGACATCATAATGCCATATGTAATAATTCCTTGGGAAACCAAATATTAGCATAAGAATGGTAAAATGAATGCAATTTTTAAAAGACACTCCTGCCTTTATTTAATGCCATTTAAAACCTTTTCCATCTGTCTAACAGGCAGAATAACTGAACATCAGTGCCTGGGTCTCTTTTAAAATGACAGATGTAATTAGGTGATGCTAACATGGGGAGCAGCACACAAGGATGAGGGTGGCCACTGAAACTGGCGTCCAAACCTGGATGGGCAGAAATCTTAACTGCGCTGCAGGGTTAATGTGTTAACGTGCTGCCATGTCAGGGAGTCACGTCGTGTAGGCCAGAAAGACGTGAGGCTATTGCTCTTCATGGCCTTTTGCAGTTCAGCATTTCTTTGTCAGAAACAATGTATTGAAAATTTAGTCAGTTGAAGTGTACATGGAGTCAAGTGTAGGGGTCAGCTGTGTGCTACCATGAGATGCCTTAAGCAAATGTGATTAATCTGTTAGATTATATGAGTTGCAGACTCAGTTTGTTGCTTTTCAAACTTGAATATGTTTTCCTGCTGAGCATTCTTTTTTATGCCCATGGGACAGCTAATTAGTCAAGGAGTTAGTGCTGTGAGTTGCTTAAAGAAGTGTGAGACAAAAACTTTGAGCACCTATTTGAGGTTTTAGCACCAACTGATAGACAGACTTTGCCTCTCCTGTGCCTCAGTTTGAACATCTGTCAAATTAGGCAAAATTGCAACAAGATTATTCAGTTTAATCTGGAGGCCATCTCTAACTGCAGGAAAGAAAAGAGGGTTGGGTTATCAAGAGGAGCCAGCATGGATTCACTAAGGGGAAATCTTGCTTAACTAATCTGATAGCCTTCTATGAGGGCATGACCAAATGGATAGATGAAGGGAGAGCAGTAGATATCATGTATCTTGACTTCAGCAAGGCTTTTGATAACATGAGGTGAATTAGTAACCTGGCTCAACCAGAGAGTTTTGATAGGCATCACAGAGTCCAGTTGGAAGCCTGTGGCCAGTAGTGTTCCCCAGGGATCAATATGGGATCCAGTTTTGTTCAGTATCTTCATCAGTGACCTGGATGAGGGGATTGAGTGTAGCCTCAGCAAGGTCACTGATTATTCAAAACTGGGGGGTGGGTGAATGGGAGGCTGACACACTGGAAGGCCCTATTGCTATCCAGTGAGATCCGGACAGCTGGAGATCTGGGTGAAGGCAAACCCCATGAGGTTCAATAAGAAGTGCAGAGTCCTGCACCTGGGGAAGAATAACAGCAGGCACCATAACAGACTGGGGGGTGTCCTGCTGGAAAGCAGCTCCATTGAAAAAGACCTTGGAGTCCTAGGGGGCAGCAAGTCACCCATGGGACAGCAATGTGTCCTCGTGACCAGGAGGACCAATGACATCCTGCGGATGCATTAAGAAAAGTGTCCAGCAGGACTAGGGAGGTTCTTCTCCCCCCCCTATTCTGTCCTGGTGAGACCACACCTGGAGTAATGTGTCCAGTTTTGGGCTCCCCAATTCAAGAGAGACAGGCACCTGCTGGAGAGTCCAATGGAGAGCCACGAGGATGATCGTAGCACTTGAATGTCTCTCCTATGAAGAGACACTGAGAGATCTGTGGCTGTTAAGTCCTGAGAAGAGAAGGCTGAGAGGAGATCTTCTCAATATCTGTAAGTACCTGAGGGGTGGGTGTCAAGATGAAGGTTCTAGTCTCTTTTCAGCAGTGCCCAGTGACAGGACAAGGAACAATGGGTACAAGCAAGAACATAGGAGGTTCCACCTCAACATGAGGAGACACTTTACAGTGAGACACAAAGCTTGCTTCTATCCTCTGAGAAATAGAAGCCTGAAAGAAATTATATGAAATGAAAAAGCTTCTTGCAGATTCCAGGATAAGTTCTTGTCTGTCTTTGCGATTGATTTCTTGCCTTAGAAACAAATGTCATAATGTGACTTAGGGCTGCACATGAAAAACGTTTGGCTGAATGAGATCCCAGGAGACTTTAGTCTTTTGGGTTTGTGTTAAAAAGTAATTTGCCATATTTGAAAAAAAAAAAAAAAGAAATTGATTTACCTGAATTGTCTTCATAGAAAACAGAGGTGGATAGAGTCTAATCCAGACGAGTGTGTCCCAAATGAGGCTAGGTTTGTAATGTCCTAGTTCAAACCCCTCCTCCTGACCTGGCTGGACTTTTGTTAGTGAAGTCTAAGGAAAAGTAAAACAGGCAATTAAGGCATCATGTTATCTTAGATCTGAAGGGAAGGGCAGCAGCAACAGGATGGAATACAAAATTAAGAAAACTCAGTTGCTTGATTGTCCAGGTGGCCTTTGAGATGGAAGTGGTAGTACTACACTCCTGAGGCCCCCTGCACCAGTATCTGACTTTGAGACCGGGGAAGCAGGGGAAGCAAACTGGAAGGTAGAGAAGACAAGAATGTTCTGTCATAGGTTTCCAGCAGCAGCAGCAGCATTGATGTTCCTGATGTCTTTGCTTTCCCAGTGTTTTCTGGCTGAGTGCTATATAGTCATGGGAAGTTAACCAAAGCTGAGGCACAGTAGCACACGTGGGTGTTGTCCATCATAGACTCCTAAATGCAATGGCAAAGCAATTGTAGGTGAAAGTCAGCTTTTAAATTCAGATGTATTGTAGCTGTTTCTGCTACTTTCTGTGCTAATGAAAAGAGCTAACATTTTACTTAAATGGAAGGTTGCACAAAAAGTTATCTACTCTTTTCCCGGACAACTGAGCTGCTCAGATTAAACTGTCTTGTACAAATGCCTGTCAGATGCTCTGAAAGTGCCCTTAGAGAAACTAAGCATGAATTGTCCTGATGGTTCCGAAGTATTTTTTTTAAGTGCCTAGTTAGATGTGAGGAAGGTAGTAAATTGATCACAATGGGCAACTCTCCCTCTGCAGATGTCAGCTTCTCGCCTTTCATGAGGGCAGTAAGACAGCAAAGGAAGGTGCAGAGCTGACTGCTTTGCTGAGTCTCTGCACCTCTCTGTTTGCTCCTCATCCTCTCCCTATCCTCAGAGGAAGAGACACCTCTGTGTCTTTGTTTTAGGAAATGTGAAAACTCACATCTGCCGCCAGGAGTGATAACTTTAGCATTGCCACTGTTGCATAGGCTGTGATTTTTTTTTTTTCCTGGCAGGCTGCTTGAGTTGTTGTTTTATCAGCATTTATACCCACTCTGAGAGCTGTTCCTGCTGAGCTCATTTCTACTTCACCTCCCTGGCTTTCTCTTCCTCTGCCTACATTCTCCTATACACAGTTGCCCATAGCAACACCCATTTGAAGAGGCCCTTGGTGCTACCTCTTCTATCCTCTGGAGGGGAGCTCTGCCGGTGTCATCAGCAGCACTGGAAGATTCCACGAAGGAGAGGACGGCAGATCCAAACCCAAAAGCATTTGGTGAATCAATAGGAGCTGACTAGGAGCTGGTCTAGTGAAAACACCACATCCCTAACATTGCACATGTTTACTCAAGAGGCAGTGCTGCACCCCGTAGCCCCAAATCCCTTCCATACCACCTCCTCTCTCCCACCTACTTGGTTCTTGTGGGGCTATGCAGTTAGCTGGATCGAGGAACACATCTGGTGAAAAACACTCCAACAAAAATGTTACTTTTAACCTCTCCTCTGGATCGATATGTGACTGCAGACAATTGCTCTGGCATGACAAAAAAGCCAGTGCCCGGGGTTAAGTGGGCAAGAGCTGCTCCTGCTGCCATTGCCATTGAGGTAAATGCTCATCAAATTTCATTGTAAATTGAGAAAGTTATAATTTTTAGTTGGTATAGCTGACAGCTTCCATATTTATTCTGGCAATGCTGAAGTAACTGCAGGGACAGGGCTCAGAAAGAAGTTGATAGGTGGGGGACCCACTTGCCCTGGAGACCTGCACTCTTGATTTGCTGTCACTTGAAAGTGTAAAGGATTTGACAAAAGATGTCCAATGCTGATAAGGAGCCAGCATCTGTCAAGTGCTCCTGGAGAATGAAATCCTAATCTTTTTCAGTCTTCATGTTTGAATGTTTGGACTTAGATCTAATCTCTCTACATCAGGTTATTTATCCTTACACCAAGTTCCTTCTGCATCCTTTTTCTTTCCTGACTCCCCCAACATATGCCACCAGTTGCCAGTTATGTGAAACCGTGGATCTATAGTAAATTCCATATACTCAAATAGCAAAACTGAAGCAGCATTTAGCGTGTTGTGACATAGTGAGAGCTCTGAGCAAGAACTGCTGAAGCTGGTGTGTTGTTACTCAGAATAGTGGTACAGCTCAAAACTGGGCACTGAAGCTTTAAAGTTCTCCAGCCTGCCCCTCATTAATGCTAATAATGCCTTCATTTTGTCATTTGGTGTGCATTATACTGAATTTATCTTCATAGGAGGGAGTTTATTGTTTCTCTTCTTACAGTTATGGCTGTTCTCATGTCCAAATGCAAATTAGAAAAGGAATATATATGGCAGACCTCTAATAAACATGGTGAAATAGAAGCATATTATAGCTCCTAGTCTGAATTTGTGCTGGGTAAGTGTTTTGGTGGATCCATATAATGTTTTGAACTAAGGAACAAATTTGCACAGCTAAAAAGCACTTACTAAAAGAGTAGGCAGGTAACAACTTAGTTTCCAAACCGTTCACTGGAACCACCGGCATAAACACACTTGAGTGTTTCAGACAAGGAGATTCAGTGTGAAGGAGCTATGTTGGCAGGTCACTGAAGATAGTTTGAAGTTTTGAGTGAAATCTTAGGTGTTTAAGTAACTCAGTCCTTAAGTCTGAAAGACAGAAGAGTTGCTGAAGAACCCAAGTTCTTCAAAGCCTTTTAAGAAGATGTATATACCAAAAATTTTAAACAGGGAACATTTTTGATAACTTGTGAGGCAATTTGTTAAGAATTTTTGCTTCATCAATTACAGAAACAAAACAAAACTTAACTTCTAGAACACTGAATAATTTTCTGATCCAGAGCAGCACTTGTTAAGAAGCATTTTGTTGGGATTTGAAGATTTTTGACATAGATTTTGTCAAATGCCTGTCACATGTACTGACATTTCACTACACGTTTTCTGAGAGCAGGGAAAGGGTCTATGAGGACACTCTGCCTTGTCTGTAACCCATTTTCAAAGGCAGATCATTTGAGGCTTCTTCCTCTAATCAAAGGTAATCTTTTAAAGGGTTGTGAACAAATGTTTATGGCTGAACTGAAAGAAATTGAAACCTGAATGATTACAAAACTCTCCTTGTTTCTGACTTCTACTGCATTGGCTCCCCATCTAAAGAATAAATAGTAAATATATTACTGTATGCAAAATCTTACAGCAAACTGCATTGCTGGCTTGTTGGCTATCCTGGCTGTGACCCCTACCAGCTTCTTGTGAAAATTAACCAAACCTAACTGAACCCAGGGTGGCAGGGTGACTCAGTGTCCTTGGACTCAACTGTCAGTGCACATTTACAGAGAGGGATGGGGTAAATTTGCTGTTCACTTGCCAGAAATTCATTGTTCCTCTTTCCCTGAATCATATATACTGTTCCAGATTACTCATCAAATGATCAGTTAAGAGTGGATTATATATTACATTTTGCACTGTATACCCAAAAAGCTTTTACTCATGGACAGCATTAGATGCTTTTTTTTTTTTTAACCAGAAGAATTCATCATTTGAATATAAAACTCCTGTTAAAGAGGACTTTAATGCATTTTGTAAAAGGTAAATTATAAAGCCATAAACATACAAAAGATTAAGTAAAAACAGGTTTTAGCAAGCCCATACATGCATCTGTTAAAGAATGTTTCTAAGTAAAACATCAGTCTTGGGACTGCAAGACAGCTGGTGGCTCCTTTTATACTTTTATTAGATTTAACTGCTTGTAAGAAAATAATCATTGTAGCCATTCTTAAGGGAAAATTATATTCAAAGTCAAATTTTTAAATCGCATCTTTAAATGATAGAGCACAAAAAGTATTTTAGTCAATTTTCACTTTTTAGGATGACAAAGAGGAAGGGGCAGTGGTGGATTGTGGTCAAATGCAGGTGGTGTGTGAACCAAATTTTCAGGTGCTCCCAGAGATTCTGGAAGGCAGCAAAACTCAACACACAGCAAAATATGGCATCACTAGTTAAGCCTAGTTTTTGTTGAAGTATCAGCACTGTAGGAGCTCTAATAGCCTTGATGAAGTTGAGTGCATTGGAATAGTTACTAACTAATTTCTGGTCTAAAGCTTCCTCTTGTTATTTCACAAAATGTTTTTCTACTGGACCATCTAACTTGGTTGTTCAGCATTTTAATGTTGGTACCTATTGAAAGCATACTATACTCCTAGCAGCCTTGTGTGGGTTTGGGTTTATTTTCCTTGTTTTTCACTTGTGGGAGTTTGGCAGTTATGGTCTCCCTGTTCTGTTGAGATGGGGTTAATTTTTCTCTGTGTATATCATCCTTCATTGTAGATGTCAAGAATTCTTTTCAAACACAACATAAAAGCTTTATCTTTTTTCCTGCTCATTTATCACTGTCCTCTGGAGAATATAACTTTCTTCTCTCCTGTTAAGAAAGTTGCTATGACTTTGAAACTGTTCATTTCTTCAGCTCTTGGCTTGGTGAGAAAAATAATAATTTTTTTTTTCCTCTGTAGTTCACAAGCCTTGTTTTCAGAAGAAAACAAGTCTTTCTAATGGAAGTCTGATAAACTCTCTCTTGGATTACTTTACTGACAGTTTTTTTTTGTTGTTGTTGTTTTAAAAGATATTCCTTTGTGACACAAGCTTTTACACCTGTTTTTCAGTGTGTGCATTATATGCCATATCAAAGCGCTACTTCCTTTTCATGTATGGCAAACTGGTTGGACATAGCTTCCAGGAAGTCATTACAGAGAAACAGACAACTGCACAAAGTTCTTTTAATGCAGAAAGGATTTGATAAATGGCTTCAAAACTTTCAGACATTTTTTCAGACAGCCACTGGTCATTCAGGCATGACACTGGTCATCACAGTCTTGAGAAAACCTAATATTTAATTACATGCTTCTTTTCCAAAGTAAAACCTGCTGTTCTACTGGTGATTATGCGCTGTGAATGATGAGGTTAGAGGCATTTAAATCTGTTATTGGCACAGGTGTCATATGCAGAACTTCTGGAGGAGTTTTGACATTTCATGACTTTTTTTTTAAAGGCTTTTAAAATTAAACAAGTACTTTGTATTTAGAGTTATTTGTGCATTTTGTCATCCCCTGGCAGAATACATTATGAACTAAACAGATGATGGCTCAGTTCCTTGGATAAACGTACATAGCAAAAGCTTTTTTCACTATTTTCATAAGCAGAATCTGTAAAATAATTTTCATTAACTGTAGTTATTTAATTAATCAGCATTAAAAGTATCAAGTAAACCACAGCATATCTGTGTTTAATTGTTTGTGTGAGTAAGGCAGCTGATACAAAGACTGTGAGTATGCCTGATGCACAGAGAGCAGGACAGGTCATCATTTAGATAGGTAGATAGACGTGTTTCTTTTAACATTTGCCATGGCACAACACTTTGTCGGCAAGCCAGAGTTGCTATGAAGGATTTGGAGTAATGCAGTGCAACCCTCCCTGTCCTGTTTTACATATAGGTCTGTTTTTACATGAGTGTTTGGACCCGTAAAATCGTATGAGTATTCTGAGACACTAGGCTTGTCTTACAGATACATGCCACTAGACCTGTCACTAAAAGAACATCTCTGGCTTCAAATGAAGGGGCACATGTATTACATTTAGGACATCCATGAGTCAGAGACTTAGTCAGTCCTTGCCTTTTGGAAAAGCCTGATGTTTTGAACCCAAAGCTATATACCTTGTGATTGTGTGGATAGAAGCCAGCATGCTGTTTCGGCAATGACTTACTCTTTTCTCTAAGCCAAAATTCACTGTGCTCTCAGCATTGAAACTAGATGAATTTTTAAGGTCTTTTTCAACCCAAACCATTCTGTGATTCTATGATTACTTCACAAACTCAGATTTTATTCCAAAGTTTGTCTATCAGACCCCTAGCATAAGGTTTTGTTTTTAAAATCCCCAAAAGGATGAGAAATAACCTTTGCCCGTTTCGTAACTCCTAGCTGAAATCTCTGACAAGGTTTGCTGTCATCATTGTCTATCAGTTTTTGGTAATTTTAATCACCATATTACCATCTGCTTCCTCTTTTTTGCGGAATATTTCAAAACTCTTTACTGCATACCACACCAGCAGCCTTTTCTATATGATGTGACCTCACGGTCCTTGCATCACATTTGGAATCCCAGCAGCACCTGCTTGTCAGCTGTGATTTTTTTTGTTTATTCTTAGCTTTTTGGGGTTGTCTGTCTGTCTCTAAGGAGCTATAGCAGTGTTTGTGCATGTTTTTATGATATGCTCCTTTGATATGTCCTTCAGTTTGATGCACCCAAGCATCAGGCTAACCTGGTTTTCTTGGTGAGGTTTTCTGTTCCTTGGATATAGCAATGCTGAAGCCCTTGGCATGCAGTGGTTCTGGTAGTAGTGGTTCCAAACATTCCTTTCTGCCATCAAGATAAAGCTTGAAATTAGTTAGGAAAATGCAATTACACAGGAACACATATGCACATACAGTAATTCTTCATATTACCAAAAATTAGATTTACTTACCTGTGTCCAACTTGTAATGCTGGAGATCTCTTTTCTTTTCTTTACCTTTTTTGAGGTGAACGTTCACAGATGAGGTCTTTCTGCTTTAGCTGAACTACAAGTGACACTGTTGCATAAAATTGCTCTGCTTGTGTTGATATTTAAAGCCACAGAAGAGATTTAATTTTAGAAAATCTCCCTCACTAAAATGCCACTAACAGCTTTTCCCCAGGCTCATGTTACCAAGGGGATACAAACAGACACCACATTTTCTCACTTGTTTTTTTCCGCTGGTGGAAACCAAAAAATTGTGCCTTACTTTCCTTAAATTTACCTCTAAATGAGAAGAAACACTGAAGCTTCACGCCTGAGGAAAGCTGCATGTGCCAAGAATAAAATTCACAGTAGGAAAATTGGAACTAACCTTTGAAAGCTCTTAAAATATAGGCAGATTTGTGCTATTTGAAAGGAAAATTTTAGTGTAGATGATCCTACAGCTTAATTAGTACACATTACTTTCTTGTTCCTTAATAGCTGAAGTTATTATGTTTACATAGACTGACTGAAAACAAACCCTCAAAGCAGTGTTAATTACATTCATGATTCAGATAAAGTATTATCCTGTCAAGACAAATTATGGCTTGAAGTTACTGCTTATTGTTAGTTAAGTTAGACTCTTCAACAGAAAAAAAGGTTTACATACATGTATACACATACTTATTTGATGCAGATATATATATATTGATCGATTTTGCATATATGTGAATCCATTCTGTACTGTAAGGAACTGAGACAAAGAAATATTTTTTAATCCCTGTTTCAGTCACACTTCAAGGTCTTCAGGTCTGATTTTGATTCTTCACCACATTACAAACACTATGTATATACAGTGTATACAATATGTATCTGTCTTCTGAACGTATTTTTATGGGATCAGTAAGAAAAGGCAAATATTTTAAAGCATTTTTCCCTAAAAATACATCTTCATGGAGCCTTCTTTTGGTGCTAAATGTTAATTGAACATGCATCACAAATCAGCCTTACTGCAATTCTCAGTGTCCTTAAATCCAAAAGTGTATGCCTTTTAGATTTCAAATTGAAAATATTTCTGTTGTGATTCAAATTTTGATTTGTATCTAATTCTACAGTGGTTTTTTAACAGGAATTAAAGTGGTGACACTATTGTTTTTTACTGTATTTTGTAAACTGCCTCCTCAACCATGGCATTCTTTAATTATGGAAGGAATCAGTTCGTTTTATCATATTTCCTTATTGTTCCTTTGATACATACTTGTAAAGCTTGGAGTTTAGGATCTTGCAGCTGTTGTTAATTTTATGGAAAACCAGTTCATGTTACATTATTTGCTGACCTGCCGAGGGGGAGTCTCGCACTTTGCTGCAGTTTGAACTCAAGTCACAATATATTTGCTACTTTTGCCAACCTCTGTGAGGTGTGTAGGCGTCCACCCTGGGAGAGGACTTTTGTGATGCAGTGGGTTAGTGGCAGGGTCAGATGAGTCCTCTAGTTTTGGTGCAGTCAGGCTGGATGAACAGGTGCGCCCCCGGCTTAGGGCACAGTCTGGGCATCCCTCCAGCACATAGCAACTAATTCTTTTTATTTACTGTAAACAAGAGAAACACTACTGCCTTATCATCCTTCTTTTATGGAGGTATCAAACTGAGCACTTTTTTTTTCTTTCTTTTTTTTTCTTTCTTTTTTTTTAATTGTAAAATGTAGGGCTTTCGTGTTTCAAAAAGAAACAGCAAAAAGCTGGTTTCCAACAGACAACCACCTTAGGGCTGCAGCCTCTGCCAAAGGTCTGAGACAGGGACAGGAGCACTACCAGCACTGAATGGTAATTGATGCTACTTGTCCACAGAACTAACACTCAGGGCTCAAGTACCTTTTCATATGACATCCTAAAATTAGTTTTAATTAAATATTAACTACAAATGTGCTGATAAAATTTAGATTATTTAATTAGATACATATTTTTCATGTTTTAAGACTAAATAGAAACTACGCAAACCTTTAAATGACTGTTCAACAAGTCACAAAAAAGTCTGAAATAATAGTAAGATGTCTTCAAAACTGGTCCCTGTTCTATCTGTGTAGTACTCAAAAGTTGTATACACTTACAAATCTATCTATGGACAATGGAAAGGCAGAGGACACAGCACCTCAGGCATCAAAAATGACATAAAAATTAAGGGAAACCAGAAGTTAGGTATTAAATATTTATACATTGAATTTATGACAACACAGGAGCTGTAACAAGCCTTTGTAAATCTCTTACACAAGACCTTGAAAGAACCTTAAATAAAATATAACCTTAATTATATAAAGTAGAATGTCAGAGTTTCCATAAATTATCATATACAAAAACTTACAATAACAAAAAATTACAGAAGCTGTCTCTCCCAAAGAGCTATCTATTATTTAAGGGCTACATAGGTATGATAACAGAGGTGTCAATAGACCCATAAAGATGCTGTCTATTAAAATTGAATTTTTTATTACATTTTTCACTCAGTGTTGTCCATTTAGTTCTTTGTTTCTTATGTCTTCTATATTTTTTAACATTGGAAGCTTTTCTTAAGCTAAGTTTCTGTTCAAGGCAGAGCACAGTTTATATATGTGAAATGACAGAAGGTATCTAGCTCTGCAGATAGGTTTTAACAGTGACTGACTGTGAGCTCAACTTTGCTGTGTTAAATAACAGATGTTGCCTTGCACACACTAACACAAAATCAGTTTTACTTGTGCTCTCCGAAAACAAACAAACAAGTTGGTGAAATCTCCAAGATTTTGCTTTATCTACCTTTGAAGTCCCACTCACACACTTGGCTTGACACTAACCTACATCTGTATTACAAGACTGGATTCTTGGGAGGCTTTTCTCAGAGGCAAAAGAATGGTGTGCACAATCTTTCACAGAAGTCTTGTATCCTCACAGTGGCACAAACTAAGCACAAGAATTGTGCAGTCCTCAAAATGGTATTTCCCTACCGTCTTTCAGTCTCATTGAAACAGTGGGGAGGGTGCTGTCTGCCGGGTTTGATGACTCCAGACAAGGCAGAGAGGGGTAAAAAACATCTCAATATATATGAGAAAGTGTTGAGTGTGACTTGGGTGACTACATTTATTGTTTCATCCAAACATCTTATGGCATTAGTTTCAACATCAATATTGCCCTTTAAGAATGGACTTAACCCTGCTAGGAGCTCTGCAGAAGGTTACATCTCTCTTGGCCGGCCTGAGCACAACTTTGCAGGTGCAGACTAGCACAGAAGCAAGAGGCAGCAACAGCACTCCAGGCAGGGTCCCAGGTCACCAGTCCAGCATAGCTGTGTAGATATGACTCGGGTCTAATAGCTTTGGACACATTTCCAGCTTTTACAGCTCCAGAGCGCTTGGGATGCCCAAGTGGGAGGTGCAAAGCTCATTCAGGCAGGCAGGTCTAGAAACAGTGCTGTTAGAGCCTCCCTGGACAGGCTGAGCCCTTCTCTACTGCCTGTCATCTGCACGAGAAAATAGCATTGTCAATGAAATAAATGCTGTCACATCCCAGGCTGTCCCCAATAAAATATTGTTTTGTCAGATAATTGTTGCAGTGAAGGAGAGCTTCAGGACATAGCCAGCTCATTCTCCTCTCTTAGTGAGAGAGAAAGTCAAGATGTTGAATGGTTGTTCATAACCTGTATGAACATAGGTCTCACCAGCCAGCCACACAGTTCAGATGCTGAGCTTTCACTGAAGGGAGGTGTTTGCATGTATTTGTGCTCTTCTGCATTCGCTTAGCAAAATGAACCACACTAGGCTTTTTCTTTTTTCGCATCAGAAGTTGGACCTAAGCCCAAGTTTACGGTAGCTGTGACAGTTTCTGTGGATATGCCCTCTCATGGAATTCTTCATGCAAATGTGTCCTTTTATTCTCTTCCAGAGATGAAGGACTTTATATCATCGTTCCTTTCCAGATCAGGGATTTCTTACAAGCTTGCTGACAGGAATGTCGTAAGGGAAGCAATGTGACATGCTTTGAGCGTGCTTTAGCTGTTCCTACAAGAGTTCCTACAGGTGACAGTTACTCTAGGATAAGCATTTCCTATGACTACTTATTCTGCTCAGAGAGCACCAGAGTAGGCTATCATGGTAGAAGTTAATTTTGCCAAATTATTAGTACCAGACATTTTCTCAAAAAGGTCTTTAAAGTACAGCTTCTCTTAAGAGTTCTTTCTTCTGCCTCTGTTTCAGAAGCACAAAATATCCTCGCTTAGAAAGTTCAGTGCAGAATGTATCTGATGGAAGGAGAGTCAGTATCTTTGTAGGTATCTAAAACTTTCCAAATTTCTTTTTGCTAATCACTTTTTACTTGATGATCTTTTCCTTGCAGTTGAAAGGCTTGGTCCTATTTATCTTGGTTCACAACTGTAACGATTCTCAGTCATTTTCCAGTGGCTGTCCACTGGTGAAAGTCAGCATTTCCCCACTGAATCATGACCAAAGTAGAGATGGTAGAGAAAAACAAGGAAAAGAATTAATCATATAAAGAGAAAATGCATTAGGCGTACAGCCACACCATCACAGGTTAAACTGGAAAGCTGTTTTGTGATATTTCTATTTCTAGCATCAAAATGATTCATTGTTGTTGCTATAGTGTTACCCCCTCTTATTACCCACTTCTTCTGTCTGGGAGAGGCAGGAGTAGTGAACTGCACACATTCAAAAAGGAAATTAAATCTCTCGGAAAAGAGAGAGATTTTGCAGAACAATAGTGTCCTGGTTTCAGCTGGAATACAGTAAATTTCCTTCCTAGTAGATGGTACAGTTATGTGTTTTGGATTTAGTCTGAGACTGATGTTGATTGCACACTGTTGTTTTAGTTGTTGCTAAATAGTTCTTATCATGAGTCAAGAACTTTGCTGTTTCCCATGCTCTGCTGGTGAGGAGGTGCACAAGAAGCTGAAGGGAGCATGGCCAGATGGCTGACTTGAACTACCCAAAAAGATATTCTGTACCATCAGACATCATACTCAGTATGAAAACTGAGGGTGTTGGTCAGGAGGTCACTGCTCGAGCACTGGTCAGAGAGTGCTAAGCAATTGACATTGTGCATCACTTGTCATTTCCTGGGATTTATTTCTCTTTCTTTGTTGTCTTCCTACTTATTACCTTGTGGGTTGTTTTATTATTATTATTATTATTTTAGTTATTAAATTGTTCTTATATCAACCCGTGAGTTCTACTTCTTTATTTCAGTTCTTCTCCCCATGCCACTAGGAGAGGGGAAGGGTGAGTGACTGTGTGGTGCTTAGTCACTGACAGGGGTTAAGCCATAACAAATAGAAAGACTCAACCTAGTGATCCAAAATTAATGATATTGTCCTAGTCTTCCTGCACACATGTTATATTTGGTGCTCCAGCCTTCATTCATGAGGGATTACAGTTGATGAACCATTTTTCATACTCTTTCACAGCATCAGGCTTACCAGGAAATGAAGCCTGAAGGTTTAATTAATGCAGCCTGTGAATGTCAGGACATCCAGAATTAAAACATGCACCAAACGTATCACCAGAGGCAGAGGGAGATGAGTGTGGGTAATGATCCAGGAGAAACACTTAGAGCAATGGGTATCACTGAAGTAGTTCACAACAGAGCAGATGAAAGGACCTGATACTGGCCTGGCACAGGCAATTGGGTTCCCTGAGGCTGTGTGTTTTGCATGTGTGACATGCTAAGTCTTGAGTGGCACAAGTTCCCTGGGCTGTGTCTAGGGAACAGGACCTGTGCAGAGTGAGAATGGCTGAGTGGGACAGCTGCACAGCCTCATCCTGGGGTCTGGCTTTTGGAGGCTGGTGCTTGATTTAATTCAGCTTTCCTAAACTTTCAGGGGCTGATAAGTTATTAATACAGAAACCAGGGGGGTTTGTAGAGTTGATTAATTATACAAATTTGATGCCTGTTTCCTCTTGTTGGATTTAAATATAATCATGGTTTTGTTAGATTGAGATCAATGTTTGCTTAATGTTATTCAATATTTATATTCTGTTCAGGATTCCATTTTGAAGAGCTTGGCCATCAGTTCTTCTTATCAAGTTGACTATCATACTGTTCTTTGGTTACACCCTGTACTTGCTTCAGGAAATCGTCTTGCATGATTATATTACACTTTTGATGTGTTTACACTTTGCAATTATTCTTTTGTATAAGTATCCTCTTGGAAGACGCACACAATATTACCTGAACACACAGGTGGGTTTAAGAGCACTTTGCAGTAACAGTCTTCAGAATAGAAGTGTTGCTACCAAGACGAAATCTGCAAAACTGTTTTGCAGGGGAAGTGTGCAGTGCTTTAGAAAACTTGCTGACTCTACCTAGAGTTTAAATTCCTTCTAGGTTCTGAAAATGTAGCTCTGTTACAGAGAAATTCAGAATTAGCATGAAAATTCAGGGGGAAAAAATCCTGAATTATTGCCAAATTATTTTCGAGAATGCAATATGTGAAAAAACCCAAACCACAAAAGTTGAAGGAAAATTGAAGCTACAATGAACATAGTTGCTCAGTTCAGGTGAGTATTAGGATAGCTAACACCAGTTTTTAGTAGTCAGTACACCGTGGGAGACAAGCAAATCAGTATCATGGTGATTTCAGAACAGAAATCTGAAATTTTTACTAAGAAGAATTTGTTCTTTGCAGAGCTGGTAACGTTAGGGTTTATCCTTAATTTCTATCCATGGTGATAATACTGTCCCATATCTGCAGATGTATCTAACAAATCAATTGAAACACTCCTTAGTGTATGGTAAGAAACATTCAGTTTGTCTAAGACGTATTACCCAATTTATAAAATAAACTTCAGTGAATTTCATCATCATTCTCTCAAGCATTAAAAAAGTCACTACCTTTTTTTTTTTCCCCTGCAGTTATTTCCTGTTTTTATTTCTTCATCACAAGAAGCAATCTTGCATTTTTAAATAATCTCTGAGTGTCAGCCACTGATTATTTCCTCTTTTATGTTATTTTATAATTTCATTTTCTAGTTGCTGTCCAATCCACAGTTTGTTACTCTTTCACTGTTATGCTGGATCAGACTGCTTCTCTAATTGCTTTCTAAGTTATTTTCCTTTTATATATTTGACTTTTGGTTTCTCCTCTGTTTCTCATATTTGAGTAATTTTTTTCAAACTGCCAGGATTGAAGTTTTTTCATGCAAGACTTAATAAAGAACTCAAACATGTAACTGATCCTTAACTAACTGTGCATTATAGCCTAAAACCAGGTTTGGTGCAAGAAGAAAAGATTAACAAGTGTAACAATAACCTCTAGAAAAGGCTGCAAAGATGCTTCTGGAAGCCATAGGCCACATTAGGAAAGGGTAAACAAGAATATAATTAGTTGGGACATTCAAAAAGGCAATAGACATCTTGCAGAGGCAAGTCGTGTCTCACAAAATTATAGCATACTTGGACATTGAAAAAGCTTTCTCGCAAACGTCTTCATCAAAGCCTCTAAAGAAATAAAACTCTAATGGGATGAAAAGTGGAGTTCTATAATTGATATATAACTGTTTCAAAAGAACAGAAGAAAAGTCCAGGTATCAATATTCAGTTTTCAAAATGGAAGTAGATTAACAACAGGGTCCTGCACTTCAGAATCCACTCTCCTTTTCTGTAATAGAAGGAAATAAAGGCATTTTGCAAGCAAAGCAGGGAATACGCTTTTTTTAGTCCCTTGCCCTGTAGAGTATCTGAAGCAAAAGAGAGGGGATAAGTACTGCTTTTGCTAGTGTCTCATCAATCTTCTGGAAAATACATGGTGAGGCAATAATGTTGTCTCTGGGTGGGGATCGTAGTGCGCTTTGCCTCCATATATTCATGTGAAAATGACACCTGGCTCTGCACCAGTCTTGTTCCTGTCCTTCCTCACAAAAGAGATGCTGCAAGTCCTGACCAGGTCCAGGATGCAGACAGGATGTATGGAGACCCCCAGGACAGACATTGCTGTGCTAAGCGTTGTCTTTGCCTTCAGGGAGAACAACTCATGACTTCTCTGGTGCCCAAGTAATGTGTATGAACCCAGCACACATACCACAGGCTTATTTGGGTGTCCCTAGGTTAGAGTTTTAGCGTGAGAGCTTTCATTGACCTCATGAAGTAATGGATTTATCCACAGATCTCCTGCATTTGTGCAGCACGAGGTCATCAGTAATATTATTGTAACAACTTTTTGTCCATGAATGAGCCACATTTTTCCTTACACAAATTTAGGGAAAAGAAGAGGCAGATCCCACCCAGATAACCTTTTATTTCCAGCTAGTGTTTGCTGGGCTGTTTTACGAAAAGGGGTTTTGAAGGAATTAATGTTTTAGCAGAGGTTAATGAGCAGTGTGTTTCATATCTGATGGCAGGAAAAATTAAAACAAAAACTTAACCTGAATTTGTGCTGGAATAGATTTTTTAGACCTTTTGGAAGGACAAAAACTAATTAATTTTTTTATAAGTTTGATTTTACCATTAGTGAAAGATTGCATTCCATCTAAAAGATTTTTTCCAAGATTGTTTCCATTTTTTTACTTCAAGTATTTTTTAACTAAAAGGTGATTAGTATTTTGAAATTTTTTTCATAAAAATGCCAAAAGAAAATATTTAATTTTATTTCAACTGTTTCAGCCTTTTACCATTTTGCCCTCCTTCATTTTTTGACTGAAACAATTCACTAGATTTACTTGGGTTTATGAATACTTCAAACACCCCATGTGTTTGACTTACTGTCAAACAAGTACTAGTCTATAATACATCATTCCAAATTAATCCCAGGTATAATATGGTGATGGTCACAGTTAATCAAGCATAATGTGACCCAATACATGCAAGGCATTTCAAAAACTGAAATTATTTCTGGAACTAAAAGCCTATAGCTCATTTTTGAGAAGTGATCTTTAAAGGAAAATAATTTTAAAATTAATACCTTTATGCTGCTTTCAGGTTTTCCATTTTAGTGCTTCTTTGGAAACGCTAGTATCAATTGATACATAATGAGATTTGTAAATAGAAAAATGAACAAAAAAATTACATTTACTACAGGAGGTAAAAAGAGTGCCCCTCCTGAAAAGGAGGAGTGGCAAGGAACAGTCACACTCAGATCTGAGCTCATTGCCTATCTGGATCAATGTTTTGCATCTTTTAATATTTATAGCTCACTCTACCTTTTCTGTTATGCCTACTTGGGTGCCTTTGTAAAGCCTCTGCTAGTGAGTTTTCACCCACACAGAACTGAGCTCAGAGACAAATTCCAGCCATCTAAACAAAAGAACATGAGTTGCTCAGGCTCTGGCTGTGATGCCAGTGGCAGGATCCTGAGGGGTCTGTGAGGCGTAATGCCACTCTGGAGGTGTGAACCATAACTATGTTTCTCTTGCCAGGGCATTTGCTTTATGCTGTGAGAATGTATAACAATCCCTGAGGCTGTTCACCCTGTGCCAGGGGCTCTTCAATCTTCCTGTCCCTGCCCAGTCTGAAGTTGCTTCTATTCTTCAACAACCAAGGTGGGCCAGGGAAGTTCCCACCTCCCTCCCCACAGACTGCTTTGGGAAAATCCCTCCAGTTGCAAAGATCCCTCACATCCATCGGTCTTTATATGTCTGTCCACAGGGTGGAGGTCATGACTTGCATATAAGTCAGCCTGCACAGAAAATAAGCATCAGAACTAGGATTATAGGAGGATCAGGTCATGGAGCAGAAGGCAAGTTAGAAGCGTGTGGAAATGTCTGTGTGCCAAGGGAAACAACAGGAACAGGTTCTTGTCACGAACATTTTGGTTATGTGTTTTTTCTCTTGTGCTACTCCAGACACAGAGCTACAATCTGGCTCTCTCTGGCACAGAAATTTGATGAGGAGGCTTCAGCCTCCGGTGGTGCCTCTGGATGCTGTGGTGTGGCTGTGGATGCAGATGAAGATGCAGCAACCCTCGCGAGCCCACACTTAGGGCTGTTATTCAGAGGGGGTCATGCCAGAGGGCTGCAGGCACCATCTGTCTCTTAACCATGTGAGGCAGAAGCAGTGTTAGAGAGGAATCTCTGCTGGTAGCAGGTTTCCAATGAAGGCAAGATGAGATCAGTTCTGCACTGTTGGAAAGATGGTTTCTTCGCAGTGTACTTGTCTGTCTTCCAAGCACAACTATATCACACTGAATGTGATTTCCTTCATTTCCCAGAGCCTAGTGTCTTTAGTTCATAATTAGCATCTTACAATTACAGAGAGAGGGAGACAAATAACTTCTCTCATCCAACATGATTTTTCTGTCCTCTCGTTTTGGGTTAATTGATCAGTTGTGTAATCTCTTATTAATCTATTGAAACAGCAGTAATGTTATTTATCGTATTACTGTAGTTTGCTCAGTGATGTTCTGGACAGGCTTTTATTCTTTAGTCTTGTCTTGCTAAAGCAAGACTCTCTTACTAATAATTTTAACCAAAATAAAATTATTGTTCACTGCTTTTAGAAGGGATCTAAGAGAATACTGAACCACCTCTGACCTGACAAATCCCATGACAGGAAATGAGACCAGAGGAGAATTTTGTTAAGACTCACAGACTTGATGTGGGGAGTGGGACACAGAGGGAAAACTTAAGCAATTCTGATTTTAAAAAAGGGCTGATAATGGATGACAGACACCAGGGCAGATACAAGACATCTGTAATGCCTGCTGGGGATCCCTGCCAGGTTGCTGACCCTGGCAGAGCCTGTGTCTGTCAGCATGCATTCCTAATGTGGGCTTCCTTGATCAGGCTGCAATAGGTAATGAGTACAAGCTACATGCCACTTTCACTTATAGTAGGAGCTAAGTGAGTCTCAGAAAAATCTCACCTTGTATTAAAAGATCTGGTGGGGATAGACTCGTGCAAGGCCAGAGTCACCTCTGGGTTAGACCCATGGCGCAGAAGAGCATCAGAGAGAAAGAAATGGGTGTGATATGCCAGTCATTTGGAAGTAGTTCAAAGCACAAAGAAGGAGCAAACCTAGCAGCAAGAACAAAATTCAGACCTTCACTAAACTCTCTTTTCTTTGCAGTATACTTTCTTCTGCTTTTTGTTTCATTCTGATTCTGGAGGAAATGCTGACAAGAATTTCCTTCCCCTTATTGCTGGAGCACAAGTGGGTAACAGCTGGGGAGAGTGTCCTGGCTTTTTTCCAGAGCTGCACTGTACCACAGGGATTTGCTGCCACTTTGTCAGTCTTGCACGTGACGAAACTCCTGACATGATAACTGCAGGTTTATGTTTTTGAACTGTTCTGTTTTTTCTTCCAGGGTTTGGCATGACCACCCCAGCCACCGTTGGAGGCAAAATTTTCCTGATATTTTATGGCCTTATAGGATGTGCAGGGACCATTTTGTTCTTTAACCTGTTCCTGGAGCGCTTGATCACTGTCATAGCCTACGTTATGAAGTCCTGCCATGAGCGACAGCTGAGGAGGAAAGGGGTCCTCCCTCACAATGGCCGACGGGGCTCAGGGACCTCTGAGGTGGACAGCCTGGCAGGCTGGAAGCCCTCTGTGTACTATGTCATGCTGATTTTATGTGTAGCATCACTCATTATTTCCTGCTGTGCCTCTGCAATGTACACACCAATTGAAGGGTGGAGTTACTTTGACTCACTTTACTTCTGCTTCGTGGCCTTCAGCACCATCGGTTTTGGTGATCTGGTCAGTAGCCAGAACATCAAGTATGAGAGCCAAGGCCTTTACCGCTTTGGCAATTTTGTCTTCATACTTATGGGAGTGTGCTGCATCTATTCCTTATTTAATGTGATCTCTATTATCATCAAACAATCTATAAACTGGATATTAAAGAAGCTGGACTGTAGGTGCTGCCACAGGTGCCAAAGAAAATTACTTCGTTCACGGAGGAATGTAGTAATGCCAGGAAATGTGCGCAGCAGGAGAAACATCTCCATTGAGACCGACACTGTCAATGAGAGTGACACAGATGGACGCCGGCTGTCAGGCGAGATGATCTCCATGAAAGACTTCCTGGCCTCCAATAAAGTCTCACTGGCCATCATGCAGAAACAGCTGTCAGAAACTGCCAATGGCTATCCGAGGCAAATGAGCTCTAACTCAAAGCAAAATGGATTCTCTGGTGGAGTTGGAGCCCTAGCAATTATGAATAACAGACTGGTAGAGACAAGTGTGGATAGGTAAAATAATAACAGTAGTAACAGTGAAATAGTGTGAACCAATTTGGCAAGTATAGAAACAACATGAATCAAGGCAGAGAGTATCACCAGAGGGTGGGATGGATGTGAACAGCATACCTCCTTTTGGAAGACTTTTATGGGGCTGTCACTTTAATGTCTTTGCTCTTTGAATTGTACCAGACTCAGCCTTCCTTCCTCCCCTTCCTTCTCCTCCTCGAGTGGGTCACTGTAGGAGAAATGTAATTTATCCTTCAGATCAATTTTCCATGTCCTCTTCTCCTCCAATGTGAAATACAGATTTCAGGATAAGAAATCTGTGGTATGGGAAGAAACCAAATGTGTCTACTGAACACGTTCTTAATTCAAAGATTGTTCTAAGTTTTCTGTATTACTCTTGTCATATCTGTTTTCTCAAAGTAGCTTCTCTGAGACCAAAAGAGAGGAATCAGACTTTCTTTGTGATATTGCAGATCTAATTCAATGGACTGAAAAAAACCAAAGTATTTTATTTTATATATCACTTCTTAAAATGTATTCCTCTTGTGAAACAACAAGGCTTGAAAAGCCAACTCTGCTGGCATCATATCTATATAAATCTGGAGTAATTTTATGAAAGTGGGTAGAACTATTCTGGAGCTATTGTGATATGAATGAGAAGAGAATGTGGCCTTTAAAATTTAATTTAGTCTTCCCTTTAAAAGGATACTATCAAAAGTGATAGAACAAAAATTTATCTTACTTCTGTTTTCTCCGTTCGCATGGGAGTTTTTTCCTAGGCTACATTTTCTTCTAGAATTGAATCACTGTGGCTTTCTGTTTCAGAAATATCAAATTAAATTGAAAACTGCCATACTGATGAGTTGCATGAATTATTCCACAATAACAATCGGGACTTTTCCAAATTTCTGTTCAGATTTTGTTCAATTGTGAGTGAAGCAATTGAGCATCAGCATTATGTAATTCAGCTAGTAACTGAGTTTGCACAACAGACTTTGGTATACAGTTAGATTGCTATGCCAACGTTCAGTGTATTATTATAAGTGACTGTGATCACAAAATCACTTTGGCAGTGTCCTTTTTACCTTTCATGTAATTCTGTCATTCTTCACCTGTTTTTCTGGCTTTCAGTGATGGTAATGACAGGGTCTTGATTGGGTAAATAGAAAATGTTTAACTCCTCATTTTTCTCAATTAAATGTTCTGAGTGTTCTTTATGACTAGAAAGGAGACTTCAATGAGAAGAATAATAACAGTGAGGAGAATGTGAAAACAGGAAAAGAGATGAACTTTAATGACAGCAAAATCATCCTTTATATTAGGCAACTGGAGAAATAGGGATTAAATTAACATAAATTCTTGCAAGAGTTTAAAGACTGGGCTGAATTTCTGATTCACCTTTAACCATGCAATACATTAAAGCCAAACAGTATATGAGAGTATAAATGATCAGAATGGGTCACAAAGGACCTGATCCAACTCCCCATGAGAAGGACTAAATATTATTTTCTCACAGCTAGAAAACCTTGCAGAATACTACAGTTTTAGGGAATTTAAAAACATTTATGCACTTCTTAATACAGAACAATGCAGACAGCCTCTTCAATGTAATTTACATTACATTAGGTATTAATATCATATTCTTTTTCTTCATTCTGGCCTAAAGTTATTTTATTTAGGTTCCTGATACTGTAGAATAAGATTTTAATACTCATTTTAAGCAATATTTGAATTTGAAAAAAAAATATACCTCTTGGAATCTTTTCATATAATAAAGTAAAAAAAAATTAAGCAAATGTACTTAAGTCATGAAAAGAATTGCAAGCACTTTTGACATAGCTAAAATAAAATCCTGCTGCACTTAGATACAAGGAGAATTTCAAGTTGAAGCCATTAGTCCAGATTCTGATATCATCTCATCTCTGCATCACTGAAATACTCCTAATGATATGCCTTCCTCTTTGCATCCTTGTGTAATCTGAATTGGCTCCTAAACCCTAACTTGGGTGAGAAAAGAAGTCTGACTTGTTTGGGGAGGGGTATGTTCTAGCAAAACTTGCCACTGAGTTATTTTAGAAGGTATTATAGTACCCGAGATCCATTATATTGTTGCACCTTTTTTTTTTTACTGCCAAGACCTTCTTTGTCTCAACCTCATTAAATAAAAATACTTGTATATAAAAAGAGAAAAGTGCTGCCTCAAAGCCTTCTTTCTAAATTCATCCAGCAAAGCCTGTGTTCACTGTCAGTAACCCTAAGATCTCATTGTTACAGAAATATTACCCTCATGCTGAAAGCTCACAGAAGTACTTAGAATTTGACCCATCGTATAAGCAGGGCTTGTCTTGAAGAGTGCAGCCACAGTCTTGAAGAGTGCAGATGACTTTTCAATTTATATCAGTTATTAACTATAAATTGCAAATATCAGGTTTTGCTGAGCACTGAAGGCAGGAAAAGTTACTCAGCACTACTTTCTTTTCCATATGATTGAGGCATTACCGTCTTTGACAAGATAACCAAAACATGCAAGTTTCTTTCGTTTCTTTAACTCTAATGTCACTGTTAATGAAAGAGCTAGTCCTCATATAGGATTTTCACTCAAATCCTTACACTTCTAATTAGCTTTCAAAATCTAAAATCTGGTTCTGGAAGTCAGAGAGCAGTATTCATAGCAAATAGGTGAGAAAGCAAATTAAAGAGAGGAAACCATATATTCACTGATGGAAACAGATAAAACATTACAATCTGTATAGTTAACTTTTCAAAGATTATTTAGCTTTTAGAATGTGAGCATTCTGAGCACAGAACATCTGAGCAGCAGATCATTAAAATGGTCTTCAGATGATTGCAGCTGCTTCCATGACATGAGGCTTATGTCATTCCTTTCCATTCTTGCAATACTGAGCCTCAGTTACCCAGCACCACAGAGGAGTCTTTACCAGCTATTTTCAATAGACTGAACACATCTATGGTTATGAAAGCAAGATACTAACTTGTAATCTTGATCAAATAGACTGGGTAGGACTGTATGAGATCTCTAGTGTACACTACCTTCATTGATTAGTCCTGACCTTCAGCTCTCTCAAGCACTGTCTCCCTCACGACCCAAACCTGCTAGTTGCAGGGCTTTCTGCAGTGGTTTTGTAATCCCATTTCATGTCCACTGAAGATGAAGACGGAATACGTGCACTAATTTTGTCTAATCATCTCTATTCAGATGTAAATTGCTGTTTCAGAGATGAAGGATATTCTGTGACTGTGCCATTTTGTATCATGATGTCATCTTGTAGACCTCTAACTTTGTCATTGAGATTCTCCCTGTAGCAATCATGCTGAATGTCAAATGAGGTAGATTTACCTAAGAAACCAGTTGAATTCGTAGGCAGTATTTGGGATAAATAAGAGACCTTTGAGATCAGAAAGGGAAATCTTCTCTGGAGACTTTCAAAACCTACCTGGATGCGTTTCTGTGTGACCTGCCCTAGGTGATCCTGCTTAGCAGTAGAGTTGGACTCAATGATCTCTAGAGATCCCTTACAACCCCTAAGATTCTGTGATTCTGACTTCCAGTACAATGGTTCTATTACAATTGTTTTTTCTAAACACATTGAATAGAGAAATCCCCAAAAGTAACATCAGTTTATTAAAATCATAAAACATGTGTAGATACAATCATACGTGTGCCCCAAAACAGCAGAGTTTAGCATAAGAGTGACCAATGCCCATCTTGTGTGAAAAATCAGTTTTAATAAAAATACAGACAGTATCACATTTCTTGCAGTACTTTTTAAAGTAGTGATGAGGTATCAAATAGCCAGGGATCTATTTTCAAAGCTGTATAATCTAAATTTTAATGCCATATTGCTTAGCACTAAAATGTCAGTCAATAAGATAGAAACCTGTTTCAAAAATCACTGAGTTTCCCTGTTGCCTGCTATAAATTTGCATGATGGGTAGTGAGGTAAGGGACAGGGGGTGCAAGGAGGGTTTAATGCATAAATGTTTACAGGAAAACCTTGGATGTACTGAGGCTCTGAATCTGCACTTAACAGGTCAGGAGTACCACTAAAATCGGTGGGTTAAACTGCAAGTTGCATCTTAGAAGACTGAAACTCATTTCAGTCAGACAGAAATGACAGAAAGTAATTTCAGAAGTAATCTCTTGGAAGTTTGGCTTATAGCTATGCCATGCCTTAATATTATTATTGTACAACATTGTTATTGCACCCTGAAAGGAAATATTTAGTGCTAATCCAAATAAAATAAATAAAGGTAGCTCTTAGGGTTTCTGGCTAGTCCTAGGTTTTGTAAAATTTGTGTATCAGATGCTTTGCTGGATATGTAAATGTCAAAGGAGTTATATTCGTTTATCACCACGAAGGACAGAGTCCTCTGTTTACAAGGACATGAACAGGCTTTTCAAAGGCATCTAATTCCTACTGAAAGTCAATTCACTTCCCACCACACACTGACTTTCAGTAGAAGTCAGGTACCTAATTCCCTTAGGCAACTGCAGAATCCCAGCTGTGCATTATGTTTTGAATCTAAGCTGACCTGACAGTGTCCCTGAAAAGTTCAAACATTTGGAGCAAAGTTTCAGTGCTGTGGCACAGTAATAGCTGAGTTCATTTATTTAAAAGCCTTTTATGGTGAAAGTTTTGCATCAGCCAAATAGCATAAGCAATGTTTACAGTTTGTTTGATTTAATCTTGGCCTCTGCCAGTTTTAATTATATTTGACACATTTATAAATTGAATAACAAAGAGAAGGTTAGACTGGGCATGAAAAACAAACCACCTCCATTTCTCATGCTGAATTAATAGAGGAAGAGATCAAGTAGGGAAAAGAGCTTTCTGATTGTATTATATTTGAATCAAGTTCCTCTGGAAGTAGTGGATATTAAGTTCTTTGCATGACTCCTCACCAACAACTGTGGAAGTAGAACCATTTGAAATGACCTGCAGGTGTCCTTGTTCTGGGAACAGCAGCTCACCAAGCCTTCTGTCACAGAGGCATCGACAAAACAGAGATCAACAGCCACTCAATATTGTGGATTTATTGTAAATAAAGGTGCTCAGCCGTTCTTTTGACATAATTAAATTACAAATTCAGGCATCAGTCAAGAGGAATATACTAGTACATGACCAATTAGGCTTTAACCTTCAGCTTTAAGGAACATTGTACATGCGCTCACCCATAAGGGGGAAACCTCCCACTCAAGGGTACCCAAAATATACACTCACCAAAGGGGGAGTGAGGAACTGCTCAATCCATGGAAGTATCCTTAGATGGCATCCCATTCTAAGGGGAGATGAAGCAACTGCCAGGCTGCTTGCTGAGTGGAGACCAACTCAAAACGGCTTTGTGGTGGGACTCTGTTTATACCCTAAGTTGAAGATGCACTGTGGTCAGTTCAAAGGGCCGAGGCCACAGGACCACACAAAAGCAAGGTAAGAGCCTGGGCCCAGATGCCCCAAGCCAAGCTGATCTTTATCAACCTATAGCAAGCCTCAGCCATTTGTCCAATTTCTGTCAGATGTTTGTGTTCGTCAGAGCGGTTGTACCTGCCACACCTTACCTGAGAGAATGGTCAGCATTTCAATCAATACAGTTTGCACCTTTTGTTGCTGTGTTTCAGGTTGCTAACATGTGGTGAATGTTGTAATTTCTCGAACTGCTCAAGTGTCAAAGTTATTTTGTCCAAAATCTTGTCAAGCTGTGGAGAATCACCAAGTGTTGTCTTTCCCCTGCACAGAAAATACTGCCAAATATATGAGTACAGTTTGTCCATTTGAGAATTTTCACAGTAATGTTTTGCTTAATCCAGGAAATAAAAATATGATCCCTTCCCTCTTCCCTCTTTTCCAAAGCTCTCTTGGCAACAATGCCTACGCATTACTCTGTGCTTACTGCTTAAAAGGACACATTTCACTAGGAAAATTAAAGCCATTGCTCATCAAGGGGAACCAACACAGTCCTATTCTTTATTAGATTTGAGAGAGACACAGTGTAAACACAATAACAAAACAGATCTAAGTACTTAGAAGCTTTTTAATATTGCCCAAGTTATAGAGCTGTTGCACATCAAACTGGAGAAAAAAAAATCACTGCAGATTTTTACAAGCACTAGTAAATGCAAAAATCAAACTTGTGGAATGAATACACTTTTGTATTTTGTTTTCCTGCAAGGTCAATTTAATATTTGCCTTCAGCTATCATCATTTGAAGCAACTTGAGATAATAAAGAATATAAATTTGCGAAGATTTTGAGGGGCATGATAGTGAGATTTGTTTAAAATTAAATATTCTTTTCCTCAGGATGCCCAGCTTTTTATAAGGGGAAAGTTCTCTTAAAAGTAGAATCAATGGGCTCTCTTTCCAAGCAAGTGTGCCAGTGTCTGGATTCCAAATTTCCTATTAGGTGTCCATGCAGAAGATCCCAGAAAGAGGCAAGATGGCCTAGTTTTCAAATGTTATCTTTTGAAATGCTTTTCAAAGCTATACTCCATTTCAAAACAACAGATCGATGTTAGTGGTTTCTTTTTGTGTCCTCATCTGAGAAAACTTAACCTTGCTTTTTGGTATCTCTAGAAGATGCCCACAATGAAAAATTAAAATAACTTTACATAACTTTTAAACATATGACATCTGAATGCTGGGAATGAGCTGATCTTCTATGCCACGTCTATTATAGTTAAAAAGGCTGTAATCACCATTGCTTTCATCTCTGCAATGGTCAGGGAGACAGTGACCAGCAGAATCCATATGGCTGCAGTAGCAGCAATTGTTGGCTGTATCATGTATAGGGCTAGAAGTAAACAGAGATAATGTTGTCCAGAACCACCAGTTCAGAAATTCACAGAGTAATTTACTCTGGGGGAGGCCTCTGGGTTCCCCCTCATCTCCAAACTCTTTTCCAAAGCAAGTCCAGGTAGTTGCTATCCATCTCTGTGTGAATTTTTTGAGTGATGTTGCTTTGTGTGCAGCACACTGTTTGTAGTGTGTTGAAGTACCCTACTTTCATGAAATATTCACCACCACCTTGTACCAAGAGGGAATCACAACCCTTCCTCTGAAGCTATTGAGTTTGGGCAAATACTTAGCTCTAAGTTAAACAGTAAATAGCATCTAGTCAGCTGCTTTTCTCAGTCTGATCTATAGCAGATGGGTGTTTTGACCTGTAGGTGTCGTTATTGTTGGTGGTCTTATTAGAGATGGCAAGGGCTGGAAAGGTCAGTCAGGCTGTCAGCCCTAGGCTCCTAGGCAGGGGAGAAACCCCCCCCACAGCTTGGCTTGGCTCTGCATGTTGGATTGGCTCCATTTTCAGCTCAGGAACTGACTCTGCACCACTGGAATCAGTGGAGACTTTGATACTGGACTGATTATCTGGCATTTTCCAGAAGAATTAATTTCCCTTTACAAATTAACTCAAAGAAATGTTGACTAGCCTTTTGCTTTGCTTTTATCAGCAGCTGTGTAAATGCTAATTCTACTTGTGTGATGCTGTGTTCCGCACCAGCTTATTACACAGGCTCCATTATTTGGTCTACAAAATAATCATCTACTTCTAAGGAAGACATTTAAAATTGAAAGTATCCAAATTATTATCTCCTAGAACTGTTTGGCAGTGACTCATTTCCTCAGCTGGATAACTATAACAAATATCATGTTTCCCCTGAAAATTCCTGTAGTGCTGCAAGGGCAGGTTTTGCTCTGTGATGAGTGCCTGTGTCAGCTTGTTCTTTCCCTCAACTTTCTTCCCTCAGTCCACACCAGTAAGAGCCTCTTCCCTCCTATCAAAAAAATGTTCTTGTAAAGCAAACACATCTTTATTCAATATGTATTTAGAACCTCACCATTAAATATAAAGATTTGGGTTTATTATTTTTCACTCCTGCTTCCACTAAGAGTAGCAATACTGTTTTTAGGAAGTTGGAATGCAAGTATCACATGCATATACCCGGATAGAAAGCAGCAGAAGTGGCTGATGCCTTGACAGCTGTAAGGATTCTTCTGCCTCTTTTTTGTACACCCAATTGTCCTTCAATTTACATGGACTTTTACAGTACTGAGTGATGCCTTCAATAGAGGCTGCTGTGTTGATTCAGCCTCACAGAGTCAATATTTGTTGCTTTTAGCCTACTGCATTTTTAATAAATGAATGGGATTGCATTGCTTAGTGAGCACAGTAACAATCAGTAACACTCCAGACTTCCCCACATAATAGGGAAACAATAGTCCTGACTTTAACTTTCTTTGTGGCTGACATAAAACACAACCATAGCATAGATATTAAAGATTTTTATCTCACCAGCTTCTTGGCCATGATTTCACTGGCATTCAAGTGGAAGTTCTTGCATCAGTAACAGAGGCAGTAATAAGATTTTCTTAAAGCATGTTTGCCTGATGTCTTGTGGAAACAAAGTGCATGGGATCATGTACCATACGTGTGTATCTGTGTGCTTCTGCTCTGTTTTAAACTTTTGCCAGTTTAAAGGGGGAGAAGTCTCACACAGAGTCTATTTCCTGCTCCTTTTGATAAATGTTAGTAACCTACCTGAGAAAAAGTTTGAGGGGCAGGGTTGCAACTTCTTAGATACATGAAAAAACACACATAGCAGGTCAGGAGGAAAAGAAAAGGGAGACACAGACAGAATAATGTTCTGAATGTCCCATCATCCAAGAAGGTGTCAAACAGAGTTTACATCTCAGACTCGCAGCACAGATCCAAAGGGGAAACAGTAAGCCTTGTGATATTTTATCATTGCTCTAAAAAGTTCCTTTTAATATGCCAGGATTTTAGCTTTTATACTTATAGTTCAGTCCTTGCCCTGTTACCTTTTTTGGATGCCCAAGGCTTGAAGATCCTGTGCTTAAACAACCAAAACTACAGAAACATGTCACCATATTTGCAAAATGTTTCGTCCTTGTTTGACACCATGTAGTAGGTCTGTGCAAGAGCAACAATTACTATCTGCAGATCAAAGTGTGTAATGATATAAAAATGGAGAACTGTGTCATGCTGTTAATGAATTTCCAGTGTTACATATTCCACAGTTGTCTCAGGCAACCTCTTGCAGAACATCATTAATTTTACTTTCAAACATTTTGTCAGATGCTTAATTTCACTCTGCATTGCTCAGGTGAGGCACATTGTTTGCATCCTAGCCACGCTGAATACAAAGAACAGAGTATTTCCTTCTTTTTCCAGAGGAAGGAATTTTTCACAGTATGTCCTCTCAGTCTTCTTTTTTACAATATGTCCTCTCAGTCTTCACTGCCCTAGACTAGAAAAATCTCCTTCCGCATGTGGCTTTTTCTATAATTGCTCTACTGTGCTCCAGTCTGCTTGACCCACTTTTTTTTCTTTCCTTTGAAGTATTGTGCTCAAAATCAGATACAGTGACACAGAAAATATTAATTGAGCATGAAGCAGCATGATTATTTGTTACATACAACAATACAACATACAACATCCTGTTTGGTTAGGTTCTAGGCTGGTGTTTGCTATTTTAAAACGCTCTTGATTCATTTTCAGTTTGTCATGTGTTGTTAATGCCAAATTCTTATTTGCAAAACTGTTACCTAAGCTGTACTGCCTCCAGTCTGTACAGGTTATTATTCCTATGTGCCATGGTTGTTGAATTGCTTCTGTTTTTTCAGATCCCTTCCTCAAATCCATTTCATTTTGAATCCTGGTTCTTCAGCATCTTTGCCACCTCTGACAGCCTCAGATCATCTTCAGCCTTAAAAATTGTGTTCTCTATCTGATCATCCAAGTTACTAATAAAAATATTGACACAGGGTAACTTTTTCAGAACCCAGTAGATTCCTTCCTGCAGTTTGAAACTATCACTCTATATGTATTATTTTTCTATAACGTTTCCCAATCAATTTTGCACTCATCATCTGTTAGCTTCATCAAGCATAAGCTGCAATTGCAATGTTTTTATTCCAGATTGTGAGATATGAACCAGAAGACTTAGGTCTCTGAGTGGATTCGCACAACTGATTAGTTGGGGGGAAAGTAGTTAAGATTTAAAATCAAACAAAAGTAAATCTTGATTTACCAAGCCTCCAACAGAAAACTCCACTCTGTCCTTTTACAGTTACATTTTCTAAAGAGATTGTTTTCCCAGAGCTACAGAAGTAAATGAAGCTACCGGAAATATTACATGGAAGAATTCCTTCTGAAAACCACAATACACAGTAGGACATGGATTGTTTTTTAACTCCTCACTATGTGTTTCTGTACTACTGATTAATTAAAAAATAAGTCAAACATAAGCATGGAATATTTATATATATATATATATATAAGTTAAATCTCAATTTAAATTGTACATCAATTGTACATCCTATTTTAGGTGAGATTGTGCTAGACATATTTAACCTGATTAGCTGAAACACAGAACAATTTGTGTGTGTGTGTAACAAAAAGGTTTTTCAAGAACAATTTTCCCTTGATGTGTCAGGCTGTTGATTATCTTTTTGGAACACTGATCCCCACAAGGACAGCAGAAATAGAGTCATGTGGCTAGCAGATCACAGAAAATTCCTTACTCCAATCTATGAACAAACCTTGTGAATTTATAATCATAGAATACCCAGTTGTAAGAGACCTCAAGGATCATCTGGTTCAAACTTTCATGGCAAAAGCATGGTTTAGATAAGATGGCCCTGTATCCTATCCAACCAAATCTTAAACTATATAAAGTTGGGGAGTACACCACTTCCCAAGGGAGATTATAATGCTGAATGTAAAGGAATTCATTATTCATTTGTCTGAGACATCTTGGCTTATGGGCCATTAACAAATGCTTATCTAACAGCAGAAATAAAGGTGCAAAATGTACTTGGTGTTCCCATCAGATACCCATTGTAAGGAAATCTTCCTTGCAGGGAAGATGCCTGAACCGAGGTTTGCTAGAAGAAACTTGTGCTTCTCTTTCTCTGGCCAGTTACACATTATATATACTAAATTTACTTTGCAGGGACTTTCTTGATTTTTATAAACTTTGAATGGACTCACGAGAGGAGTTCTATTGCGACTGTTTGATAACAGCAATCACTGCAATAACAGCACGGCACAAAATGTAGCTTCTGGAAGCAAATATAAGTTAATAATAGTAGCAAATGACAGACACGATGTCAAACAGGACCACAGAGAGGAAAGTGGTAACAACTCACCAAGCACATCCCTCATCTTACTACCCTTAGATGCTGCTGCTGCTGCTAGGTTATAATTTGTGACTTTTAAAAGGGAAGCACTGGTCTCCTTTCAGATGCATGGTAAAGTGAGAAATTTTTAGGGCTGGGCTTTTTCAAGACGTTGTCCCTAAATGTGTAAGCAAAAGAACCTGTTACATGCAGCATCCTGCTCATTCTATTGCCATGGTGAACTGCAGCAGGAGAATATGATAATCAAACCATGTCTGAATTATTATTAGAGGAACGGTGTATTAATTCTGAAGGGAAGAGAAAGACTTTACCTTAGACTTGGTTTCTCCCAAATAAAATTTCCAACAGATCTAGATTGTTTAGGTGCCTGAATCGGAAATTAGAGATATTTTGAGTCAGGTTCCCTGAACCACTTTAAAACACCAATCCCCTGATCCCCTGATATGCTAGAAAGTAGGAAATGTAGCCATATCACTCTCAATGTCTCTTTTGAGATGAACACAGCCACTACATTCTTTCCACTCCCACAAGACTGAGCTAGAACCCTTCTATGCCTGGAGGGTTCGAAGGCACACATAGCCCCATCCCATGAAAGTTACTGTGTAGTGGCAAGGGATTTCCCTGCTCCTGCAATTTGTTCCGATTTCCCCAGGAAGTTGGCTGACCAGCCAGGCAGCTTCATGTACTGGGGGCATCCCAGAACCAAATCCCAGTGTGACCACCTGCAACCCTGTGTTCATGCACTGTGGTAGCAGAAGAGGTTGTACCTTGAGCTCTCTGCTCAGCTTCCAATGGAAATTTTGGAGCCCAGTTGACAGTTTGGGTGCCCAGACCCCATGCACATTCTTGGTGCAGATGATCAAAGGAATGAGTGGTTTTGGAAGATCTTTAGGATGAAATTGTATGATTCTGTTCAGATGTTCCTTAGATTAAAATGACTCTCTACTAACATAGCTAGAAAAGCTCACCATAATCAAGTCTTCCTGTGAGCAATGGAACTAATAAGGCATCTTTGCGCAGAAATTTTAGTCTGATGCCTCCTAGATTTGTTCCCCGCAACAACTGTAATATTCACATATTCCCTATATGACCAGAAAAGCAATCGAGCCTCTATCTTTCTATTCCCAATGACACACTTAACCTATACCCCATTGGATATCCAATGTCCAATATTGAGATAGTCTCAGCTCCTTCCTGTAGCCACAGCAAGCCCATTATGATATCATGTTTTTCACATATTTAATATCCCTACTCCCTGGCCAGCACATCCTAAGCTGGCAGCGACTAGGCAGGCTGCTAACAGGCTGTATAACGTCTTGCCCTTCCCTTCCTTCAGGGACACTTCTCTCCTAGGCACACGACATTTGTAGAAATTTTATATCTTTCATATTTCTATCCCTGCATCAAATGTAGCTGAAAATAATCGAGGTTCAAATGCTTTCCGACTCTAAACAGTTGTGTTCCTAGCTCAGTATCAACATAAAGTGTGAGGAGGAAGATGTAACTACGACACACCTCTAATATCAAATAGGTATTGTGATGAGGGAAAAGAATCTGCATCTGACTCAGTCCAGCTGCCAGCACAAATACTCCAGTGACTAATTAGAATCAGGATTTTTCCAGAAAAGAATATTAGAATACTTAATGTCAGTGAAGAACCTGAACAAAGTATATTCTATTTGAAAAGGAAAACATTAAAGTGCATGAGATGGGTACTGAATTATATTTATAGAGACAAGTAAAAAACCTACTGTCTGTATCACCAAAGGTAGCCAAATGACAACATCTGCTCAAGGTGCAAAGCAAATTAAAAAGAAGTAGCATATTAAACTGTATTAAGATGTGTTGTTGTGCTATATGATTATATATATATAGTTATTATTGTAGTAGATTGACAAAAAGATGACTGCAAAAGTAAAAAATATAAAGATCCAAATCTAAATCAGAGGTCCCTAAATGCTTGCTTTCAAGGCACATACATAGGAAAACAGAAAGTCAGGACTATTTGCAAATACGAGTCATGAAATAAGTATGAGTTTTGCTTATACTGTGACTGGAAAGAAGAATAAAAACAAGGGGCACAGGGCATAACTGAGAAAAGCCAGTCCTTCATCACAAGCTCTGCCAGGTGCTCAAGAGGGCATCTATTCCCTCCTGTCCACATACAACAGAAGCCAGACTCTCAAGTCTCACACAAGTCTCAAGGTGCCCAGCAGAATGACCACCTGCAGAATAAAAGGAACAGATAAATATTGGGACTTACTCAGTTATCTCAATTGAAAACATTAAAAATAATTGAATTGGAATAAAATGTCAAAAAAAAAAAAGCAGCCAAATAAAAGGAAAAAACCTGCATTTTAAAGATTGTGGTTAGTTATAGCAAAACAATAATAATGTAAAAATGTAGTAGAATTTTTTAAATGGATGTCTACATAAATAATATAAAATAATGCTTCATCCTTCCAGGTAGATATTATGAAAAAATTGCCATCTGCTGCAAAACGTAATTTTTTATTAAAAGTACATGTGAAGGTTTTCTCTTTAGCAGCTGGCATTAAGGACTGTAACCAAACAAATAAGCCTCTGCAGTTCTTCTAAACACTGCTTCCCATCTTACTAAACTGGTCAGGAAATACATAAAAAACAAAGTCACTTTAGAAATATATTTTGTTGAAAGGAATATGCATCCTCTATCAGAGTACTTATTGGAAAGGCAAAATGTGTGATTATATACTGCAACCATATCATACATTTAATTTTTTTTTTCTCTGCTGACAAATGCTCAGGAAAGCAACAGGTTTGTAACAAACAGAAACTATCAAGTCCCTCTCCAGCTTTGGTAAAGGCTGTTACCTGCTTAAGAGTGAGGCAGTTACACAAACAGATAGGTAGAGATATTTACACCAAAGGAGAATTTGATCTTTGGCACTATGGAGCCTAGATATTGGGCTATCTCTTTTTGATTAAAATCATGTACTGATCTCTCTAAAGCCTTCTGGAGTGCCCATACTTCTGATACTTGCAGTAATTAGATACTAGACTAACAGTAGGGATGCAGTGTAGAAGGACATTTATATCAAAAGATCTGCAAGGAAATGAACAGTAGTGTGGCTAAGATATGTGGCTGTATGAATCTTTAAGGTTACATTGTAAGTGTTGTATTCCATCTCCTTATTTTACTTTAACAGCCATTTGCTTTTTGTAGAAGTTGGGAATTGGCATGTAAGCTTAGTATGAAGGATAATCCAAATGTTCCACGAAGACAGGAAACTGTGATAATGTATCATTCATAACTCACATTTAAGAGATTTGAGTCTTGCAAAGTAATTTCTTGAATTATCTATTCATTTGATGGCATTTTCTCACTGAGAGGTACTTGACTATCAACCAGCTAACAGAAAGATTGGTGCAGCATGATGAAAGCAATAAGGAAGAATAAGATCTGACCCTGTAACAGAACTATGATCACTGAGCTTGGCTCCCATAAATGAGAGTATTAATATGAGCTATGAGAGTATTAATAGCATGCTATCTATTTAGTTTCATGCCCAGAAATAATTTGTAAGTTATTTAAAAATCAAGTTACTGATATTTGTCTGTTTAATAAAAGATAGTAATGCTATCATACATGCATGTTTGGTTTTTTTTTTTGATGTAATACTGACCACAACGACTACTTGCTTAATACTACAAACCAGCAGACATTAGGAAACTTGGTTTTGTTGTGGTTTTGGTTTGTTTGGGTTTTTTTTCAAACAGTTTTTCAGAGTGTGTAAGGGCAGGATGAGTAACATTGCTACAAGGCACAGAAATCTTGTAGCGGATGAGATTTCAAGCCATTCAAGCAAGAGGGCCTTTGCTGCTGCTGTTGTGTGATGGGCACGCAGCCCCGGTCCCCTTAGCAGCTCCCAAAGCAGGGCTGCTCTCGGCCCCACACGCAGGCCCTGCTTCCCCCGCCCCCTCACAGCTGCCAGGTGCTTCGGGAAGGCACCAGGACAAAAGCCAGTGATCAGCTGGCCTTCTAGGGAGGGGTGTGCCTCGGCCTGTCTCCCACAGGGCTGCGCTCAGGACAACGATAAGCATGTGAGGCCATGACAGAGCCGTGCTGAAGACCTGCCAGGGGTGAGATGGGCCTGCGTGAGGCTCTGCTGAGGGGAACCAGGGTCAAACACAGCCCCGGGGGCTGGGCAGGGCTGGGGCTGGGCCAGGGCCAGGCCAAGACCAGGCCAGGATGTGGGTCACCATGCCTAGGCAGGGCAGGGCTGTGGGAAGCTGGAGACCAGCCCTGCTGCAAGTTGCTGAGCCGTGGGCAGGATGGGGGAGACTGGTAGGTCCAGTGAGGTCCTCAGTGCCCTGACTCATGTGGGGTTTGTCCTGGTGAGGGTGAGAGGTCCAGCTTGGACAGCCAGGGTTGCCCCTAGGCACAGGTTCGCAGCTGGTGGTGCTAAGAAGCAGCCATTTTAGGCTGGAACTTCTAAGGGGGCAGCAAGAGGATGATGAGGTTTGTGGCTAGCTTCAGCTCAGTTTCAGTTCCCTGGAGACCAGCTCCAATGCATGCTGTTTGTTGAAAGGCAGATGTTTCTGTTTATTGAAACTTAGCTGTTAAATTTGACACAATTTTTGTTGGCTGAGTTCATGCTCCTGACAGATTCAGTATTAGTGGTGAGGGGAGAACTCAAGTCCCACATGGGAAGTAAATGATTATGTTGTTTGCAGGGCATAACCCAGGATTCCTGAAGGCCCTTCTTCCTGCTGTGCTTGGTATGAGGTAACAAATGCTGCAGTAAAATGCATTGGTTATGCATTAGTGAAGAACAAATGTTCAGAATGAAATCCCTGTTGGAAACAATTGATCATACCTGGGTTTTGCTCTTCTAAGAGAGCAGACTTTTATATCCCAGGTTCGTGTCTCAGTCATGCTGTCATTAAATGCTTTCTTTGGGTTATATCTGTCCTAGAAAAAGGCTGCTATAAGCCTGAAAAGTTCTCCAATTGGTAAGTCACCAAAAATTATTTCAAAGGAGAATTAAGCAAACTGGTGGGGAAAAAGTCTGTTAAGGGTGCTTCCAGACACTTCTTTATTTGAAAACTAATCTCTGACACTGCTGTGATCATTGCTGAGTCTGAGTCTATCTGGTGGGACAAGAGCTCTCCTTACTATGTCTCACAGTTCAGGTCACCCTTTCCTCCACACAGGCTTTGCTGGAAAGCAGCTCAGATCACCTCCTTGACTTGTGCCACCACTTCCTTTTGGAGGAAACTCAGAGGTAAGTGTGGGTCTCAAGCCCAACCACTGATGTATGTCCAGGGAAAGGTTGGGAACCAGAGCTGCAGCACAAGTCATAGAAGAGCTCAGTCCTGTGGCCTCTGCTCAGCATGTTTCACATCTTCACACTTTGTGATCATCTGTGCAGTTTAGTTGGAGGCCTGTAACAGCAGTGTTCCCCAGTGGGCAGTACTAAGTCCAGTTTGTTCAACATCATCAATGACCTGGATGAAGGGATGGAGTTTACTCTGAGCAAGTTTGCCACTGATACCAAACTACAAATGCTGGCTGACATACCAGAAGGTTGTGCTGCCATATAGAAAGACCTGGAAAGGTGGAGGGGAACCTAATAAAGTTCAGCATGGGCAAGTGTAGAGTCCTACACCTGGGGAGGAATAACTGATTGCACCAACCAGTACAGGCTAGAGGCTGATCTGATGGAAAGCAGCTTTGTGGAGAAGGGCATGGAAGTCCTGGTGGACAAGAATTTAATCAAGAATCGCTTCCAACCCAATGCATTCTGTGATTCTGTAATTCTTTGAACCAGTACCATGCTCTTGGGGCCATAAACTCCAACGGTATCCTGGAGTGCATTAACAAGTATGTAACCAAAAGGTCAAGGGAGGTTTTCCTCTCCCTCTACTCTACCCTAGTGAGGCCACATCTGTAGTACTGGGTCCAATTCTGGGGTCCTCAGTTCAAAAGAGACAGGGAACTACTGGAGAAAGTCCAGCAAAGGGCTACAAAGATAACTAAGGGAGTGGAGCTTCTCCCTTACAAGGAAAGGGTGAGAGACCTAGGGTTCCTTGGCCTGGAGAAGCCTGAGAAGGGATCATATCAGTGCTTATAAACATCAAAAAGACAGGTGTAAATTGGCTGGGGACAGCTTCTTTTTGGTTATGCCCAGTGATAGGGTACATGCAGTCCTATGCAACCTTATCTACTTGAATTTGCTGCCTTTTTTTTTTTTTTTTTTGGACCAAGAGAAGGTTTGCTCTAAGGCATAAACTTCAATGAGATCTCTTTTAGTGAATAGCTGGGGTGGTGAAACAGTCTGCTGTGCTAGCTGAAAAACAAAACCAAACCCAAAAACCTACCAACCCCTCTATTTTCATCTTGACTATAGCGCAGTCTGGTGTAATGGAGTACATAATATCACTGCCTGTCTCTGTTCCTCATTTCCGCTGCAATTGGTTCAAATCAACGACTTTGTTGGGAATATGTTGTGATTTACATTGAGCAGCAGGCTTTTTGATGTTATCAGCTTTGAGTACATGATGCTAGGCGTTCTTTACCTGACATTACCCTTCTTTCATAGCAATACCAGTGAGTACAGTAGCTTCTGGGAAGCTACAAGTATTGAAGATTCTTGCTTTGTCCCTTTAGTCTTTTCGGTGTGTTCAAAACCCAAGTTTAGGATTCTGCCTTCCAGACACCAAATTGTCATCAATTCCAGTGAACTTTAGAAAGTTCTTTAGAAGTTTGGCTAGAAAGCCTATCCAAAAGATTAGATCTTCAGACAAGGACAGTGCACTAGCATGATAATGGAAAATAATATAAAAGGCTATGCAATTATTTTTGTATCTTGCATTTTAATGTGCCTTCTTTTAGTGAATATCTGTTTTTTCAGTCTTTTAATCTGAAAACTGAGTTTCTTAGAACTCAATAACCACAACTTCTGCACTTTTTTTTCCAATTGAAAGTGTTATTTCTGATATTTATTGGGTGGCTGGTTTCTCTTGGTGATTATCAGCGTAGTTTAATGAAGTAGTGAGGTAGATTTTGCATGGTTTATTTTTCAGTTTACACATTTTCTACTTTCTCTGCTTACTTTAATCATGTTAAAATGTTTTGTTCGGACTCTGAAGGGCAGCCAAGTAGATTAACTTTTAGCAATGTTTGTTTGGGTTTTTTTTTAAACCAATAATGAGAGCAGCTGAGGGGAGAATTGTCCTTCATGTCAAGTTTCTTGCTAAAATTCGTCTCTTTTTCGCTCTTAAGGCTCCCACAATTCACAGATTACTTCCTGTTACTTCCTGATTGATTCAGGTTTTCATAGCATGTCAGTGCCACTGTGGTAATTTAAACCCACTTGTTGCTGATGAAAATAAATGTAAGTGGTGTCATTTGCCTCTCTTGACCGTTATTTTTGATATGAATGTCAGAAGCTGTGCTCAGAGGAAGTCTACATATGCAGATTGATAGAAATCTGTGTACGCTCATGGAAGTTTGCTACTTAATATGCTGGCAGTTTCCTCTGCATTTGTGGCAGTCACTCTTCCCCCTTCTGCATATAGCAGAAGTATCACCCTTATGCATTAATTATCTGATATACAGGAGCAGAATGAGTTTTCATATCTTCCTTTACTGCAGTCTTCTGCTTCTAAATTAAAACATTTGATTGAAAAGGAGATGATGGAGGGTTCCATTTATCCCTGATGATTACACCTGATGATTACACCAGGCTACACCACATGTTGTTGATCATTTAAATGGGATTTCTGATGGGATAGACAAGAAACCACGTTTCTCCTTTCCATTCTTTATTTGGAGAAAATACAGAATATTCCATTCTGCCTTCTCCATGAATATATACAGGAAAAAAATTATATCAACTCATGTTATTTTACCTCAAGTTTTTTGCCTTAAAGAAAAGTTTGGTATTATTCTTCAGAGTCACCAGTTTTACAGGTGAAGGGGTCTGTGCAGCGCATATTCTTGCAAGTCTATAAGCACACAGTTCAAAACCACAGTGATTTTTTTTTTTTCCCTCTAAGGGGAAGTAACTGTAAAAGTAACAACACTAAGGAGATCTGCAGTATGTTCAGATAAGGACATTCAGTCATGACTGCAGTAGGGATAACAGCAAAGTAAGGGTCTGTCAGTCTGGATTTTGTTCTGCTCTGAGAATCAGAGTGGCTAAGGATTCTGCCCATGCAGTTACCATACGTACAGGCAACATGCTAACATGTTTAAGGGTCATGTTTTTATTGCCATTGCTTTCCAGACAGCTAATTTTAAAACTAGTAGTGAATTTATTTGCACATGCTACTGTCATACTTACAGTAAAAACTTGTTTCTAGATGTTAAAGTCGCTTGAATTTATCCAAGTGGATTTTCTAAGATTCTTGCAGAAAGAAGCCATCTTAGCCTATTTGAATAGTCCAAGGCTTCTCCTTTAATCTGCAAATGTGTCCCTTACCTATGTGCCTTTCCTGGGATAGTAGCCAAATGTTAAGAGGATAATAATACTAAATAGATTAAATGGCAGCACTAGGTAAGGTAATGCTTTTTTCTTAGTGTATCTCTATCAGTCTAGGAAATGAGGCCAAACTGAAATTCCCAGTATAAATTTATAGTTCAGACTGTGCAAGAGGAATGATGGAGATACATCACAGAGATATACTCAGCTAAGATTCCCTTGAAAACAGCATGATTTCTCTTACGTGCTGGTGCCTTATATTAGCTCTAAACAAAGCTTAATATGTTCACCTTGCATAATCCTTCATGCATTCACTGTTTTTACTGCTGTGCAGCTCTCCTCCCAACTTTCAGTACTGTTTGTCTCTTAATTGCTCGGTAGCAGACAAGTTTCATGGTAAAAATACTTTAAAAATATTAGTTACTTACTCTACCATTTCATCTCCTACAGATAGAGGGAACAGAAGTATCTGTAGTAGGAAAAGGGATGACAATTTCATTTAACTGAAAGTCTTTTAACAAATCCATATCCACCTATCACTTTGTGGTTATCACCATGCTGCATGTCAAGGTCATGTGAAATTTCTCACTGATGATGGACAAAAATCTGATCATCCTACTTCAAAAACACCTTTTGTTCAAGCAATAAGAGTTAGCTTTGCTCCAGCTTTAGCAAGGTCACACAAAGTTGAACAATTCCACTTGCAGCAAAGATGTAACAGGAAACCAAATACGCTTTCCAATACTAAGGGAATACTTGTTCCTGGCCATGGAGTATATAATCAGATGCTGCTTATACTTACACAGTTATCCCTAAAGCAGTACTACTTTAAGCACATATTTTGTGAAATAACTTTGATCTACAATAGCTTTACTATCCTGAGCATGGCACAAAGCTGCAAGGTAATTTGTAGATAATCTGCTTCTTGACAAGTTGGTTGAGACACCTTACTACTGCTTGCTTTAATGAAGCATCACAGTACAGGTGGTTCCCTAGTATATTTAAGACATTTCTCTTTTGTTGTCACTAGTGATTATCTTGATCAATTTCTTCTGAGAACATTGCCTTCCAGTCCACTTTACCTCACTTCTCTCAGGGAAGAGAATTAAATTTAACCATGCTGGAGCAGGCTGCCTGGAGAGCTTGTGAAATCTCTTTCTCTAGAGACTTTCAAAACCCACCTGAACTCATTCCTGTGTGGCTTGCCCTAGGTGATCCTGCTCTGGCAGGGGAGTTGGACTCGATCTCCAGAGGTCCCTTTCAACTCCTACTGTTCTATGATCCTATGTGCAGTAATGTGTTACATCCTCACTTGGATAAAGTGTATTAAGTGTTCTGTATTTATATAACTCTTATTGGTGTTTCTCTGAAATGGTCTGTGCTTCTGTTTGGTAGGAGAACATTCAAGACAATCTCAAGAGCTCACCTAAATATTATCTTGCCTCCAGTAATTACAAAATGGGGCCTATAGTGGGAGGGAGGTAATTCCATCTCTTAGTAAAGCATGCATTTGTGTTCTCTCCTCTTCAGACGAACACCTCAGAAAGAAAATATTGCTTCCCTCTTCCTTTTGCTTATGGATGTCCCATTAACTAACCGGATTTTGCAAATATGCATTCATGTAGAGGCAACTGAAGTATGGTGGTGAGTGCCATACTGCTTATGGTTAACACAGGATACTTGAAACTGGGAATCTGAAAATCTCTTTTACTGAACAAGATTTCTTCTGTGATATCGCTTGGAGACACTTCTTTCTGCAAACTGTGGTGAAATAGCAGCATGTTTCAGTTCCATTTTGCTCCCAAGGGATAGATGTGCTATCTCTTCTGTTAATGGATGTGGAAACACTTGTGCAACAGTTGAGCTTAGTGAGACATTTGTGAGCAAGGGATTACACAGAACTGCACAAACCTTCCCTGGCTTTGCCAGCTACAGACTAGATCTACAACAGCCCTATAGTCCATCTCTCTTTTCATTATGTAGCTCCCAACCCTTTTTATATCCTACCCTGTACGGTCTAGGAGTTTACTATGATAGACTTAAATGCCATGTTCTCAACTGTAAGGTGCATTATGTGGCTCTCATGTCATATGCAGCATCAGCTCCACCAGCTTCGTTACCTGTTTGGGTACTTCTGCAGCTGTGTTTGTGCTCTCCACACACAGCTCCTTCTGGGTGGGAATGCTCCGCCTGAGCCTTCCTATGCTCAGATCCTGACATCGTGGTGATCTATTGCTTGGTACCTCACTTTTTTTCTTTAATTATCTTCTTAGGTAATGGGAGTTTAACAGAATAGTACATCAACAAGAAAAAAAAATTAATTGCCTGAGCCATAAAATTCAGATGTCAGCCAAATGGTCACAAAGGAGCAATAAAACCTCTCTCTCTACCGCTAGCATTGACAGTGATCTTATGGTTCCTGTGGTTGCAGTATATGCTCAGCATGAAAGAGATCTAGCTTCAAGTTGCACCTGTATTGCACCCAAGTGTACAAGCTGTTTTCTTCTTTCTCCCAAAGAGTATCTTGCTGACAGTCCAATTTTCATATGTAGACATACTTCCATAGGAACAGCATCTGTGAACCTTATATTTCACCTGCTAGGTTATGTAAGAGGTCACATTATTGTTCTGAGACTGTGTAAGTATTCTATACAAATATTAATACAACTGCAATAAAAGAGAAGAAGAAAAAGACCTACCCTAGGGTAGCATATCATCTGGTAATTAGACTATGCTCCAACAGGTGCAGTATTTCAAGTTTCTGATTCTCCAGAACCACTGTTCTTTATTGAATTGTTCATCAGATAGTTATTTAAAGGTGAAAAAAAAATTTACATTTGGTCTGTGCTTTGTTGGTTTGGTTTGGTTTTTTTCATTCAGTGCTGGACCTGATGGGATCATGCTTAAAAGGCTTCAGTTCACTGATTTTGAAGTGTCCTACCAACTCTGTTATTGCAGTCACTGTAGTGACCTCTTTCCTCCGCAGTCCAACAATTTTATTATAAATACTGTGGCATTCCCTAGATGCAGGAGTTAAAGTTTTCTGGCAAGTTGGTGTAGTTGGTGTAGGTACAAGCTTTGGTCTTGTTTCAGATCTGACTGGCAGCAACCAGTGCAAGATGTCTTAGAGAATGCCTGAATTCTAGTGATGGATAACTATAAAATAATCTGCTTTTCTGGTAAACTTCTCTTTAATGTCTTTCACTTAGAAGGTCGTTTATGTGCAGAAACAGTAGTTTATATTGCTTAGATAATTGTCATATCTCAATGGTCCTGTTCAGATGGATGTTACTGTCTTGCTATGTTCTGTATAAAAGAAATCATGTGTTGAAGTTTCATGGGTTAAGTGCAATATTTTAAACATCTACACAAAGAGTATGACAGAAAAGCAATGGATAATAAGACCAGTGCTACTAAAATAAGAATTCTTCTGTGGAAAATGTTCCTGATCCTGGAAAAAGCTCCAAGATCTTAATCACTGAACCATCTTCATTATCTTCACTTTCACCATCCAATATTCTAACTGGCCCAGAAAAGTCTCACTGATTTGCCTATTTCCCCATCTTTCCAAATTTATAAGAAAAACACATTTTTCATTTCCCATACATTATTTTGTTACATCTGTGAACAGCTGTATCCCTTTCACCTGCATATTTTTTGCAAAGTACTCATTTTTTTCTTAGAAGGCAAGATAACATATGATGCTACTTCAATAAGGGATAGCAGCAGTAGTAACAAGAATAAAGAAATCTGGTTCTCTTCTGATAAATCATCCTTCATATGAAAAACTACCTAAGTTTTATGAACTCTAAATTATTAATCACTTCATTTTAAGGTGTCTGACCATGCTCTGGATTTTACTTATTGCTTTCTAATTTCTCATAATATAATAGGTGCACATGCTTCATCCAAAGGACAGTTTTATTGCTTTGAAACAGCTATTTCTGCATATTCCCATTCTGGCCCATCCAGAGATGCTAGTGTGCCTAACATTAATATTATGGTGGGCATGAAACCATTAGACACAAGTGCAAGGAGAAGCAGCAATATATCACTCCAACGGAGAGCCACGAGGATGATTAAGGGACTTGAGCATCTGCCCTGTCAGGAGAGACTGAGATCCCTGGGGCTATTTAGTCTTGAGAAGAGAAGACTGAGAGGGGATCTGATCAATGCCTATAAATATCTGAGGGGTGGGTGTCAAGTGGAGGGGGCCAGGCTCTTTTTAGTGGTTCACAGTGGTAAGACAAGGAGCAATGGATTCAAACTAGAACATGGAAGATTTCACCTCAGCATGAGGAGAAACTTCTTTACAGTGAGGACAACAGAGCACTGGAACAAGCTGCCCAGGGGGGTTGTGGAGTTTCCTTCTCAGGAGACTTTCAAAACCCACCTGGACGCATTCCTGTGTGGACTATCCTAAGTGATCCTGCTCTGGCAGGGGGGTTGGACCTGATGATCTCTTGAGGTCCCTTCCAACCTCTGATATACTGTGATACTGTGATCAATTTCTGCAACCTTGTAAGTGGCTAAGGAAAGCTGGAACTTGATGTTTATACACTTAGCCATGTTTTGATTCCTTGGTGGTGGTTGCCACCACAGCATCTGGGAGGGGAACAAAGCGTCCTCTTCTATGGCTGTGAACAGGTCCTTCAGCACACTGATGAGATGCTCAGAGCTGCATGCGGTCCCAAGCCATCTGGACTTGGACCTACAAAACATTCAGCTTAAAATCTGGTCTTTGCATAGCAAAGTTGTATGACAGAGCCACATATTGAAAAGCAGTAGGGCATTGCTCCACATAGGGGGAGGTCCATTCAGAGGAATATTTCTCATAGAGGAACCCATAGGTAACCTGCTACAGAACAAAAGTCAAGTTCTTTTTGTCCTCCCCACAAAATGGGTACTTTCTGAGCACTTTCAAGTAGTACAAAAAAGTGTATATACATACACCCTGTATGGGGCTGAAAGGCTGACACTAGTGTGAGACACGCCAAGGAAGCACAGTATTGCTTTGGGAATTTTGTCCGGCACAGATACTTGCCAATGTTGTGCTCCAGTCATTTTGCCATCAGTACGTGGTTTCATGAAAAATTTGGTTCTTGTTCTAAAAAGTTCACGGTAAAAATATCTGTAGTTCAATACTGCGTTATTTGTTCTGTGCTATGAAGCCTCCTTATATTAATGCTCTAACCATACACGCTATTCCATAGGTAATGAAATTGGTAGATGACTAATGTTAAGTCAAACAAGGAGAATTTAAACTCATGTGACAGTCTCTGGGAAAGACATGCTGTCATATATTTCCGCTGAGCCCCAGTAACTCTATAGTCTTTGCTCACCATTTCAGCTTTCAAGTTTTAACATGCGAGAAGGGGGAGGTTTTGGCACTTGTTAATTAAAATTTAATCCCGTGTTTGCAGTATGTCATAATTTACTGTAGGCAAAATGATGAGTGAGAAGTGTTAATGAGCATCATTAGTGTTAACAGGCTGTTACTCTGAACTTCTAGTCCCTAATTTTACAGCAGGGGTTCCTGAAATGTCTTAGCGATGTACCATCATAAACAGGAGCTCTCCAGTGTAGGCAAGCTGTGTACCACTGTGAAGTGTTCTGCACACTTGTTAGTGTTACATGCATAGCTATTTGTGCAGTACAGACTGACACCAAAACTGTTCTAGAGTACTGTTAGATAAGCTCATTTAATTTAAAAATATTGGGACAGGTTCCAAATCTCTATGTTTAAGGAATTTAGTTACATAAAATATTAGCTATGTTTTTGAAGCCTAAGGGAGAAAAAATAAGGTTGAAAATTTATTCCATTTAATTAGTAAGCTGCTATGAAGCTTTGCAATCATCGATACAACCTAATAATTCATCTAATAACCATAATCACTCCTGATATCTGATGCATGTATTGTATTCAAAGAAAAGTATAAAATAATGGTCCTAGCATTATTTCAGAAATGCAGGTCCATCCTGTTTGAGCAACAGCTGCCTTTATTCTCAACAAGACAAAGCCTTGTGATGCTGTTCCCAGAGAACTCAGCCTGAGTGAACCAGAGCCTCACCCCTCTCAGTGCTTCTGCCATATGCTATTTAGAAACATGCAATGACATCTGTAGGGAGTATTAACTCCTGACGTCTTCACTGATGAAAATGTGGAATTATGCTAACTCCCTTTTCCTTCATTGTGACAGTAACACATGACTGACAGATTTCAGCCAGTTCTAGTTCACGTTTAAGCAGTCTCATTTGGGCCACATTTCCATAGGTTGCTTATGAAAATTGGAAAGATGGCATCAGGAGTTTGCAAAGATGTAGTGGTCTCTAACTCTTCTGCCCTAGTTAGAAGGTCCCCTTCTGCGGGAAGGAATAACACTGATTTGCCATAATTTGTTGTTGACATACCCGTGTAGGTGCGCTTCATCTTCTTGAATCCAGGGAGTGGGCCTGGCTTTCCTGACTCAGACCACTGCCCTGTCTGCTCTGCCACTGCCAGAAACCTTCCAGCTGTCTTGGGCATGTTATGACTCAGAAAAACATAGAAGGGAAAGACTCTCAGAGAGCCCTGGGGCAAGCTTTGTCCAGATGCAGATGATGCTTACAATTAATTCCTTTGGAGCCTACTAAGTCTGCTAGGTGTGAATAAACAGGACAGGTGGATTTACACTAGGAAGTATTTTGATCTGAGCTGAGAAGCTGTTAATTTAAGGAAGGTAATTAGTCAGATCCAGAGGCAGAAAATCACTTTAGTTGTTTGCTGGATAGTTATCTAGTATTTTTTTTCCCCTGAGGTAAATGTAACATCCTTGAGCTAGCACATAAAAAAAACCAGAAACCAACAACACAAAAGACCACCATTTTTACTGCTACCCTAGTGATAACTGGTGAAAGAACCAGATTTAAGGAAGCGCACACCCTTCTCTTGCAGCCCAATTATATCAGCTCTTCCTGGGAGAGGGGCCAGAAATTGGATTTTCACTTTTTGCTAGCAATACCTGGGCTTTTATGGTGGCTGTGTGCCTGAGTGTAGCTGTGATTTAATTGGACTTCGAATAAAACACTACAAAAGGTTGCAGAATAGAAAAAATGTTTTTTTCCTTCCCTAACTCAAGGTGTTAAGAAATTAATTTATCCAAATTCAGGATTACTTTCTGCTCTATTTCATCATCCTGCAAATTTAGTATTAATATGGTTCAAATAGTAATGTAAGAAGTTTTAAAGCATCTTCTTCCTATGTATTTTAAATATAATGATGACATTAAAATAAAATGCAGGGAAGAAGTCAGAGTTGGTGATAAGCAAGTCTTCTGGCACTAAGCATGCAGCTAGGAGACAAATCCTGTAAAATATTTATGCAAATATTTATACAACTCAGCAGCTGTGTATGACAGTAGTCACTTGTGCTATAAAATTTATGTGACTCTTAAGACACAGATCCTGGCTATTCAGTCACCCTAATGATTTTTTTTCTTTTTGTCCTCTGTGACATTGACTTTTGAGGATGTAGTGGTGTGTATGTTGCCCCGTGAGCAGAGGACAGCCTCATGCCTGGATTCTCAAAGTTATTTGGCAGGCACAGATACAAATAGCAGTTTGCAGTTCCTCTCAGCACACACATTTGTCAGCCTCATATTAAACCTTAGATTTGGTGGAGTCAGGAAGCTGCACAGGAGCAGCAAACAGTGAGCACTCTCCTAACCAGGTCACATGCAGAACCTTTGTCCAATAGGCTAAACATTGCAATGTCAAAACATAACATGTTTGGGAAAATGTAGTTTCATCCTTTCTAAGCAATATTTAGGGCAGTGCCCAGAAGTTTTTCTGTATCATTTGAGAGTGCATTTAACACCAGCTATAAAGTATACAGGAACATCGGCACCAAAACTGCCAAATACTGAGGCATTGCCTGGTGTTTCTGGTGATTACTGCTTTCCTCACCAGCTGCTGCAATGTCTGTGCCAAAATGTCAGCTCCATAGGGGTCCATGACCTGGACTTGGAGCTGCTACTGTGCAGCTTCCTGACTCCACCAAATCTAAGGACATCAAAGCCAGATCTATTAAACATATAGCCTTTGGGCCTGTGCACAACAACCAGGGTCTGAGTAGCATGCAGCTGCTTCAAGTCTGCAAACTGCTGTCCTGAAGGGCTGGGTAATAGCAGGACATTTATTTGGAGAATCTAAATTTTTCATATAGTTGTCTCAAACTAATATTGAATATGCTTTATGAATCCACTCTTGATTTTTCAGTTCTTTTTAATGGTTCTGAGGCTTTCTAAGGATAACTGTAAAAAAACACCCCGGTTTTTGGAAAATCTCAGTTACTCATTATATCTGGCAATGTTTGTAACTACTAAAACAACATTGCTCACACACAATGTGTCATAAATCTTGCCTGCTGTTCATGCAGTTTACAGCCTAGTGAAATGATTCTGCCTCTCAACAGCACTGACTGTCATCAGAATAATTAGAAATCAACCCCAGGATCTCCCATAGTGTACTTGTGGATTTAGGGCCTCCAAGGCTGCAAGATGCACCTTCCTTGCAGCTCCCAGCCACGTTGCTTTATTACAAGATGCCTGACTCAATCTTGATTCATGATCTTGATACCATGGATGAAGGAAATGCCACAGATGTCTCAGCCTCTACTCGGTTCTCACTGACATCAAGTGCTACGAGTGGCACCAGAGAGAGTACACAGCCTTTGTGATGCTATTAGTAAGCACAGGTAGGCCCTTTTGCACCAGGGATCAGCTAGTTTAGACATTATCTCTTCATATTGCATGAAATGGCTCAGACTGGCTGAGCTATTTGTGCTGTCAATATAGAGGACTAAACCTCCCCGTATCAGCAGCTGGAAGTTGTCAACTGAGAGATGAATCATAGTCTATAAAATCTAGCACAGTCTCTTGGGACTGGGGCTTGTCAATCTGCTGATTTTTAAACTGGTGATGAGGTGCTTAGATGCCTTGGCAATGGGCAACCTGCCATACAAGCAGCTGAAGCAGCTAAATAAGATTCTCAATAAAAATGAAACATAACGGTTTAAATCTAATTTAACATCCTGAAAACTGGGGCAATTGAAGTATGACACAGAAACAGGAATGACTTTGTTGCATACGGGATATATCACATTCTGAAACAACACAGACTGGATTGTAGGAAACTAATTAGGCAATGCACAAGAAACTCATATGTGCTTGGCAAAAAGTAAGTCCTTGCCTTCTGAGTAAGCCTCCAAAATCCCTTGTTTTGTGCAGGCAATTTGTTCTATTGACAATTTGAAAAAGGGGAAGTCTTGTCCTCAAATACACCCAAATGCCCTACACTGGTAAGAGCAGTGACCTCACTCCCTTAATCGATGTGCTCTGACCAGTTGCAGGTCCCTAGTTGGCCATACATGCACCTCTGCTTCCTGCTTAGGCCCTCACCTGCAGCAGTCCTGCAGCTGCTCTGGCAATACTTTGCAAGGCATAGCTTCCTTAGTGGGACACAGCAAAAACTTTGCCTCTATCTTTTCTCACTGTCATGTGAGGTGAAAGAGTGACAGCGTGAGCAGCGAAGTCTATGTTGAGATATGAGTAGAAGCTGAATTACATGTGTTGGAAGGTACAGCGCTGCTGAAGGATGAGAGAGCTGCAGCTCCTCATGTGGGTTTAGGCAAGAGACCAGGATGCAGCATCTGTGTTTGCATCTGTTTGGGCAGAAAACAGATGCAAAAAGCAAGTGTACATGGGCTTGTGAGAAATGCTTGCTGGCAGCATATAAGGTAGGAGAAGGGAGACTTTGAGAGAGCTCATTAATGAAGGTAGCTTTGATCAAGATAATGGGGTGGGGAGGGGGATGAGACTCTACCCACTGTTTAAATCTAGAATAATTACAGAATGTACCCAGTGATATTAAAGGCTGTTGCATTTATCCAAACCACTGGGCCTGTATAGGCAGTTGTTACCTACAATATCATTAATACTGGATATTCTTTAAACAGAAATGTTTGATTTTTTTTCTAACAATACACAAATGAGTCTCCTGTTGGGTCCCATTATACAAGCCTCAGAATCCTCTCCTAAGGGTCCATGGTTGGGCATATTCATGACTAAGTCAAAATTTTATTGTGACTGACAGAGTTAATCTTCAATTGTAAAAATAAGTGTTGCCCAACAACATCTCTCTAGTCAAGACAATAATCTTGGAATTGACATCTTACTTGTGTAGCCAAAATCTATTTATCCCATTAACTCTCTCTCTATCTCCATTTTCCACATGTACCATGGGGAGAGGCAGAGAGGTGCATGGCCAGTGGCAGCACACATGCCAGCTCATGCTGAGTGTTTGCTTGCTTAGGAAAGGAAAACAATAGTACTCACTTTCCAGTCACGGTTACTCTTTGCAATGGTTTGCTGCAACTGAGGGTTCTTGACCCTCCACCATCAGAGTAACATTTAGAAGTAAAAATTCCTGCCATCTGTTCAAGAGTGAGCGATAGGTAGTAAATTATTTCAAACAAACACAGAAATGATAACACTAAACACCCAAATATGTTACAGCATTTCAATTATCTGAAGAACACAGTTACTATTTCCCTTTAAAGTTGACATGGTTTGTTTGAAAATCAAGAATAATATAATAATTTAGTTCCCAATTAGTCACCAGAGATTATGATCACGATTAATTACATCTTTGCTGACTGACAATAACCTTTACACCTCCCTTGAAATACAGAGACTCTTTCCGAGACTACAGCTTGCTATGAGCTGTGAGTAGCCTTCTAATGAGGCTTGTTGTGCTTGTGGTATAAAAACAAATGAGTTTTCATCTTCCCACCCTACAATCAATAAATCAGTGGGCATGTTTTGGCTATGTGGCTTTTTTGTGGTTCTGTCTTGCAGGTTGCTTCAGTCTGTCCTCAGTAAGGGTGCAGCAGTGTGTTACATTTTCTTGTGGTTATTTGAGTTCAGATAACAGGAGGTAAACTCTCCTAGCTTAATAGGCTAGCTGTTGTACAGCCTTCTTTACTGAGCCTCTGCAAGAGATTTCAGAGAGTATTCTCGTGAACAGACCCACTGTGGTGCTTTGTGATTGTTAAGAGAGGATAGATATATCACACAATAATACTTCAGATCTGGAGTGGCTACAAATATGTGCAACTTCATTTTTATTAAATTAGCCAGACCACAGAATAAGGAGTTTATGGCAGCTTCATGACTTTGTGAAGATGAAAATACAAGGTTGGCAAGCCTTGAAGGAACTACAGCTACTTGAGTGAATTCTTATCAGATCAGTAATGTGCTTCATGATTGATTCTGCATGATGAGACAATAGATGCGGCTCTGAAGACACTCAAGACATAGTTTGTTGAAGTGGAACCTGTCTCATCCTGACAAGACTACTCAGTCCAGAACAGCACGCTGCTGGAGAAAAGGAGGGCATTCATCCACACTCCAGCACTGGGGAAAAGAAAGGTCTATTCATGAGAGCAACAGAAATCTCAGCTTGCCCTCACCAGAAGGTCCTGTGGGAGCCAAAGCCTTGGTGATGGAGGGAGCAGCAGAGAAGGTGCAAAATCACACCCTGGTCCTAGTTTGTGTTCACTCCAGATGAATTGCAAGTCCTACGGGTGCTTTATATGGTAATTTCTAGGTGTGCAGACTGAAGTCAGGGCTCAGACTGCCTGTTCCACTCTCATGTTGCCTTGAATCTCGGAAAAATTGGATCTTGGCACTAAGTGGCCCTTGGCATTTAGTGGCCCTTAGTTGGGAACTTCCAGCACACCTGCTCACACAAACACATCAATGCACCTAAGGCTTGGCAAATGGGTAGACTGGCCTCCAAGCTGAGATGTGAAATCTGTGGCTTGGAACACAACTCTTCCGCTTCTCCGTATGTGATTTGTAATTCACTCACTATGATGCATAACATCAGCCTGGACCTTGCCTGGATGATGCTGGTTCAGAGCAGGAGTTTGAAAATGTAACTTAAGCTCCCTGCAATTCAGTTTCCTCACTAGAATAGTTTGAAATAGGTTACTTCTATAGGATACATTGAGACCTACAGAAGAAAAGCACTGGTCATAAGCAGCATTTTTCACAGTATCACAGTATATCAGAGGTTGGAAGGGACCTCAAGAGATCATCAGGTCCAACCCCCCTGCCAGAGCAGGATCACTTAGGGTAGTCCACACAGGAATGCATCCAGGTGGGTTTTGAAAGTCTCCAGAGAAGGAGACTCCACAAACCCCCCTGGGCAGCCTGTTCCAGTGCTCTGTTGCCCTCACTGTAAAGAAGTTTCTCCTCATGTTGAGGTGAAATCTTCTATGTTCTAGTTTGAACCCATTGCTCCTTGTCTTACCACTGTGAACCACTGAAAAGAGCCTGGCCCCCTCCACTTGACACCCACCCCTCAGATATTTATAGACATTGATCAGATCCCCTCTCAGTCTTCTCTTCTCAAGACTAAGTAGCCCCAGGGATCTCAGTCTCTCCTGATAGGGAAGATGCTCAAGTCCCCTAATCATCCTTGTGGCTCTCTGTTGCATTCTGTCCAGCAGGTACCTCTCTGTCTCACTTTATGCACTGCAGTTGTGCACTAAGCGCTTTTGATTCACCTCTGCAGATCTGAACATAATTACAGATTGTCTTCCTCAATAAGTATAATTGTTGAGACAGAACATTAGCTTGTAGTCCATTCTTGTGCTTCTGCTTGACAAATTGAAGACACTGAGACTCTCAAGACTAATTAATACCGAAGCTGAAGATAGTAGAAAATGCAGTCTCTTCTGGAAGAAACTGTTGTAATACAGACTACATGATTCAACAACAGAGTGCATTTCACTCAGGAATCAATGTCCTCAATTGTTGAAGCATGAGAGGTACAAACTCTTCTCACAGTAGCTGTTACTTTAATGTTGTTAGGTTTGAAAGTCCCTGGACAAAACTCAAAGCCCTCCAGCAGGGGCTGTTCTGAACTGCAGGACTGCAACCAGACAGAAGTCAGAGCAATTTGCTCCCAACTAGTTATTCCCAAATATATCTCACTGCTTTGGCAGAGGCACTGTTCCAGGGCTCATCTCTTTATGAAGGGAATATTTTGATTCATCAAATAAGGGGAGTTAAGTCAGACCAATGAAGCCAAGACTCCTGCAAAAGTCTCACAGCCAAGTCCAAATGACAAGACTTTTTTTCTAAATTTGCAGCTATCATATGATTGATTCCATTTTTAACAGAAAAATAAAAGTGCTCTTCCTTTCTATAGAACATTTCCCCATGGTCTGAATAACTGGAGACATCTTATCAAATACAAGCTGATTTCATAATTTCATAACTTGACACAGTACTTCCTGGCAAGTTTGAGTGAGGAGTTCCTTAAGAAAAAAAAGTTAGAACTTGGAATTACTGACAGAAAAACAAAGAAAACCATCCAACCAACCAAACCCAAAAAGAAACCCCCACCAAAACCAAAAAACCCCACACCTCCAAATCACAAACAAAGCAAACCCCATTTTTCTTATCCTCTCAGAAGAAAACTTTTTATATTTGTCCTCTTTGATCCAGAGGAGGGAATTGCAGAGTTGGGAAGGAACGTAGTGGTCTGTTCCCAGGTTTGCTCCCATGACGTGAGCATCACAGTTATTCCTTCACAGCTCAGCCAGTGCAGAGCAAGCAGATTATCAGAGGGTATGCTGGAATGCAACCATTCAGCTGCATGGCTTTCCACCCAAGCTGTCCAGGCTGCAGGGGAGGAACCAGATCTCCAGTGCTTCCATGTTGTAAACTCCCATGGTATCTTGCTTTACAGTAATATGTACATACTGTAGATAAGGCATTTGTACATTTTAATTTTATTATAGCATTTTAGTCTGCTAACTGCAAGGTATTGAATAAGTTCCAAGGATTATAATTGTTAACAAAACAGTGAGTTAATTTGGTGGCATCCTTTGAGTCTTTTACAGGTTACTAGTCAGGTATAAGTTTTTAATGGTATTTGGTACCTTTTGGCCCAGGTGAGTTTTCACAGGCTTTACCAGTCCTCAGCAGATCTCCTGTACCCTGAGATCCTCATCGGCAGTTGCCATGGTACACCTCACTTGGATAAAATGGTGCTGTAGAGGGTATAAAGAAAGCAGCTTTTAATGTCTCTCCCTTCTTCCTTTGAAGAGAAGCTAGCAAAGAAACAAATATTTTTCTGGGGAAAAAAAAAACAACACTAATTTTGTCAGCCTTAGAGTAGAAATGAGGCACTACATCGCTACAGTTCTTCAGCAGCTCCCACTGCAGTGCACAGAAAAAGAGCAAGCGCTCAGCGCTGTGATGTTGCAGTGGGAGGCAGTGATTCCAGCTGGTGGATACCTTCAGTTCCACATGGATTTCATCCCAATTATACACAGCAGGATTAAAGCATGTGTTCTTGCTATACTGATCAGGGGCCAAGACTCTCAGAAACATTAATTAGATAAAAATGCTGCTGTTGACTCTACCAGTGTCTCTTATCTCCTGCAGAGAACATCTGTGTAATCTTTGTCTGTGTAATGCTTGTGAGAAAAGCCACTTTGCTGAAGGTGCATCATAGCTCTCCTGTGTGGCATGTGCTCTAAGGGGCAGATTAATTGTTTTCATACAGCTGAGCAATTTTAGGTCCTTCCCTGACATAGCAATTCATCATCATTTCCCGAAACATATGCTGAGGCCTGGAGACCTCCTAGCCCATAAACAGGGGCTTAAATGCTTTCTTTTTCTGATGGTTATTGAAATGTTTGAGCACCAAATGGTAAATGCAACACAATGATGCGGAGCTGGTCTATAATAATCAGACCTTAGCGGAATTCTACACTGTAAAAGTAATTAAGTGGTTTGTCACCTTGATAAATGGTGAAATTGAAAACATGATTTGTAGTTCAGAAAATAATGGGATTAATTAAATAGTCATGTAAAACCAAAGATTCCTTGGGTAATAAGGAACTGAACAGAGACCCATAAAGGGTCCCAGAAGGGGAAAAGCTGACTGGCAGCCACGTTATCATCTATTGCTCCAAAATTTACTTGAATGGTGCAGTGAAAAAATGCACTAAAGAAAGAATGATTGCAGTGAGCCATGGTAGAAAGACAGGTGGTAGCTTCATTCTTCCCTCAGGAATGGTCTGAATCATGTGGTTTGATTACAGCTGCCCAGCTCTGGAAGATGATTACAGGCTACTGTCTATTTTGCATGATCTGCTCATGTACATGGCACTAAAAGCAAGGCCAGAATGTGACTCTGACTTAGGAGGGTAGCAGCATATCACAATCTGCAGACCATAAGCGTTGGGATTTGGGGTAACTTTTATAACAGGCTGGTTTGAATCATAGAATCATAGAATCAACCAGCTTGGAAGAGACCTCCAAGATCATCCAGTCCAACCTATCACCCAGCCCTAAGCAATCAACAAGACCATGAGCTGTTCTTACCTTGACATTTCCTCTATGAGTACAAACTGGTTTATGCTTTGGGGGTAGGCAGAAATGGAATATGCCTGTTTGACATCTGAGGCAAACTAGTGTTAGCGGCATATGTTCAAAGTGCTACAGATACTGCCACATTTGGGGGAAAGATAGCTGGAAGGTCCTGTTGTTCTCAGGTCTGCTCCGTCCTGAACCCAATCAGGAATGCTCCAAAAACACTTACAGACAAAACAGCTGGAGGAGCATCTAAATGCCCCACAGTGTAAGCCAGATGGTCAGCCAAAATGCAGCTGCTTATGAACCCACTTTGAGGACATAACAATATGAATTACTCCAGGCACCTCCAGGACTGGACAGCAATCATATTTTGAGTTTAGCTTCTTAGACTTTCTGTATTGCCAGAGAGTGAGATCCTGACTATGTGTTAAGGAGGAGGAGGAATGTTTCAGATTCCAGGTTTCCACCGTGCATTAGTTCAATGTAGGTTGTATATCAGACTGGAAAAGGAAAATTCGTACTTACCCCTCTGACCAGAAAGTCCAGACAACAACTTATTCACCTAAGAATTTTAAAAATACAGACATCTTAGGAGAGAAGCTGTTTTGCTAGGAAGGTTAATTTATGACAGTAGGGGTTCTGTAACAGCATGACATTGGAAGCAAAGAGAAATCACAAAGGAGAGAATAGGTAGCCAGAGATGCGTGTGTCTTTTGGCCATGCCAGCAGCAAAGCCAGTCACTCTGCCTTTGCTCAGCTCTCCCAGGGGATTTATGTATGTATCAATCCCATGTTCACTTTTGCAATGTGCAAATAACCACAGTTCTGTGATTAGGATCACAGCATCTATAGCCTTGTTCACCTTGCCATGAGGCAGCTACAAAGTAAAATGTGTGTCACGCCTCCCACTGCTGTAAGACTATTTTATTTCAGCGGAAGTCATGCATTGGGCTCCATTAAACATAATGGCATCAGATTGACATGAATGCTCTTTTTGGTTACCTAAGTGATGCTCTTTTTGGTTACCTAAGTGAGTGTGTTTGCCTTTGAGCAGGGCAATCCTCTCTCTAAAAGCTTCCATCATCTACATTGTGCCAATGGATGACACCATTAGCTACCAGCTGCAATGTTTCTGTGCTATGGAGGGGTAGCTGCAACCTGCTGATGCCTTTTTGGTATTCTTGTCTGCACTCCAGCTGCAGAGCTCTGCAACAGTATGGAACATTTCCTCCAGTGTTTGAGAAGGCGATCTACAAACCTGGTAAAATTATACGACAGAATTGTCTTTTGAACATCAGCAGTCTATTCTTCAGGCTGCTTATTCCTGTAAAAATAAAGCAATACAAATTGACACCATAGCATGCTGTGAGAATTTGCAGATGTTGCAGAGCAGCTGGGGACCTGGAGTTCAGGATGCTCAAAGCATGGATGTCCCAGTTTTGTGAAACAGCTCAGTACTTCTTAGATGTTCCAAATCCAGCGATCTCCCCAGCTGGCATTATGAGCAGTAATGACACATACACCTGCTTGGGTGTATTGGTTCTAACTTCTTAGAGTCATTTCTAGAGGTATGAAAAGGTGGTTCACTGCAATCAACCATGAAGCATTCTCACATCTCCCACAGACAGACAGATACACTGACATCTTGCACTACAAAATCCTGGGAGCTCTCTCCTGTGGCATGCTCATTCCTTCATGCCTCACACACAGAAGGCTCAGAGATTGCTGCTGTGGGAATGAGGTAGTCCTTCAGCTTGCACCTCTGGCTCCTAGTTTGTACCTTGTGCAGGACAATAACAGCAGCTACTGTAAAATCAGGGGTCAAAAGTATATGAAACCCTTTGCATTGCTACAGTTGTGCTTTCCTAATGAGAAAAAGAAAACCAGCCTCTGCAGAGTAGGAGTTGGCTGCCCTGACCTCAGCTGTGGGAAAAAAAAGTGTTCCCTGGGTAACTTGTGTCATTCTCTGTGGGACAAATGTATAAAGTAAAACAGCAACAGAAAGATTGGGAGTGTTGGTATTGCCCTCATTGCACTTTATCACTCTCTTATAGTTTCGTCTGGGTGGGCGTTGGTACAGACAATTCAGCTCATGACAGGCTCTCTGCCCTCTGCACACATGCCTTCTAGCACAGCACTAGCTGCCCAAGGTAATGGGTGTCCCTGTGGTTTGCATGCAGTGCTGGGGAATGTGGGGATGATGCTCATCTGGCCATCATTTTGTCATTCCATAGATGAATTCCTTCCTGACAGACTTCAGATTCACTCTGTGTCGTGGCTTAGACATGCTTCATGTGATCATAGGATGTTAGGGGTTGGAAGGGACCTCCAAAGATCTTCAAGTCCAACCCCCCTGCCAGAGCAGGACCATAGAATCTAGCACAGGTCACACAGGAACGTATCCAGATGGGTCCTGAAAGTCTCCAGAGGAGATTCTACAACCTCTCTGGGCAGCCTGTTCTAGTGTTCTGTGACCCTCACAGTGAAGAAGTTCCTCCTCATGTTGAGGTGGAACCTTCTGTGCTGGAGTGTCTATCATTGCCCCTTGTCCTATCCCAGGGTGCAAGTGAGCAGAGCCTGTCCCCTCCCTCATAATACTCAGCCCTCAGATATTGATAGACATTTATTAAATCCCCTCTCAGTCTTCTCCTCTCCAGACCAAAAAGCCCCAGGGCTCTCAGCCCCTCCTCATAGGGCACATGCTCCAGCCCTTTCAGCACCCTGGTGTTGTCTGATGGTAGCCAGGGAGAAAATTCACTCTTGCAGAACTTTTTTGTTTGTTTTGTTTGTTAAAACTTGTTCTCTTGATCTGAAAAGCAGAGATTTCCCCACTAAGCAAAATGATACTTATGGCAAGATTTCATGGCGATAGCCACCATTGTGCTTTATTTGGTGAAGCACTGATGGGTTTGTGCTTTTTGCATGGACGCAAAGCAAAACCATGAACTGCAGTTTGTGCATTATGGAAGATTTCTGGAAAATAAAGTTATTTTAAACTCCTCTTCTTTCACCACCACCTCCCCTTTCCCACCATATCTGCCCCTTTTCCAAATATCTGCCCCATTTTCCCCCTTTTTCTCCTCAAATCTCAGAGCACCTGGGCTCTGTTGGAGTCTCCTCCTACCCCAGGTGTGGCCACTTTACCCTCCCCACCCACTCCCCTTTTTAATCCCCACCAAGAGAAGCAGAAGCCCTAAGCTGAGCCCTTTGGGGCTGAGGATCCTCCTCTCCTCACTGGTGAGTGCCCCTGGTGGAGCACACTGGGTGATTGGTGGTGGGGGACAAAGGCTGGGGGGCCTGGTGGCCCCCTGGTTTGGTAGGGCTAGAATTGACAACTGCTCCAATATCAAAATGCTCCAATGTCATCCACGGGTGCTGGCTCTTGAAGGTGCCTCCCAACTAAGCCTGTTCTCTGATTCTCTGTTGTTTACAAAGTAGATACGAATCCTAAGTCAATTTTTTTCAACTGTAGATTTGCAGTAGTTCAGTTAGAGTGGCTGAGTATCTCAAAATCACTAAATAGATTCTTAAACCCCTCAAATCTATCTCATCTCCCATTTTCACAAGAATGAGTGGCTACGCTAGGCAAACCTGAAAATGTAGCACTGGGTAGAAGATGATATCTCCTTTCAAAGTTTGGCTCCAAGGGTGCTTTTAGCTAATGAGTTCATACTTACAGTCCATCTTCCTAGCCATCCTTCCAACTTTTCTCTGTTATTTCTGACCACCTAGTCAAGACAAAGTCATCCAAAGAATATATCCTTCTCTCATGAGGGGAATGTACCAGGTTTACAGGTAGAAAGCTGAGAAACTGACTAATACGTGGTTTGTCAAAAGGCTTACAGAGGATATTCCTTCTGGTGCCTGGAGTTGAAGCCTTGCTGCCTTGCCTCTCAGCTCCTTCACCACATAGTGGTGAATAAAGACTTGTTGTACAACAACTGTGGCAAAACCAATAAAATACTAGGTAGGTAACATAGCAAAGTATCCCAAGAGCAGTGTGGTAAGTTGGAAATTTCTCCCCCTCTCCCCAACATTAAATTTGCCAGACCAGCTCAGTTTGGAAGCAAATGGAAGCTGTGTTTATAAGCAAAACTACACTCTACAATGAAATGCAGTGAGTATCTACAAAACACACGATGTTTACAATATTGACAGGGATTTACAAATTAATAAACAGCACTAGGAAACCCCCCCTGACCCCAGTCAAAGACCAGAGGACCTGGAACAGCTTCTCCCCTCCCTGCCTCCCCCTTACCCCCTGGACAAAAGGGATGAGAGATAGAAGCCTCTGCTTCTATTATTAGACTTAGCCAAAATAAAAGCAATGCAGCCAAGGTCAAGCAGAAGCACACAGTTAGGGTCTCCCAGCCTGAAGAGAGAGAAATTGTTTTGGGAACCAAATCTTATGGAAGATATCTCTCCAATGGAATTGTTTAGAATAATTATTATTTTCTTTTTTTTACACCCAGTAGTGATTTATTTGCGTCTTTACTACTTTCTGCTCAAGATCTGCAAAAATCACAGGATCAGTAAGGTTGGAAAAGACCTCAAGGATCACCAAAGTCCAACCTGTGACCCAAGACTTCGTGACCCCTAAACCATGTCACCAAGTGCCACTTCCAATCCCCTCTTGAACACCTCCAGGGATGGTGACTCCACCAACTCCCTGGGCAGCACATTCCAATGGCCAACCACTCTCTCTGTGAAGAACTTTCTCCTCACCTCCAGCCTAAACCTCCCCTGGCACAGCTTGAGACTATGTCTTCTTGTTCTGGTGCTGGTTGCCTGGGAGAAGAGACCAAACCCCTCCTGGCTGCAACCTCCCTTCAGGTAGTTGTAGACAGCAATGAGGTCACCCCTGAGCCTCCTCTTCTCCAGGCTAAACAGTCCCAGCTCCCTCAGCCTCTCCTCGTAGGGTTTGTGTTCAAGGCCTCTCACCAGCCTCGTTGCCCTTCTCTGGACACCTTCAAGTATCTCAATGCCCTTCTTAAACTGAGGGGCCCAGAACTGGACACAGTACTTGAGGTGAGGCCTAACCAGTGCTGAGTAGAGGGGCACAATGACTTCCCTGTTCCTGCTGGCCATACTATTCTTGATGCAGGCCAGGATGCCATTGGCCTTCTTGGCCACCTGGGCACACTGTTGGCTCATGTTCAGCTGGCTGTCAATCGGTACCCCCAGGTCCCTTTCTGTCTGGCTGCTCTCCAGCCACTCTGACCCCAACCTGTAGTGCTGCCTGGGCACTCCTGGTGAATCAATAGGAATAATGTATAGCTAAGTGTGAGAAAGGACTAAGGAGCATTTAAAATTGTCTTTCTTTTTTTTTTTTCTCTCTCTTTTTAATTTTTTTTTCTTTTTTTCAGAACAACAAATGTAGTTTCTGTCTCTTGGGCAAATTTAGAGCAATGCATAACACAGGACCACTTGTGCCAAGACCTTAGGCTTACTAAAATGTGATAAATTGACAGGGTTCTGACACAGACCTGTGCTCTCATTTGTTGCAATGGTTTCTGGCTGTAGCTAGGGCTGTTTAGCCTGGAGGAGACATTAATGAGGAGGGGATCTCATCAATGCTTAGCAATATCTAAAGCGTGAGTGACAGGGAGATGGAGCCAGACTCTTCTCAGTGTTGTCCAATGACAACATGAGGGGCAATGGATACAAACTGAAACACAGGAAACAGACAAAAATTCTTCCCTTTGAGGGTGGCAGAGCACTAGAACAGGCTACCCAGAGAGGCTGTGGAGTCTCCATCTCTGGAGGCATCCCAAAGCCATCTGTATGTGTTCCTGTGTGATTTACTCTGGGTGATCCTGCTCTAGCAGGGGGGTTGGACTAGATGATCTTCAGAGGTCCCTTCCAACCCCTACCATTCTGTGATGCTTCTGTGAAGATGCTGTTTGACAGCTTCTAACTGGAGGCACAAAGATGGCAATAGGCACAGTAAAAAAAAAAAAAAATCCATTGCACTTACGGGGAGAAAACAGTCACTGAAATTATTTGTTCCCATTGGCAAAAGGAAGAAGCTGTAGATTAAAACCCATACTGAAGGGTGTATGGGCTGCCATCAATTTCTAGATCACATCGGCCTGTTCACCCAATACAGCCCCGCTGCTGCAGGGACTCGGGCTGTGGTAACTCTTTCCATATCTCCTGTGCCTTTTTGCCAAGGCGTGCTACAGTCTTGGGGACTTTTGGTAGTGTGTACAAAAGGAGGCTACACTTATCAAAGGATATGAGGAAATATTTCCAGGCCAGAGCTATAGCATAGAGGAGATGCTCTAGAGAATACAGTGGCTTTAAATGCCTGATGCATGGCTACCTGATCACAGAAACATTTGGGTTGGAAAAGACCCTCAGAATCACCAAATTCAACCGAGAACCCTACTCTACAAGGCTCATCCCTGAACCACATCCCCAAGCACCACATCCAAACAACCTTTAAACGTATCCAGGGTTGGTGACTCCACCACCTCCCTGGGCAGCACATTCCAATGCCTGACCACTCTTCCTGTGGAAAAAATTCCTCCTAATGTCCAGTCTAAACCTACCCAGTTGTAGCTTGAGGCCACGACACAGGGATCGCAGGGACTGAGTTTCATGATCCAAACAGCTCCTTACAGCTTTTTGAACTTGCTGTAACATGTTATGTGCTTGGTAGCTTTTTGCTTCTGATGCACAAGGTAACCTCCTGCTTGACTCTGCAATTAAAATTCCTGAGGACAAAGGCAGCTAAGCCCTGGCAGAGGGCAGGTGGGTTTCAGGACAGAGGGGTGCTCTGACTGCCAGTCCAGGAGACAGGAATGCGGCTCTGCTCTGAGCAGACTCTGGTGAGTTAAGGGAAGCACACCTTTCACTTGCCAGGGCCAGTTGGAGAAAGGATTAGATTACTGTAGCTTATTCTCCTCTCCCTCATAGCAGTGCACAGCATGGGGAGGTGGTGTTTCCCCCGTTTCTCCTGTGTTAACACAAGCTTTTTGTAGGAAACCAAGCCATTGAATGCATTCTGGTAACATACTTTGTCTTCTGTCCCGTAAGTTTGATTCTGCACCCTCTGAAAGAGCATGCAAATCTGGAGGCAGGGTTTGGTCATTCCTGGGCATCCTTTCACTAAAGAGGTGCTACCTGAACACAGATCCTTTATAACCTTCCTAAACCAAAGTTGTTAATGGAACAAAAAGACTTCTTCATTGCATAGTCCTATGCTTTCTGTGGCTAGGAATGACCTTTTCATTCCTCATAGGGCACAGAATAGATGTAAGTGCCTTTGTGGTAGCAGTATATGCTTATTTATACATTTTCCTGTATACAAACCAGCCTTTGTATAATAATGCACCAGAAGCTAATTAAAAAACACCCATGGAAGATGCCTTCATTAAGCTATGTCAGATCAGGTCGGGTAAAAGGTCTAGTCATGCTTTTAAGAGCAGCCAGAAGCAGAAGTCCAGGGAACTTCATGCAATAGTATCTCCATACAGCCTTTCAGCCTCCAGAGATTTTTCTGCTTTAGGATTTCCCACACAGATTGTGACGGAATACAAACTATGAAGAGACACCTTGTATCCTTGTACTTTGCAAACAGAGAAGAGGAGAAAAAAAAACCAAACAAAACAACAAAAAGCCCAACAGTGTCTCTTAGAGGGCGAGTGAGCAGTGGAAAAACAGTGTGTCAAATGATATCTGCTACCTTGTGGACTGACATCAGTCCTGCAAGATCCTCCCATAGCTCCCGAACATTGTCATCCTGCAGTCAGGAGAAACACCTGTATTGATATTAAATCAGTCCAGTTTAAGCTAAATTGGTATTTTCCTTCTTTGAAGAGGCTGTTAATGAAGGTACTCACTGTGCTGGTGCTTGCCAGGCAGCATCAGGTTGGTTGCAGCAAAAGCAGGGCAGTGTGCCAGGAAGGATTATCTAGCACTTGTAAGAGATGGAGTCACCAGTGTTTGCATGCACCTGCACTCCCAGCTGCACAGAATTGTGTAGGCAATCCAGGCAAGTAAATTAACAAGCTTTGCTTAACAAACTGCCCTGAGTGAGTTCCTGAAATGATTTATATGTTAGGTATAAAGCAGTAAGGATGTGAAAATTCAGACTAGCTCTTTATAAGGGATAAATAGCATGGGATTTGTAATGAAGAGGAAATATGACTTGTTAATTTGTTAGGAAATTAATAACCGAGCTAAAGGCAAACTTCAGACAATGAACTGAAATATGCTTTCAGGAGGATTTTTCTATGAAGGCTAATTACAACAATAGCTGTGCAGTAACAGCATGAAATGCTTGTGGTCCCATACACCTAAGCTATAACTGAAAGAATTCACAGGCTTGTAACAGACTCCCACTTTTCAGTGAGAAAACTTCTAATATTTGTTCTGGACTTTCATTTGAGCTCTTAACCCTGGCTGCTGCTTACTACAGGCAGACTCCTATAATCAGCCTTGGTGTAAACTTACTTTCTGCAAGCAATTTTTGCCTCCTCCAAGGGGTCTGACAGCACAATCAGAGACATCATATTCCTGCTGCATTTGTTTCAGTTGAGGACATGCCAGACCTCTGCCCACCCAACTCTGGTTTTTTTGTTTGGTTGGTTGGTTTGGTTTGGTTGTTATTTGGGGCATATGTAAATGGTGATGTTCCAATGTTCCTGCCTCAAGCTAATGATGAAAAGAAACAATGATCCTGCTATTTTTCTATTTACTGCTACACTTCTCCTCCAGGTTCTCACTTTCTTCTGGAAATACTTCTTGGGTGATAGGTGTCAGGAATCAGATGACGTCCCTTTGTACTTCAGTCAGCAGTCAGGTAGCACACCCCTATAAAGCTGTGCTCACCTGCCTCACCTTTAATAACTTCAGATATTGTTGCCCTCTGTATATAACAGTTCTTACTGTTATATCATGGCCTTGAAAAGTCTTCACTTGGCTCCTGGAGCTGCCATCAATAATCACGGGTTTTGTCAGCACCATTGATTTTAGTGGTGTATCGAGGTATTGAATACCTTCCATAGAACTCCCCGTTCCTGCATTACTGTGATCCAGGAGCATCTCAGCTTTGTTTTATAAAAGAAAGTACTCTCCCATGTTCACAAAGAAGCTCTAGTGCTCTCTGTAAGGTCATAAAACTGAAGACAGAGAGATCATTAAAACATGTTTCTAAAAATCGTGGGAATGATTGTGATTGTCAGGGTGGTGCTTACAGCATGGCTTTGGGATTTGGGGCAGGCAGTGCTGTGAATGCATAAGCACTTCAGCCAGCAGTTGCTGGCATGGGGTTAGATTGTCAGCTGTCTCCACAGAAAAATCATCAGGAGCAGAGAGCACAAAACTTTGAGAAGAGCTTCTTTCAAGGAATTTAGCATCTTTGAAGGAGAGAGTGTTTGGACTCCACAAACCAGCAGGAACAGAAGGTACCCAGTGCTATGAACATGCAGACTCTCAAGCGAATGGTGCTGGCTGCCTCCCGAGGGGCTGCATTGCCTTCAGCCAAAACCTTTGCCTGCTCAACATGGACACTGGTGACTTCTGACAGGTCAGTTCAAATCCGGCTCCTGCCCTGAACGGCCCAGCATCAGCCTCCCATTGCTTGTCCAGTTCTCATGTGAGTTGCCCCACTCCAGATTCAGATGAGACATTTCACCCAGCAGTGATCCAGCTCTGCTGCTTTCCCTTGCCACGTCTGGATCACTCATCAAATCTGGCCCCCATTTCACACTGCGTCACTGTGTGAGTAGTCTATAGAGCAAACTAATGGGAACAGCAGACATCAACCTACACTGAGGAAGAAAAATAGATAAAATGGTCATTTTCTTGGAACTGTTATTTCAGGATGTCTTGTAGCCTTTTCATTTGACCAGCTGAATAAAGAGTGCTTATATTGTCCAGGAAATCTGGTTAGTCTCCATGACAGGACTTCTCAATTGTTAATCTCATTTCTGCCAGAGACTAAAATCTGGCTAGCATAATCAGTGTCAGCCTGTTGATCTAATATTCATAATCATATCCGTAATTACATAGACAGTCAGTTTTTAACTGGCAGTAGGATCTCGGAAAAATAGATCTGGTTAGAGTAGTAAAACCACCTGCTCTAGAGAGTCCTGCTTCTAGTTTGTCTTGCTTCTGATACTGAGCAAATTGTGGGCTTTCAATAAAGTCCACACAAGCCATAATTGGTAGTGCTGCCATTCATTGTACAAACACATTATTTGTATGCCACTTATTTTGACACCATTTATCCTGCTGTGATATAACCGATAGCCCAGTCATGAGGTGAAAGACAGATGAGCTGCTCCAATTACCTTGGGAGACACAAATTGCAGTTAGTTAATAAAAAGGGAGACAGCCTCCTTACAAGGCAATGAGTCATATTAGATTCCTTTTAAATTTTCTTATATTATAAAGACAGCATATTAATAGTTTGGGACCTAGCACAAGTGAAAAAGACCATGGCTACACAGGCTACAGTGTTCTCTAGCTAACAGACAGATATTTTTTATTAAGAGTTTTGCCTAGGTATCGTAATTGCTTACAGTAACATGCCTGCTTTTCCTCTTTTTGGGCAGGGTTCACATGAGTTTGCAGTTACTATACAGGCAAAAAATCTCAAATGGGTAAATGCCAAGCTGGGCTTCAGACACCTGCTGAAATCCTCTGGAATCACATGATAATGATTACTTTCTCTTCATCTCTTGGAAATCATTACCTTAACTTGGGTGTGTGGGTTCCCCTGGGAAATACATAGATAAAGTCAGAACCTCCAGAACAATCTTCACAGGTCTTGTGATGTGTTTAAGACATTTTATATATTGTCTGCTATAGAGAAAGTGAGGCATCTTTAAAGAATAGGCCAGGATAAAAAAATGGCTAAGTTTTCATACTCTGTGATCACAGCTTATTCCTGAGACTTAGTGCCTTTCTGGGAGTACACCATTGCTGTCTTGGTTTTAGAGGAGCATCCTGCTTTGCTGTTGTGAAATCAGTGTGTAGATAATACGTTTCACATTTACCCAGGCTCTGGCAGAGTGATTTCACCTTCGTTGGGATGCTTACTTCCAAGGATTCAGGTGTTGCTCCAGAGGAATGATGCTTATGTTAGGAAAAATGGCAATTACAGTCTCATTATCAAGAAAATGTAATGAAGAGACAGATTAATGTAATTTGTCTCCCATATTGTAGAGAAGAAAACCATTTCATCTCCATAAGTCCCATGTTCAGAGCAGAGATGGAGTAACAGTGGAAATCAAAAACAATGGCAGAGGGCTCTTGTCTAGGTTCTAGGGAAACAATGACAGTTCTTGTTTAATTGCTATAACACCAACTTGAGAGTGCTTCTAATTTATGAAGTAGCAACTGTTCTTCAGTCTGAAATGCCAAAAGCCTGAATTCATTAGGAAAATGACCTGAAGTCCTTACTAATACTCAAACTTCAAAGCTTGAATTTGACAGAAGAATGAAGTATGAAACAGGTTAAGAGTGCTGCTAAGGAACAAACAGCAAATTTGGTAGGGAATAGGTTCCTTTTCACTGCTTCCTGTAACCTTTTCTATAACCCTGCCCCACAGAAGCCAGCAGAGCTTCCTCCTGCAGAGCTGCTACAAGGCCAGGACGTTAAGCAGCAGGGCAGGGAATCTTCTGTCTGGCCACAGCCACACATCTGTGTGCCCAGCAGGCTGGCTGTGAGATGGGAAGATTGAAGGAGAGTGCCTTGATGGGTACTTAAAAGTTCTGTGTAAACAAAATAACACCATCCCTTGAAAGCCCCATTTTTGACAGTTCTTCTTTTGTGCACTTTCGCATAACATGAGAACCTGAAGTGATGTTTGGAGTCAGACAGAGCTGAGGGATCACACAGGTAACATGAGGAGAGATTTCCATGTTCAGAGGGCACTTTCCAAGAAAACTCAGCAGTCAGTGTGTAAATGTCTGTACTCGGAGTCATTAATGATTGTTTTCAGGGAGTTTACAGAGTCATAAGCAATACATTTACCCAGAATAATTACAGTACCAACCACCTATATGCAGAAAGCAGAGAGAACTGGAACCGTGTAACACGAACTGCTTGGTGCTCCCAGCTGTTGGAGGCTGAGCTGAATTTATTTCATTGCAACAGTGCTGTATTCAGTCCAGTTAAATGTGCTGAAGAGATCCATTTTCAAATCTTATTCATATTGTATGACAATTCTTTGTTTAGAAAAGGAGTATCCTGAGCTAAAAACACCACAAATGAGTAATTCCTGTAAATCCCAAGAAAGCAGACTTCAGCAAAAGGAAATTAGGTACCACATATTGTTGGGAAGCAGAAAGTCCCTGCCCCGTACCCAGAATCACTGACAGTCATGGCAGGACATTGTCAGTAGCGTGTGCCCAAACATTTGGCTCATTGTCCATTTAAATGTCTTAATTTCAGTACTCTGTTTAGAAGAATACTCTGCAGACTCATCTCTGGGCAGCTTTTCTGTGCAGTAACATTATGGTCTGCTTCTTTCTGGCATCCTGCCATTCCTATTTACATACCACTTCTTAGTGGTTATATTGTTATTCTGTTCTTCCCAACCTTTGCTACCTATATATCCTGACATATATTTAGATACTGCTTAGCTCTCTTTTTCTTTTATATTTATTATTAGTTTTGCAATGTTAAATATTTCTTCCTTGATGATTTGTAGTATCATATCCCATTCTGTCATTCTGTTTAGTCTCTCACTTAATTATGTATCTAGGATCTCTCTTAACTTTCTCTGCAGCTGAGACCCTTCTGTGTGGGGAGACAGTTTATTTAGATTGTATGACTACTGCATAGGTGTGCACTCTCAAGAAGAGCAAGAACAAACAATAAATAACAACAGAGAAAAAACACTATTAGAACCTAGAGCAAAGCATGCATCTCTTCATGAAGACAGAAGCACAAAAAAAGGTCTCTGCTGGCAAGTTCTATCTGAGGATCACCAAAATATGTCTAAAGATGCTTAACTGTTTAATGAATTTTACTTTTAACCACTAAACATCACTTGTGTATTTGTGGAGGAATACCATCATGTTGTCATGGCACTCTTTCTCACAATGAATGCTTTGTTCTTCATGTGAACTTTCTACCAAATACATGACTAATATAGTTTCAAAAGGCCAGGCAGGTGGTTTTCTACTATTTCCCTTGCAATACATGGTCTGGGCACTACTACCTTTTCTCCCAGACTTGTCCTGCCATAAGCTCCCTCTCAAATGCCAGCTCTTGACAGTTGCAGTTCCCTTATATTTTGCACATGCATGCATACTCTTAGCACACTTAACTGAATTATTAATCTTCCTTCAAATCAAGCATTTTGTTTCTTTGGTCAGAAGCATCTTTAGTAACCTAAATATAAGTTTAAAAATGTTCCTGTCGTTTGTCTTTATCTGGTGAAAGTATAAAAATAATCTTACAGGCATACCCCGCCTTTGATATTTTTAGATATGGAGGGTTTTTTTCCCCAACAGCTTAGACATATAACTTTTGCTGGGTCAGCTAAGGCTTGCATGACAGTCTGGGTTTGGAAGAGGAGAGAAACATGATACTTACTTTACTTTTAGCCCTAAACTGAGTTTGGAGCAGGCCTCCAAGAAATCAATTAGAAGCAACTTAAATCTAACACTTCATACCAGACAGCTTTTGAAATTGCAATTGCTTTTCTACTCTGAATCCTGGTGAAACATGGTGTGCTAGGTTAAACCCAGCCCAGGAGGGGGTGGGCTAAAAAGAACCTAGTCTCCGGTGGATGAAGAAACCCAACCCAGTTGGGCAGAGAGACTTGGACCCCTCCCTGGGGAAGGGTCCCCAAGTTAAAGTCTATTCCACTCCTACTTCCTGTCCACAACCCAATTTAGGAGGAAGCCATGTCCTGCCTCACTTTCTTCTCCTGCCCTCACTTTGCTAACATCCTGCTGCTGCTGTTAGCTATGATGTCGGGCCTTTTCCATGCTGTTCCAGGCTTCTAAGGAACTGCATCTAAAGAGAATCCATCTTACATCCAGAGAATCCTCAGCTGCATCTGGTTTTGCATATATTTTTATTTACCTTTTTTCCTTATGCCCTCTGTAACCTTCCTTTTCCTCAAATGCCTTTTGTATTTTGTTAAACTTACCTTTTTACTTCCAAATCAATTCAAGACTGTCCTCTTGTAGATTTACCTCTCTCTTCTCCTCCTGCCTAGTTTTGCTTTTCCCTACCAGGAGAAAGGGGAGAGGGGAGGTAGCCTAAATCTGTTCCATTTTGGGGTTTTGGGCTAGCAGAAGAGCTTAAACCACAGCACATGGTAATCACCATGTTATCCCCAAACTGATCACAGGGAGGCACAAGTGGATGGAGCACATACACTCACAAGACAGATACTGATAACAGAAGTACAATCAGTCATGGCAAGACATTAATTTTTCTAAATTAAATTATGCTCTCATATCCAATGATACATGCAGTTCTGTATAATTATTGCCAATGGTGCACTGTGTTTAACACACCAATTTAGCTGGAATTTGTTTAGTTTTGCAAAGGGGCACTGCTTCTCTGAGTGGGCCTTTTTCACTCTCAGGCTGCAGACAGAAGTTTTGCTTGCCATGACCCAAGGAATTACCCTTTTAAGAGCTGACAGCAGAATATGTTTTCATTGTTGCAACTACTGTACCTGTTCAGAAAACCACAAATATAACAGATGATTTTACATGTTTTTAATGCAGTTAAGAGTAAAGAGCATAGCTTCTAAACAAGAAGATTATGAAAGATGAGGAAACACCCAAAATGTCATAGTATGACCCCAGTGTAATTTGATATTATTGACAAACAGTATAATGCCACAAATCTGTCAAAGGTTAGCGCTGGGCCAGCCTCTGGACAAGTAACTGAGACTCTAGTAATTACTCTCTCTTCCCAAAGGACAGGATAAAGGGAATAAGGGAGAGTAACTTAGAAAATGGAAAACTAAAACAGCTTTAATGAAACAATAATAATAAAATTAAATATATACAAATGTATACAAATCCAATGTTAGACCCAACTCCCCCCCACTGGCAATTATATCACCATCACTATTGATGCCGTGGAGCAGGCACAGAGCAAGTCACAGGCTGGACTCGGTGGTAGATGAGAACCAGACTCAGGAGCTGGATTCAGGAATTGGATGGGATTGGGATTTTAGTAAGAAGAATGAACAGATTCCTCCTTGGATGCCAGCCATTGAAGAGAGTGTGACCCTTATGATCGCTCAGTTTCATGCTGAATATGCTGTATATGGAATACTTTGTTGGTCAGCTTAGGATCATCTGCCCCATCTGCTCCTCCTCATAGGTGCAACCTTTTACCTTACTGTACCCCCAATGCAATACACAAGATTTACCAATGAACTTGGTCTCCATAGGAGCAAGTATAAGCAAAAAACCTTTCTACATACCATTCCTTGGTGCAAACTATACACTTCAAGCACTATCACTTCTAGAAGTAGACACTGGCTGCCAAAATATGCTACTAAATTCAGAAAGCACAGTTACTTAGAAGAGACTGAGCTGGAAAGTAAAATCACTGAACAGAATTAGTTCTGGGCTAGCAGAAATCAGGACAAAACCAAACTCATATAGTCTCTATACACTTCACACCAGAATATGAAGTTTATTATCTTGATAGATGTAACACTTAAGTAATACAGTATGAAAGAAGCTGCTGTGAATAAAAACAGAAGGAAACTTAAGTAGAGAGCTATTTTTACAGCAGGGCATATGGACAATCTCACCAACTATAAACCTGTATCTGAAAACATTTGCTAAGGCTGACTTTATATGGGATTGAGGGGGAATTAACCTGCATCAGGGTGGGACAAAGTGTTTTCAACAGGCATCTTGGTAGAAGATAAAATACAGCTTCAGAATGACAGGCATCTTCATGACTCCTGTGCTTTTCCAGAGGAGAGTGTTATCTCCAACTACACCTGAATTTATCACCCTGCCCATTATAGAAAATCACATATGAAGCAATACCCAAAGCAAACAGGAATTCATGCATTTTTCATTGCTCACTCCACGTGACAGTGCTACACTCATCCCACTGAATTGAGGGCCTTTCCCAGGTATTTTGGATAGGCAAGATTTCTGCACAGTCTCTGTAGCAAGTGCTGATACTACCACAATGTGGCTTTGGTTCTTATTTTCAAAGTTATCTTTCAACAAGAATATCTTTTGTGTGAATGAGCATAGAACTAGAAAAAAAAAAACAGTTCTTCAGCAGTGGAAGAAACTGCTGCTTGCAAGTGAGGATGACTGATTTGACTAACTCAACAGATTAAATTTGTATTATTAACAATAAACATGATTACATAGGTGTATCAACCATACCTCCAGATAGTGCTGCAATTACAGGCTGATTGAACAGACTATGCATCATGAAACTGAAGCCACAATTATTCAATAGAGGATGTGAACATGGTGAGAAGCTTGTGCAGTATTAGATTACAGTGCTGCAGGAAATGACAGAGAGGAATTATGGAAAACAGATTAATGCAGAAGCAGTACTTCAGTGAGAAGCAATTAAACCCAGCATATCTTTACCTCAATTTCAGTGGCAAGGTGGTGAAGCTAGTGACTCCCTAGGTTACTAGGGGCATTCAGATTTTTCCACTTTTTCCTTATGTCTCAGACAATGACTTGCTATTCTCCTACACTGATGACAGCTCTCTCCCTTCTCTCCACTTTCTGCTTCCCTTTAATCCTCTCGTGCATTCAATCCACTTATGCTATTCATTGTTAGATTCAGCTTTTCTTTCCATCTGCTTCAGTGGGTTTTGGGTCTGTTGCTAAATGCTTTCCAACTCCAATTATCTTCTCGAAACTGCTGTCTTTAACAAACTCTTCATTGCTGTATCTGCACTGATGTGCTTTGCCCTCTGGCCTCCCTCCTTCCCACACTGCAGTGTGAGAAATGCCATGGAGCATGCATAATGCCTTTCTTGGGTTTTGCAGAGCATGAGCACTTGCAGCCTTAGTTAAGTAAATGCAACAACTCTGTGCTTTCATGAGGAAAAACATGCAAATCATTAGTAGTTAATTCAATGGAGTGCACAGACTTGATAAACACCCATTACTGTCTAAGAATTTCACAGCCCAAGTAGTGATCAGTATAATATTTAGAAAGCACTCATATGTATCTTTAGAAATATTACTTTCTATAAAATAAGGGGAAACCCTATTTAGTGTTTTTCTGTTTACATGAAAATTATTTCAGTGTCTCTTGATTAACTGACTGAGTCCTGCAAAGTGGCTCTGGAACAAACTCAATTTATGTGAATGTTGGTGTAATCAATGATAAAGTACTCAGTTTATTATAACCATAGCAAATCAATTAGTTGACTCTGAGGAGTGCTTGGGTGATGGCATCTTTTCAACATAAATCAGGTAAAGAACTCTTATATTCCATTTAGATGATATCTTAATATTTCTTCACTTGTCTTTTTCTCTTTTCCCCAAATTCAGTCACTTTCTCATCAGGGAGTCTTCTGTATCAGCTTTAATAAAGCTACCAAAAGCCCTACAAAGCACAGATTGGATAATATGTTAGACCTTACAAGCAAATCAACTGATTATTATCTTTCCCTGCCACACAATAAAGTGTCACCATAGCAACACTGTTCTTCACTCGTTGCTGAAGTACCACAGGATCTTTTCTTACAGAAGTTCAAGAACTAGTAAGACACACTACCTTTTGCCAACCCCTGTTTCAAAACTATGGAGGAAGGCATTTTCTTCTTATACTCACTTCCAATTTGGTTTAGGATGCCTTTGCTGTGCTTTCATTCATTGGAACCCTTTGGGCCAAACTTTGCCACTGCTTACAAGAATGTATTTGGCATCAGGTGAATTGGATACTACTTACACTAATGGAGAAGTGATTTAATTTCAGCTGTTAGATGAGACTGAGAGAGTCTCCAGCACCTACATGCCTGCCTACAAGACTATGAGGTTAAGCTTAGGGAAATTGTGTGTTGCTTTGAAACTTCAAAAGGAGACCATATGAAGGCACAGCACATTACAAGCGTAACTTTCAATATAATCTTTTGTAGCATTCTGAAAATGTGTATGAGTCAGTCTTCAAGTGTCAGACTTGGCTACAGCACTGAAACATTCACAAGAATTTTATTATAAACATTTTTTAAACCATCCATTCACTTTAGACGTTTTGAATTCTGCTTGTCCACTTACAAATAATTCTTCCTGCTTTTCAGTGGTACTCAGACATCTCAACACAAGTGCTTATCAGTGGGAGCTGTTGTGTAGAGGAAAAAGTACTTGAAGACAAAGTGATGCAGATGAGTCAGTAGCTGGAAACTCAGGTGAACTACCCAAATGAATAGATACTACAGAAAAATAGGTTTAAACATATCAGTTGTGACACAAATCAGCTCTGAACACAGCCAGCAGTGAAATGGGATGGGACAGATATTTTGCAACATCTCAGTACATAACTTCTAGAGCAGAGAGGGGAAGTATAAATTATGGCATCCTTTTTGCACTGTAGTTAGGCATGGTGTAATTAATCCAGCTGTCCCCTTATTCGTTGTTAAGCTAAAAAAGAAACATATTAATATTTCCTTGATTCTTGCTATTCAGCAGTTGATATTTTTTCCCTATTTCCTGACCTCCCTGTCAAACATACATGTTTAAGTGGAATATCTTTCTCCATCTGTAATGATATTTGGAATGAATGGAATATTTGGAATGTGCCTTTTGCAGATACAAATGGTTTCCTCTAGTCCATTCGACTTGGCATCATTCGCCCTTCAAACAAATCTTTAATGTATTAAATTTGGTCTTTATGGCTATAGGACCAACACCAGCTTTGCTCAGCTTTATTTAAAGTTGTTGTCAATCTGGAAAATGACTTTAAGCCTACAAGGAGTATATTGCCCTGCTAACAGCTACCCATCACATAGGTACATGCCAGTGTGTAGGTGGTGGGAATACCTTTCATTGCTAAAATGTTTCAACAATTTGTATTCAGCACACAAACTGAATGGTTAATTGAGTACTTAGCCATACACAGACTTTTAGAAACAATTTAAAATATTTTCCAAATAGTTCTTAATAGCCTGCAGTTTTATTCATTTGTTGAAGGGGGTTAGTTCATAACCCACTTATTAGGACTCCAAATTGCAACTTCGGAAAATGTAACCCACTATATGTAGCTGCAGTAGCGAGATTAATCTCTTTCTTATCTGTAGATTTAAATTTATGGAAAAAACAAACAAACAAACAAAAGCTCTAGGTGCCTAGACATATATTAAGAAAGACAAATTAACATCAAAAACTTGAGCAATCCTAGTAATTTCCTCTATATGCAAAGAGAAATAAATCTCTTTGCTATGTACTAATCCCAACTCCAATATTTCCCCAGCCCTCAGCTGCCCTCTTCCTCCTCAAAAGCCTGGGAACAGAGATGGAGGCTTTAAAATATGCCTAAAAGATCAGCAGCAAGCTTACTTCAGAACAAAGAAGAGGGAGTAGAAAACACTAAGAAAAACAAAGCAAAAAGCCCCAAAACACCCTCCCTGAAAAACTCTTGAGACTTTTTTTTTTTTATATGATGAGAAGCTTTGCTGCCCCAAGGCTTTGTTCATCTTCAGCAAACAAGGATTGTGTGTTCTTTCCTGTTACTCTTGCTTGCTCACTATTTTGCTTCTTCCTAGTGAGGGTAACAAAAAATCAGAGGCATTTGGATCGTTAAACATATTTATTGCTTAAATTTCCTATTTTGACATTATCCATACTCTGTAATCAAATACAAAATCTGGATGTAGGGTAAGCAGTCCTCATAGACAAGCAGTCAGGTTAAAGAACTTACAGTTAGCCAGCATTGCTAACCCCCAAAAGTGAAAGCCATTATTCGGATCACACCAAATCAGGCAGTCGGTTCAAAACTCACAGCAGTTCCCTGCTGTGACTCCCATTTTCTGCCACGGCTGTTCCACAGCAATATTTAAGTGAATGAGCTGGGAGACAATCTTGATAACATACTTTTACTGTTCTCCTATATGTAATTCCCCAATATTTATAAAGGCTACAGACTTGATATGCTGTCATAGATGTGTCTCACAAATGCAAAGTTGTGCTTTTAGGTTCGCCCTACAGCCTGGCCATTTTGGTCAGCTTACGAAGTAATTCTCCCACTTTGAATGATCTCAAAGCCACAAGTGACTAAAGTCAGGGTTCTGTAAGAAAAAAATGTGAAAAGAAATCTGAATCATAGCCAGCACTACCAATTACAGGTACACTTCTAAATAAGTATGGGTGTCTGAATCCAAAGTGAGGCTGAAGAGAGAAAAAGCTGCATATATTTGAGGGATAGGATGTTCTAGATTTGTACACTGTAAGGTATTGCTATAAAACAGTAAATTCCATAAAGTGAATGTTATTAAAACAAACAACATCTGTTTTGATTTAATTTAATTACAAGTGTCCTCAAAAGTTTCAGAACAGCTGATACCATAACAAAAATGCAGCTAATTCACAAAAGAATAAAAATAATAGAAAAGTCAAATTAAACCCACAGTGCAAAGCAGTAACCCTTGTGAACAAATGGAACCCAACCAAAGTAAATTATCAAAACCTCACATCTTCCTATACAGCCCAGCCAGTTACATTAACATGATATTAAATTAACTGACAACATGAAGTTCGGTGGGAGCGTTGATCTGCTTGAGAGCAGGAAGGCTCTATAGAGGGATCTGGACAGGCTGGATTGATGGACTGAGGCCAACTATATGAGACTGAACAAGGCCAAGTGCTGGGTCCAGCTCTTGGGTTCCAACAACCCCATGTGATGCTATGGGCTTGGGGAAGAGTCTGGAAAGCTACCCAGTGGAAAAGAACCTGTGGATGCTGGCTGACAGCTGTCTGAACATGAGCCAGGAGTGTGCTCAGGTGGCCAAAAAGGCCAACAGCACCCTGGCCGGTATCAGAAACTGTGATCAGCAGGACCAGGGAAATGATTGCTCCATATATGCAGCACTGGTGGGGCCCACACCTCAAATACTGTGTTCAGTTTTGTGCCCCTCAGTACAAGAAAGATGTTGAGGTCCTGGAACATGTCCAAAGAAGCTGGTGAAAATTCTAGAGAGCAGGTCTTATGAGGAGTGGCTGAGGAAACTGGAATTGTTTTGTCTGGTGAAAAGGAGGCTGAGAAGAGATCTTCTCACTCTCTACAACTACCTGAAATGAGGTTGAAGTGAGGCGTCTCTTGTCCCAAGTACCAAGACAAGAGGAATCAGAAAATGGTCTCAAGTGGTACCATGGGAGATTGAGACCGTATATGAGGAAACAGTTCTTCACAGAAACGGTTTTCAAGCACTGGAATAGCTCGCCAGGGAAGTCGTTGAGTCACATCCAAAGATGTGTAGATGTGGTGCTGAGGGACATGGTTTCATGGTGGACTTGGCAGTGTTAGGCTAACGGTTGGACTTGATGATCTTAAAAGGTTTCTTTCAATCAAAACAATTCTATCATCTATTATTTTAATTTGTTAAAGTAATAGTCCAGACATGGTTTCAGCAGAAGATCTAACATTGTAAAACGTTAGCTCTGCTTTTGCACCTTTCCAATATATCAGGCTACTCTCTTGAGTTGTAGAGCTGCTGCCCTCTACAGCGTTCATGTATCTTCTCCAACAGTACCAGACCACACATTAAAAGCAGTTTGCAGTATGTGCAAGGCTAAGTTATGATTGGTGAATTCTTCACAATAGCATAAAAACCCAGAACCACTCCTCAAGCAGGCACACAAACCAGGCAAGCACTGCCAAGTATTTAATAAACATTGCCACTTGTGGCACAACACAACCAGAGTATTTTGGGTCTTTTCAGGAACATCCATCTCCTAGTGGTTAAGTAGTAGTGCTTAAGGGAGGTTACTTGAATGGGCTAAGGCACACTTTCCCAGCATTTTCAGGTTTTAATATCCTTTTTATGAACATTGTGGCAGCTGGTTATTATAGGCTTTAATAGGCTTCTTGTTTTGATGTGAACTGAACCTAAAAATACTCGAGAAATGTCTCACGGGGAAAGAACTCTGCTTTCTTCTAGGTTTCTATGGTGAAGAAAGCAGTTTCACACTTTTGAAGCAAAAGCTGCTGTCAGCCAGTTGAAAATTTCTTTTCCACTTAGCCACTGCTACGTTTCTGCGGTTAAGATAGGTGGAAAGTGTTACTAATCTTAAGCTGTAAACTATTTCAAATTCCATAGTAATTGAGATGTAACAGCAGAGCATAAACCACTTTTTCTCGAGACCACGGTTCGCTGTACTCAAGAGAGATAATATAGAGAACTCATACAGGGGATTTGAACCGTCTGGAGGCAGGAGTAGCAGCAGGGCCACATGGCTTTTGCTAGCACGCTTACACAGGAAGCACCCCCCGCCCAGAATCCTGAGGTCTCATGAACTAACAGCATTTCAAAGAAATCACGAAAACCGGGTCGGCCGGGCACTCGCAGGACCCCGCTCCCTGCCGGTGGCCACCGCAGTGGCAGGCAGCCCTCTGCTGCTCGCTGCCGGCGCTACAACCCGAGCCGCGGCCTCAAGGGCCCCTGCGCCTCCCAGATGGCTGCGGGGGTGGATGGGCAAGGTCCGAGCCCGGGGGTGTCGGCAGGCTAGAAAGCAGTGGCTGATCGCAGGGCAGGAGGCAGGACAGCGGGCTGAGGGAAAAAGCAACGACCCGCTGGCTGCTGGTCACCCGGGCGCCTCACGCCCTGGCGCGTTTGGCCTTCGCTGTACCCCGTAGTGACGTCATCACCGCGTCCCTCGCCGGGAGCCGTCAGGGCGGTACTTCCGGTGTGGTGCCGAGGCAGGATGGTAAGACGGGCACTCTGTCTCCGGGCCTGCTCTGGGTCCCGAGAGCGCGGCCTTTGTGGGGGCAGGGGGCCATGCCCACCGTGCGATGCTGGGGGGACACGGGCTACTTCAGGCATCTGGCCAAGATCAGTCATCACCCGGAGTTTTGCGTAGTCACCGCCGGCACTGAGGCTTTAGGCCGCTTCCGGCGAGTGGCACCGGGACGAGCGCGGCCGGCTACACGAAGGCCAGTCAGAGTTCTGAGTAGGGGCTTGCTGTCGCGGAAGGCTCGCCTGTTTGCTCTTTGCTGTAAGAACAAAGTAGTTTTGTAGTCGTGAGTCTGCAGAGGCCGTCCGGCCAGCAGTGCGAGCATTCCCCAGTGGGTCTGGGCATCGCCCCGGAGAGGTCAGGCCTCTTGCAGAGAGGGGTAATAGGTGTTTGCAGACAACGACACTGGTTTGTTCTGCTAGTGGGAGGAATGGGAGGTAACTTAGCTGATCGGAAATCGTTTTGTGATGCACGTTACGTAGTGGTGCTCATTAATTCACATTAGTAAGGATTGCGTTAAAATTGCAATGTAGCAATACAGTACAATGCCATATAGATCAAAACCCAATCCAATGAACATGTCCTTCCCTGCCACATAAATCCATACTTCTCTTTATTCATTCACAATTAATTGACTTGTGTTAGTACTTTGTTTAGATAGGAGAAATATAATTATGGCATTTCTTTAGCTTAGAACCATCCATAAGTTTCAAGATTCATAGTATTGTACTTCCATTTAGCTGTTGTTTTGGGTTTCTTTTAGGGTCAAAGTCAGAGCGGTGGACATGGTCCTGGTGGAGGGAAGAAGGATGACAAGGTAAGTAAAAATAAAACAAATGTTTTTACTTGTAGGATGACCTAAAGGTGTGCTACTGTAAAGGCTGGCAGCAAAAGGCTTTACTTTACAATATTTTTTCATTCTTGTACTCAGAATTGCATAAAACCGGGCTCTTGCTGGCTTTGATGGAATGTCTTATGTCTTTTGGATGCATACTGGAGGAAATAGGTTGCTGTTCAAAGATAGAAAAAGGACTCTAACTGTAAAGGAAAATAAAATGTCAGTAGTAATTTATTTTTTTAAAAGAATGAAACTATATCTGGCTTAGCAAACAGTACTCACCTTTAAACTGTCATGTAGCTGGGTTTGGTTTGAAAAATGACATCACACTGTCATCTGCTTTAGGTCTATACTTCATGTCAAGGTCCGTTTCCAATTTCTTTTGGAGATGGAAGTATAACAGATGTCACAAGTGATGTCTAAGCTGGCAGACTGAGTGTGCATTACCTCTGGATTGAAATGCAGGGGAGATGTTCAGAGTCAATGTTTTCCCCTCATCCTTCCGTATATGAGCTTTATTTGTGATTTACTTAAGTCTTTAGTGTTACATGTTTTATGTTCACTGAAATTTGGCAGGAATCTAGTTAAAAGAAGGATTTGAAATAAGCAGGAGGAAAAATTTTTGAACTTTAAAAATCTTTTTTGGGGGGGCTTTTTGCTATTTATCATAAAGGAGTGAATTTTGTTACTTAGCCATTCAGCTTAAGTTGAGCTCTCACCTTGTGTGCATAACATCTGTATGTTTTTTTTCGTTGTTAATGTCCTGATTTTTTTTTCCATGGAATTATTCTTACAAATAAGGATAAGAAGAAGAAATACGAACCTCCAGTTCCAACGAGAGTGGGGAAAAAGAAGAAGAAGACAAAAGGACCAGATGCTGCCAGCAAACTCCCCCTGGGTGAGTATTCTGCCTGCCCAGCAGTCCTGTGAATCACCACTCTTTGAGAAGTGCAGATCTGTCTTTCCCATAGATCTGTCTCTGTGTAGGTCACAGATGATTAAACAGAAAGTCAAATGGAATTTTAATTAACATAAAAACGCAAAATAAGATTATTGTTTTGCAGGATGAAGCCTGAGCAAGAGAAAGTTTTCTCCCTGCATTTCTTCTCTCTCTTAACTCTATCTTTACAATTGTTTTTTACCTAGAATTGCAGTGAGACTGGTGCTCATATAGAAGTTATTACCAGAAATTCTCTTGTATTTTCTGATAGTGAATTAGTGAGTAGTTGGTATTATGTTAAACTTGGTTTAAAATACTGTGATTTTTACTTGGATTACAGTGACTCCTCATACACAATGCAGACTCAAATTGTTGAAATTGGAGAGAATTAAAGATTATCTTCTGATGGAGGAAGAATTTATCAGAAACCAAGAACAGATGAAGCCTTTGGAAGAAAAACAAGAGGTGAGATTCATGAAGAAGGATTACTGTCCAGAAAACAAGGGATTTTTTTCTAGTGATTTAATGATTTTTAGTCAAAACATTGTGTTGCTACAGATATGGCCACAGTGGTTTTTTTTTCTTAAGCAGTCTGTCAAAGTGCAGCTCTCAGATACCCATCAACAGAGAATAAACTAATGTTCCAGCTAGGCACATCCATAGAGCAGTGTCTGTAGCACTGGAATAAAATAATAGTGGATTTTGCTACTGGCCTGTGCTTTTATACCCTTTGGGGGCAGTGAAGTAGCAATAGCAAAGACTGGTTCTGTTACGTTTAGTGTGAACTATAGAGCCATTGTTGTACAAGAATGGTTTTGCCTGTGTTCTTGAGTTGATTTTTCTTGACAACAGGAAGAAAGATCAAAGGTGGATGACCTGAGGGGAACACCAATGTCTGTGGGTACTTTGGAGGAGATCATTGATGACAACCATGCTATTGTGTCCACGTCAGTAGGATCAGAACACTATGTCAGTATTTTGTCTTTTGTGGACAAGGATCTGCTAGAGCCAGGCTGCTCTGTTTTGCTAAATCACAAGGTGAGTTGTTTCTGTAAAACGAAGCACAAGTTCTTGTACTGTTTTTAACTGGTCTTTTTTTCCTGAGAGTCACAGGATCAGAAGGTCTGAGAGCTCTGTTTATTTCACACACCTAGGTGGGCATTGGTTTAGGCTTGAACTTATATTTGTAATGCTTGCTTTCTTTGACGAGTCTTAATGCTTGAATTAGGTTCATGCTGTGATAGGAGTTCTGATGGATGACACAGACCCTTTAGTTACGGTGATGAAAGTGGAGAAAGCTCCTCAAGAAACATATGCTGACATTGGTGGCCTTGACAACCAGATTCAAGAAATCAAGGTATTCAGTTGTACTAATTTATCCTGTTAAGGTAAAAAAGTAGTTGTAGTGCTGGGAGCTCAGAAGTGTGACAGCAGGACCAACTGCTGTTCATGTAGTGTCTTGCACATCTTTGATTCTGCTAGGCAGACTCACAGATCTAGATCTGTTAAGTGGGCAGCACACCCATTCAGAACTGTACACACAGAAACCTTCACAGTTGCTGTGGAACCTGCAGAGCTCTGAGCTCATAAAATCTCTGCAATAACTTATTTTGCAACATACAAAATCACTGAGTGTTGTGAGAGTTAATTGTAAAAAGTGCAGAGGTTGTTTGAGTGTCTGATGCTGTGCAATCTAGGATCTAGTGGGGAGGGGATTTTCAGCTTGTTTTGAGTTTGCATTTGTTTGTTTTTTCGTTGGAGGGTGTTTGTGTTTAGTTGGTTTGGGGTGGTTGTTTTCCCTACCAGCAGAGCTTTATCTGAACCCTGGTAAAACTCAGTCTTTTCTCTTTGAGTATGTGTCCAAATTCACAAGTGATCTTAAATAGTGATGTGTAGTATCTGGTAACTCATGGTGGAAAGCATCCTTCTAAAGCCCTCTGTGAGTGTTCAGCAGTCAGGAACTCCAGGTTTCTGAATTTGTCATGATGCTTTTAGTTTGGAGGAAGGCGAAACACTCCCTGCTTCTCTTACACATGCCAAGTGGAAGACCTCTTCAGATAAAGTAGTTGTCTGCATTAGAATTGGGGGCAGCAGAGCCATACTTTGGAGGTCTGTCTAGAAATCTGCTAAGTTCTTGCCTTCATTGCTTTTACTAATGCTGTTCTCAGGATTCTCAGAACTTCTGTGGAGAGTGCTTCCTCTTTAGAAAAAGCAGGTTTGTTTTTCTTGCACTGCAGGAGTCTGTGGAGCTTCCTCTCACCCATCCTGAGTATTATGAAGAGATGGGTATAAAGCCACCCAAAGGAGTCATTCTGTACGGCCCACCTGGCACAGGTACCTTGCAAACAGTAACAATGGAGCTGAGCTAACACGAATAAATGAATGATGCTTAGTATGGAAGCATTGCCAAGTCTGTCACACATGTGGCTGTTTTGTTAAAGCAATTTGTTATTCCCCCTGCTCCCCCACTGCCAGACAAATTACAGTATTTCTTTTCAATTAAAAATAGGTAAAACTTTACTAGCCAAAGCAGTAGCAAACCAAACTTCAGCAACCTTCCTGAGAGTGGTTGGTTCAGAACTCATACAGAAGTACTTGGGTGACGGTCCAAAACTTGTGCGCGAGTTGTTCCGTGTGGCTGAAGAGCATGCTCCATCGATTGTCTTCATTGATGAAATTGATGCCATTGGTACCAAGAGGTACAGTATTCCAGCTTCCACCTCACACACTGGTATGGCAGAGACAATAAAAGCTTTACTAGAAACACTTCTTTATGTAAAGTGTTTTTATCAAGTAAAATCTCAAATCACTTTGAAACTAAAACGTATACCAGCCTTTTCATATTAAACAGCTACGATTGCAGACTGATCTCGATGCCTGGTAGCATCTCCCTGCTAGTGTCTTAAGAGAGAGAGGCACTGTGCTTAAATTCATATGGTACCCTCTAAGTGCAAATCCAAATGTACAGCAGTTGGCTTTAGTGAGTAAAGCAGCGTGCTTCATGCAGAATACATCCATTTATCATTTGTCTCTCCAGACAGGTGACTAAATACTTACGTTGTTAGAACATTATGTAGTAGAGTGTGATGTTATGGTGAAGCATTGCTTGTGCCATACTTGCCTATTGTTCAGCCTGTATCCAAGTTGTGTTACTTTGAAAATTCCCTGTGCTGGTTGGAATTGTCCAATACAAGTCATCTTTGAAGTAGTCAAATGGGGTTTAAATAAACAGAAAAGGCGCTCAATCAAATCACTACACAGCTACTAGCCTGAAGCCTCAGTATGAGGCAGCTTCTGCCCCATGTATTTCAGCATCTGTAGAAAGGATTGGACTCATGGGATTGAGTAACAGGTGGAGTTCATAAAGGTTGTGTCAGACTGTTCCTAAATGTGGCTGAGCTGTTTCAGGTGTGGATTATCTAGTCCAATATTGGCAAAATGAAATAGCAGAGAAGTACAGCCACTGGCACCTGTGTTTCGGGAGGAGCAGTTAGACTAGGATCTACATTAGTAGGGCTGAAGGGCATATGGCTACAACTGCATGCATGAGGAGATCTCTGAAATGGAGAAATGAGTGACAAGCTCATTTTCTAGGAAGTGGAATCGTGCTTTTAAGAATGGGGGGGGTGTCCTTATGTTAATTTTATTATGTGGGAGAGGTTTCCAAATACATGCAAACATGGAAAAAGGACTGATTGCTTTCTTGTGATTGCTGGTGTTTCTCCCAGCTCTGAGAATAGCTCAGGGTCCCTTCACTTACCAGAATGTCACAGTATGATTCTTTTTGCTTTCTGTAGGTGAACATTTAAAAAAATCTCTTATGGATGTTTAAACAAAAAAAACCCAAACAAACAAACCAAAAAACAAACCCAAAACACCCCCAGACTGTCTTGTTTATACCTTTGTAGCAGTTATGTGAAGTATGTTCTTAAATTTGTGGAGTGTTTTTTCTGACTCTTGTTTTCTTAAAGGTATGACTCAAATTCAGGTGGTGAGAGAGAGATCCAGCGTACAATGCTGGAGCTGCTGAACCAGTTGGATGGGTTTGACTCCCGGGGAGATGTTAAAGTTATCATGGCTACAAACAGAATAGAAACACTGGACCCAGCTTTAATTAGGCCAGGTAAGAGAATTCACTGTGTGTATCCTTAAGGCACTTTTCTTGTGAGAGGACTGCTCACAATTTCTCAAATGTGGGCTGGTAAAATGAATACAAGTTACTGGTTTGTCTTTATTCACCGTGTCATCTGTGTTGGTGTATCTGTTAAAATCAGAACCCATGCACAAGTTTCCAAATGGGAGGAAAACTTGCAGAAGTGAAGAAATGTCAGTTCCTCTTGCATATACAGAGTTTGAATAGTCTTCCTTTGTATGAAGATGGCACAGCTGTTTTGGCAAACTATAGTGCAGCAGCAGAATTTTGTTAACATCTTCAGCAGGTGGGGGAGGTCCACAAGGGCAGTACCACTTGTGCTTCATAGAAGAGAGCTTGAGGCTTAACAATCAGAGCCTGGATTGTGATGCAAGGAAACCAGTCTGCCTCCAGGCATACTGCTGTCAGCTGGGGGAGAAGTGAGGGAAAATAAAGATCTTGTTTTGACATGTTACAAGTCAGGAGCTTGAACAGGCACAAGCAGTATTTTTAAATGGCCACTAAAAATGTACTGGAACATACATCTGTGGGGTCTGTGCTATGCAGAGATCAAAGCATTAAGCTAAGCGTCCTGACGGAATTTACTTGAGGAAACTAAGTATTGATGTAGAGATACTCCTTCTAAAGTACTAAAGTAAATTTAAGATGAAATTGTCAATAGAACTACTCTGAAGAGTCACTGGACTACCTGGATGCAAGGAATTTAGAAAAAAACAGGCCCACAGGATGAGGTTGCTGAGGGTTAGTTGTGAGTTGCAAAAGAAATCTGATTTTGTCACCATGTTAGCCATACCCTCTCCAAATCAAAACCAGTGCTGTTAAGAGTACAGAGAACACTATACCAGTATTAAAAGACAAGCTAAGATGATCTAAAATTTGTTGGAAGGAAACTTCCTACCAGTTGAGTATTTAAATGATGAGAATTGGGTGAGCGACCGAGGCGGCTGCCAGACGCTCAGCAAACTGATCCACCATTGTGAGCGGTAGTCTGGAGAAGCGTGTGTGGTGCCATCAACCCTCCTAAGATAATCTAAACCAGGAAAAAAAGAGTGAGCTGATTATCTTATAAAGTCTGTCCCCTGAAGTTGGGAGCAATGAGTACCAGAACATCCCCAGTCCCTATTGACATAAAGGAACTATCTGGTAGGGACTCACAACAGAACTTTTTATGCAAAACTTGCCCTCTTCAGTTTTTGGATGTTTTATGGGGGGTTTTTTAGGTTGGTTATATAGGAAGGAAAAGTTCTTCAAATTGCCACAGGGATTGATTTTGTGTGTGTGCAAGAGAAAAACTTGAGAACTAAAGATAATCTCAGAATAAAGTTTTATTGCAAGAAGAGGTATTTTTGGTGCTATGACACACTGGGGTTTTTCTATTTATATGTGACTCAGAGAAGGCTTTTCATGTTTCCTAGGTGAGGCGTCTCTTACCTGCTGTGATACAGACTTTCTCAGCAGGACGGTGTCCTCCAGCTCCAGTTGCTTCCTGTTCACGGCAAATAGACTTCTCTCACCTTCTACTCTAAGACATTTGTGCTGTGAAGAACCAGTTACTGCTAGTCTAACCTTGAAATGTTCTTCCTGCTCTGTTTCCAATAGCTGCATGCAAAAAATCTAAGACTGAACTTCTCTTTTGCACAGGACGTATCGATAGGAAAATAGAGTTCCCTCTGCCTGATGAGAAGACCAAGAAACGCATCTTTCAGATCCACACCAGCAGAATGACCCTGGCAGATGATGTGACTTTGGATGAGCTGATTATGGCAAAAGATGATCTCAGTGGTGCAGATATTAAGGTCTGTGTACATCACTATTGTTTATATTTCAAAACAAATTGCATTTTTACTGCATCCAAAAACATTACCTGTTGAAGTAACTGTTCTCTAGTTGCCTGTGGTTACAGCACTGAGGGACAGTTGGGTGGCTTTAGATCCCGTTCATGAGTGCCACGTACTCAGCCTTACAAATGAGAAATGTATCAGAACAGTAATTATGAGATAGGTTGTGTTGATGGAGTAGGTGCTTGTGTTCTCTGAATGTGAAATTTTAGAAAGTGAAAATTAGAAGGGGAATTTGGAATCTTGCACAAATGTGCAAAAATCTCTTAAACACAACAACATAGTGCAAAAGAAGCATTTTTCAAGACTATGTTGCAAGCAGGTAAAAATGGAACTGTAGAAAAGGAAGCTTCAGGCATACATAGTCTGCTTTTCTGAGGCAGACCGAGCCCTTGCTAGAGTTACCACATTCACACTGATGAGCTTAACCAAACATGAGATCACTTTACTCTGTCACGGCCTTGTTAACAGAGCTGGGTGCATCTGTTCCTCACAGGAAGGAAAGCATTACTATGCCTACAGAAGGACATACTTAGTTTTATCCAGATTGCTTTACATGCTTCAGTGCTACTGAACAGAACTCAACTAAAGAATGTAAACGATGACACCCTGCACTTCCGCTAGTCAGTTGCAGCAGCGTGAAGATGCTGTTCTCTTCTGAGGTGTGGCTTGAAGGGGTTGCACAGAGATAGGAACTTCTTTCTCTATTGCAGGCAATTTGTACAGAAGCTGGGCTGATGGCTTTGAGGGAACGGCGAATGAAAGTAACAAACGAAGACTTCAAGAAGTCTAAAGAGAATGTTCTCTATAAGAAGCAGGAGGGAACCCCCGAGGGACTGTATCTTTAAGTTATGTCTCTTTGGGGACTATGCGTAGATGGCAGTCTCGTGCAACACCACATAGTCTAGCTCATTCTCGTTCTTGAAGAGGTTAAATCCTGATCAGTTGTGGTTATTGAGTCAGTGTAACGCTTCATTTCACAATAAAACATGTCTTTGGATTGAACTGTTGTGGTGGCACAGACCTGGCTCTTTTCACAGGGAACTGTCTGTTGCTCGAGTCACTCTACATGTGCTTGCCCAGCCCACCAAACCCCACTGCTGACACACCACCCTGTGCAGGGAGGAGAGCAGAAACAGCTTCCCCAACTGTCAGTCTTTCACAACTGATGTTCTATATAGTTCTTTTTAGGGGCCAACTACCTAGGCCTAAAGTAACTAACTTCTGAGTAACCTCAGCATCTTAAGTCCTATATACAAAAAGAATGTGCAGCCCCAAGTAAGAGACACTTTACAAGTACCCATGTCCACCTAGCACTTGTACTTATAGAAAGCAATGTGGACAATCACTTTAATGATCTGCACACGTTTGGGTAATATACTTGTAACTGCTGAAGAGTTACTAAATCTCTGTTTCCCAAGAGGGCTACAGTTTATTATATAACCATGCTTGCTTGCTCTGAGTGAGAGCTGCCTTTCAAGGGAACCAACACACGAGGTGGTTCTATAGCCCCGTGCTGCCCAGGGCAAGATGTACATGCTGTTAAGGCATAGAAAAGGGTCAGCCCAGCTGAAGGCTTTGAATCTCTCTGCATGTCTACAGCATGGCAAACTGCAAGTCAAGTACTTGGTATTCTGCAGCATGACCTCAAAATGATTTCTTACTCCCTAATCTAGTGCCTGCTGTTCCATCCCTCTAAGAGTTAATGTCTGTTTTGTCACATAAGTGTTCTGTGTAGTGCACTTCTGTGAAGTGCTTGTTTAATTCTACATAATTAATTTCCCAATGCTGCACATGTGATTGTTTAGGCTTACATAAAGTTTTGTAGACAGGCCACAGTTAAGCGATGTGCAGTCTTTGTTCTGGAAGCTTTCTGTGGGAGTGAACACTGGCTGGTGACAGACAGTGGAGGGCTGCACACAGAGCAGTCCCTTTGATAACTACCAGTGCTGCAAGAACAATGGCTGCAGCAAGGCCAAGAGCTTCTTTTTGACTATGTAAAAAAAAAAAAAAAAAAAAATGTGGTTTGTTGTTAAAAGCAAACCCTCCAGATTAATGGAGTCTTTTATTTAATGTGGATGACAGGAACCCTGAAATAGAGCTGTTGTTCAGCTGGAGACAGAAAAACAAGCAGCCAAGTTTTATAACCCATTCTTACAAACCTTATGAGATCCATCTCCTTGGAAAGGTCACAAAAGCCCAGTGATTTTTTTAGCACTTTCTAATCATAGCAGTTGATCTCATCATTCTTTGAGGATCTGAAGAGCTGGCAAGCAAGGCTTTTTTTTCCCCCCTTTTTTTTCTTTTTTCTTTTTTTTTTTTTTGTAATGTGGGACATGGCTGTTACTGCTGGCTAGAAGCAGAGGTTGGTTCAACAGCCTGAAGGTAAGCTGCAATGTATTAAGGTTGACCAAGAACAGTGTTCTGGTATACTGCCACAACAGTAACTGAAATAGGAACATACCTGAAAACTAAATTCTTACCTTTTGCAAAAGAATTTAACTTCTGACACTTTCTCCAAACATTCCTGAACTTGACTCACAAAGATCAAGACAAAATTAATAAAGATCAGGAGAAAGTGAACAGTATTATTCCCCATAAGGGCAGAAGCAGCTGTTGGGGTCTGAATTAAAAGGCAGGACTGACTTTAGGAGCTCCGGTTAACTGCACAGCTTCTGACCATCCAAGTGAAGGTAACAGCCCTAGTGCTGCATTGGGAGAAGCTGTGCAAAGGAAGGGGCCCAAAGCAAGGTGTGAAGAGATAAGAAAAGTGACTGGAACGAGAACCCCTGACATTGCTGGAGGTTTTCAAGATGCAATTGGACAGGTTGCTAGAAAAATCACACCTAGACTCACTGCTCCACAAATGGTTGGACCAGTGTTCTTTCAACTTCCCTCCCAACCTGGCCTGTTCTGTGATTGCATGGCTCTGAAGAGAAACACAAGCAGAAGCTCAGTGAAGCTTCCTCCCTCTCCAAATCCCTCCAGGTGTTTAGAGGAAACAGCGTTCTGCTTTAATGGGAGAGCAAAAGGCACTATTAGTGATGTTACTGTTCAGAGCACACCAGTGCAGGAGCTCTGTCAGTTCTGAAAGAAGCATGGACCTTAAAAACAAAATGTGCATTTTTTACAAAGACTAATGAATTGCTCTTAGAACAAAACACTCACTTGCAACCACAGCAATCTTACATGGCTCTGAAGTGCTGTAATGCCATCTAAAATTCTGCATAACATATAAAACATTATTAGAAAGGAATAAATTAAGTGCAGCCTAAAACTAAGGTATATCTTGTATGGTGGTGCTGCAGGCGAAATTGAGCCATGGGTTGGATGGCTTTCTCCAGACAGCTTTCCATGTAATCAGTTTGCAGCAGCTAGATGGGTTCTGAATGGTTTAGTGGTGTTAGTAGTGACAGTTGGCTTTCACCTGGAATACCTCTGAAGGTACCCTCTTTTCAGATGAAGATCCAGTCTCTGAGTACTTGGGTCACAAGAGCAGGGCTGCAAGCACTCTTTTAAATATTTCTGCATATTCTTATATAACACTACTATACCTTTAAACTGTTGTCATATTTCACATCACTGCCCTAGGAGCTTACCCAAAGATTCATGGAATAGAAGCTAATAATTAAACTATCGTGTTTTGATATGTGCTGGTTTGAGGCCAGCCAGAACATCTCTTGCCCCGAAAGGGACAAAAGAATGACACACGCAAACGGATTGGAGAGTGATGGAGAGTTTAAATGGGAAAGCAATTGGTGAAACTACAGAAAAACTACAAAGCATAGTGGCAAAGAATATCCCAAAGCATACACAGTCCCTTACATAATTCCCAGAGGCTTCCAATCCTTCCCTTCTCCCACCTGAGGGTCTACCCAAAACCCCCAGGGCTCTTTCTTCCCCCTCCCACTGCTAGGCAAGTCTCAGGCTGGCCAGGTCTGAGACTGGCCCCCCCCCCTCCCCTCCCCCATTCTCCTCCTGGCATTAGGCCTAGACAGGCCTAAGTGGCCTAGAGAGATACTCCCCCACCGTTACCCGATAAGAGAGGACATCTCCCACGGGGGCAGAGAGGGAAGAAAGAGGAAGAGAATGACTTTGCAGATGGATTTATAGGGCGCAGGATTTATGGGTAGAAATACGCCGTTTCCTGTGTCCACCCCTATTGGGTGGGCACCCAGGACACCAGAGGTGTAATTTATGTGGCAGTAGCAAGGGGCACCCAGCCTAAACTGCCACATGATAACTCTGCCTTCTCTGGTGAGAATAAAAAACAGACCATATCTCTACTCTTAGGATAGTTGCCTGTATTTGGGGCAAAAGTGAGTAATCAATTACAAAAGCTTTGTATAGAGTGAGCTGCTTTGAGATGCATTATGGATATATTTTCATTTTTAATACAGTCACAGTTCTATTTAATTAAGAAATAAAAAATAATGCAAGTTCCTTTGGAATTTTCAAATATTAAGGTAGATTTGTCACAAATATCCATATTAAAACAGTCACCTGTCAAAACATACCAATACAAGTCCAAAATAGGTGCCTGCCCAAGCCAAGACTTAGCTTTTACTAACAGTGTATGTACAGATGTAATGGCTGTTTGACTTGGTAGTTATATATACATGCACACGTGTGTGCCAAGCTGAAGGAAATTACTGAAGTCTGCCAACTGGAGGACAGTGGAGGATCCATTTGGCAGATGTTTATTTCCTGTGCTGCTGACCAAACCATAGTTGGCATGTACCGCTGAGCTCTAGGGAATGTAACTTCAAACAATAGAATAAGAAATCTGGGCAACATTCAACAGGAGGCTATTTATAAGAGGGTCTCCTGCATGAGCCAGCAATACTTCAGAGAAATGGATGCATTTTTGTGGGCAAAATGCATGATGTGATTCCAGGATACATGCAGCTAGTAGAATTCAATTTTGATAGCAATTTATATAAAAGCCTAAAATAACAACAACAACAAAAAAAAAAGTACATAGTACCTAAGTCCTCTCATCCCAACAGAGTTCCTGTTTGAAAAGTGACAGGTCTAACTGTTTAGAATTAGTTTCTGTACTTTCTCCACTCATCTACAGTCTTCTTTTAAACCTCTAACAGCAGATCCAACTCTTCCATAGGTACCCGCACTCTCAATTCTTTTTCAGTCATTAGATCAAGTGTCTCTTGCAGATGATCAGGGAAGTACTCTATTGCATCCATATAGAGTACCTAGAAAGACAATGAGAACATTTTTTTGTGACATCTTTCCACCACAATGAGAAATGCAGTATAAAGAAGTAGATAGCTGTGCAAACAACTCTGCAGGAAGCACATAAGAAGCACTCTATACCTCTTTAAAATAATACAAACAGAATTACTTCTTCCACAGTGACAGCAATACAGATGCTTGACCAATTTTATTTCCAACTCTTACTAAGTAATTTTCTTTGAAAAGATAGAACATAGGTCAAGAGATGCTGGATCATCTGCAGCATATACAGATGTTACCTGAGGAGCTGCAGGTCCTCCTGAATAATTCCTCATACTATTAACCAAACGCATTTTTATTTGCCTATATTCCTGTTACTATTGGGCTCATGATAAAACACAAAACGGTCTGAAAGACACAATCCCTTCTAGATCACACCGAGATCTTCATTACCTCCTTGCCTCATGCAATACACACAACGCCCTTCTGTTCTGAAATGACCACTGTGTTTGTTTCTATTTCATATGCAACTCTTATTTTGAGACCTTACAGTACCTCTTCAGAAATCTCTCATTGCTATCAAACTCATTACAACAACTACTAAACTCTACTTTTTTTTTTTTTCCCCTTCATATACAGAACTTCAAAAATTACAGGTATCACAACAGGTTTGTATTTCTTCTGTGCTTACCTTTGCCCAAGGACAGTTTTGAAGGGCTTTGTAAAACAATCCTTTACTTTGTTCTTTTTTGCCTAGTGAAGCCTGTGTGAGAAAATAATGTTCATATTTCAATGCAGTAATGGCTGAAACAATAAAAATTATCTCTGAGACAAATTACTGCTGACAAGTTCAGCGTTCTGCTGCGGAATCCTTATTGTAGTAGCTATGCGATTTGACAGGTTGTACACTCTTCAATGTAATTGAAGAGATGTCTTTAAGGAGTTTCAGAGCTTTACTTGTAAAACAAGTACTAGAACAAAGACTAGCAGAAAGAGCCTCTGAGGAATATTTCAGTTAAGTCAGTGCCTTTGCCTATGCAATGGGCAAGACTGCAAATCGTTGACCAAAACTTACACCTGATATGCTACACATATACTACACAAGAATATTTTTGGTGCAGTGAAGGTGAGAATATCTTCTTTATGTGCACTGAAGAGATTATGCACATACATTTGCTTACTCAGCATGTGCTTGTTAAGGCTGAATTTGCTAACATACAAGAATGGGTGCGCCAAATTAGCATCCTAATCTGTAAGGAGTTCAAACTCTAAGTACCTATTCAACTATGAGATACAAGTACAGAGTACACAGCTGTCGTGAAGCACAAAAAGAGAAGGGTAGCAGAACAGTGAAACAAAGTCTCGTTGGAGGACAGTAACTAGCAGTGTATCCCTGGGGTCAATGTGGGGTTCAGTCCCACTTAACATCTTCAGAATCTGTCTGATGGGGCAGAGTGTGCTCTCAGCAAGCTTCAGATGACATAAAACTGAAAGGAGTGGCTGATACACCTGCGGGTCATGCTGCCATCCAGACGGGACCCAGGAGGCTGGAAAAATGAGCTGACAGGAACCTCATCAAGGTCAACAAGTGCAGAGTTCTGCACCCAAGATGGAACAATTCCACACAGCAGGATTATGCTGAGGGCCACTCACATGAAAAACAGTTCATCAGAAAAGGATCTGGGGGTCCTGATGGACACTGAGTTGAACAGAAGCCAGCCATGTGCCCTTGCAGCAAAGAATGGCTGACAGTACCCTGGGGGCTGCAATAGGCAAAGCACTGCCAGCAGGTTGAGGGAGGTGATCCTTTCCCTCAGCACTGGTGAGGCCACACCTGCTACCTTGTGTCTAGTTGTTTTCTCAGTAAGAGACAGGCATGCACACACTGGACAGCATCCAACAAAAGGGCCGCTAAGATCACTAAGAGACAGGGACATCTGTCCTACGAGTAGAGGCTAAGAGTGGGAGTTGTGTAGCCTAGAGAAGGCTCAGAGGAGGATCACGTCAATGTATACAAACACCTGAAGTGAGAATATAAGGAAGAGGGAGTTAGGCTCTTTTCAGTGGTGCCCAGTGACAGGAACAGAGGCAACAGACACAAACAAATACAGGAGGCTATGTCTGAACATCAGGAAATGCTTTTTTACTGTGAAGGTGACTGCACACTGGCATGGGTTGCCTGGAGAGTTATAAAGAGTCTCTATCCTCAGAGATAGTCAAAAGCTATCTCGACATTATCAGGGACAACTGGCTCTAGGCAGCCTTGCTTGATCAGTGGAGTTGGACAAGATGAATTCCAGGGGTCCCTTCCAACATCAAACATTCTGTGATTCCATGTCCTTATAATTTCCTTACAGAACCCTAAAGTAGGTCTAAAACAGAAAGCTATCTTTGCTGATTTTACTTGCATAAAAATAATAACATCCTAAATACCCACAGTCTGCTTCCTGTTTTCTTAAATTTTGCTCCCCTGCCCACTTACCTTTATATTATAAGTGTGAGTGGAATCCATCTACTGACACCTGGATAATGTATTTTTTATCTGTGCAAGATGGTAGCCACAATACCTTGCCTGCATATATCTGTTCACACTGTCAAGAATCTATTACTCCTAATCCACATGAATTATGTTTTCCTTCACATTCCCAGCAATAAAGAGCACTATTTCTCAGGTATTTCACCTTGCAAATCAGAGAGGAATGGCAGCATTTAGTATTCCTTTTTTTTATATAGTATTGCAGCTGGGCTCATGAGAAATTCCAAATATGGTTAAAAAACTCTCAAAACCTGCAAGTGATACACTGCTTACCAGAAAGTTCAGATACATCCTCCACAGCAGTGGACAATGGGTACCATTCTCACTCTGAACTGCATGTTCAAATAGCGCTATAATACGATTTGTTAAGCCAGTTTCAGGAATTGTAGAATGGATTTCACCAACATCTGCCCTGAAACACAGAGGAAAAAAGAAAGCACAGTCCCTTAAACCCAAGCTAAAGGACCACATCCAGGTAAAGAGAGGGCAAAGATCAATGTACTGTCTCTGTTCACACCATACTGAATATAGTCAGGATGTTACAAACTCTGAATGTCATAAGCCAGATTTCTAGCACTTGCTAATCTAATCAACATGTTTCTAAATAGCAAAATCAGTTTAAAAAAGATGAGAGGTATTTTTGTGAAAATCGTTTTAGTGTTTTGCAAATAAACTCTGTCCAACTGAGGGAGACAATTTCTCTTTCAGTACAATAATTCACTATCATATGATCTTAACACATGTATCTTAAGTCTTCCTTCAAGATCATTTACCATTCCAAGCTTGGCATAGCAGCCCCCACCAGATTTAAGTCAAGGCCAGCAAGCCTTCCTTCTGGTGCCCAGGCAAGCCAATTCAAATTTACCCCAGTACCCTTTGTAAGATCACGCTGGTCTTGGATCAAGGCCTACATTACAGCTCTGGATCTCAGTCATAGTTACAATAATAATTTTCTTTTTCACCCAGATGTTCAAATCCCCTAAATTCCATGCAAAACACAAAGGCAGGTCTACATTTTTCACTGAAGCACTGATTTCTACCTAGAGCTGATACTGACTGGTTTATTTTTGATGCTCAAGCTTGAACAAACAGCCTGGAGCACTCATGGCAACATCACTTCTGTCTGTGTGTGCTCTCTTAGCCTGCCAGCTTGTTCCACTCACTCTTGCTCCTAAATTGCCTCCTTCTTCAAGGGTTTTTGAGGTCATGTTTCCTCTCATCTTAATCTTTGTCATGAGGGAAAATGATACAATCTTCTCTGCATGGAGTCAGACATTGGAAGCATTGCACCTTACGCTGACTTACATATGTGACTGTTTTACCCTTCATGTTCATTTCTTTATGTGAATTCCATGTGCTTGAACGAGCAGAACAACAAAATGAAACAGGAAACAGTCATGCACAGTGCAGAGTTTCTTATTTTCTTTGTATGTCACAACATCATTAAACACTAGCTTTATGCGTGACTGACAGGCCATTTATCTTCCTATCACAGTAGTTCAGATCTGCTCTTGCAACATCCAACTTGTCCCTGTACAAAGGGGACGCAAAGGAAAGCATGTGCTAGCAGAGAACAATGTGGAAGGGAGCTAAATGTCAGGGAGAAAATCATCATTACGGAGTTTGAACATCAGTTTCCACTAACAATAATGAAAATCTATCATAGTGTCAGTCTGTAATTAATAGTAAATAAGATTACATTTGGTGGCTGTAGAATTCTTATTGTCACTTAGGATGGCACACACTAACAGTTCAGGAATGTTGCTGCTGCCAGACTGTGGCAATCAAAGCAGTGGGCGTGCCAACACTTTGAAGTACACTGATAATTCTGCAATTTCATCAACTGTGAATATTGTGAGCTAACAGCTATGCAGAGCTGCCAGATAACGTTTTCCTAGAAATCTCTGTCGCTATGTGCAGACACAAAGAACAAAGCTGCCAGAGTTATTAGAGAACTGTAGGCAGCACTGCATAGGTAGATACAAGCAACAGGCAGACAACAGACTGTTTTAAGACTGAACACATACTTTGTTCCCCACATCTTCTACCCTTTCCTCCTTTCTTAAGACCAAAAAGGTTTGACCCCAGACCACACTGCATACTCAGGAAATTCTCAGCCTCTTTTACCTAGCAACAGCCCCCTATGAAAACCAAACTCTCAGGTACTCACTATGGAAACACATCTGCTACAACTGTATTCTGTGATCCAGGAGTGAAGTAGGTCAGCAAGCTGAGTCAGACACTGCTGTGTAACTCTGTATGACACTTCTTATTGCTATCGTTTAAAATGCAGCACTTTGAGATCACAGTGTCTTCTGTGGTCATCTAAGCAGGATCTTAAGTTATTTAAAAATTACTTAAGAGAAATGCACAGCATCTTGCTATCAGTAGCAATGAATCAAAACACAAAGCAACACACAATCTGATCCAGTAGAAAAGACATGAGACAATCATCTAGATCTTTCATTGCATGCAGAATTCTGGCACTGACTCACTGTTCAGTCTTGAACAAGTAACCTTCCTTACCTACAGTTTTTCATCTGCACAATGAGAGCTAGGATAGCATTTTACCTCCTCTGTTAAGTAATCAGACTGAAAAAAAGCATAATTGTAAGAAGCTGCAAGATATTACCTCTGGACATTCTCAATGAGTTTTTTCCTCATCTGCTCTGCTTGGATTGCAAAGAGCCATGGCTCTAAAGAGTCAGTAGACCTTGTGACACCATCAAAAAATCTTCGTGCTTTGCTGGCACTGTGAGACTTCCTTTGGATGTGGATATATGACCTCCAAAGAGACTGGTTGCTAGGATACCTTTTCAGAGCCTCTGTTAGTGCCTCTCGCAGAGGATTCAAAGGATAAACACTAATTTTCATGTGGAACCTAAGTAAATTTGTGTGCAGTATTGTGACAGCTTCAAGAACAGTAGGAACATTTTGAATGCCAACATTCTCTCCAGCATTTTCACATTTCTGTGGGCCAGGAGCTCCAAGTTTTTCCGAAGTCTGTGCATATACTGATACCGCAGCATCAATCCCAACAGTCAAATACTGGAACAGTGCATAACAACCAACCAAGTTAACCAGCTGATCAGCATCCCTGACTTGATCCTGATCAGAAATTGGTATCTTACTTAAATAATCTTGCAGTGCATGCTCGTACGTTTTACGAGCTTTCAGGACGTTCACAGATAACACCTGTCCGCCATAAGGCACATATGGTCCACTTTCAGCCACTTTGGTCAATATATGAACAGCACGTGACAGAACAGCTCCTTCTGTACTTTCTAGCAGTTCCACCTCCAGCTGAGCATAAAGTAGAGTGAGGCTGCAGAGCTGAGGACTCTTCAATCCTCCCGTCCCTGATGTGCTAAGAGCTGTGTCAAATACCTTCCTGGCATCAGTAATGTTACCAAGCAGCCACTCTAGGTAGGCGTACAGCTTCCAAAGAGAAAGGTGGTTTCGGTTGTCAGGTGCTTTAAGGAGATTCTTGGCCAACTTTTTACTCTTCTTTCCTTGTGCTTTTAGCTTCTTCTTTTTTTTTGCTTGGAAGCACTGAACTACCTGCAGGGAAGAATAAACAGTGAATTTTGAGAGAGGTGGGAGAAGAAAGTAAAAAAATAACTCACAGCATTTCTTAAATTTCATTACTGTGTTTGTTTTCATATTGTTCTGTATTTCACCACCAACCAGATCTGTTGCTACCAAGTACTGTGAATTGTCACAACTGCCTGTTGTGAGCTCCCTCCAACACAGCCAGATTACACAGGTTTATCATTCTTACTCCTGCCTCTGCCATTAAGTAATATCAAATTTCGCTCTTTTAAAAGGCTGGCTGCTCAAATTTAAGATCTGCTAAATTGTAATGGTTGAGAAAAGGAAAATAAACTATCCTATCTGGCCAGATGCACTGGCACAACTAAACCTCCAAGCAGCTTTTCACAGTGGAAAATGTGCTGACAGACAAATCTGGGGATTGGACGGGAATATCACAGGAGATATTCTGGTTAGGTAGTGTTCGGCTGAGAGACAGGGAACTTCTCCATAAAAAAAACAAAATACAAAAATGCTCTGAAGTTTTAGGAACATAATCTGGACTTTCTGTAGGCATTTATTAGAGTAGTTGTACTTAACACCTTATTGCTTGAATATGGATTTATTTATTTCCTTCAATAGCACTACAAAGGTACAGGAAGTTGTAAGTTTCTTGATTCAGTTCTCTTATCATGGTATTTGCACTTATGTGTTTAGAAGAATAGTGTGGTGAAAGTACTTGCTGACTCACCTTGCCTTCTGAAAACAGTTTGGGGTTTTGTTTTTACTTTCAGTGCAATTTAACTGTCATTTTGTGATTTGCATACTTAGTTCTACAAGACCTTATTTTCATCAATATTTACCTTTTCAACATAAACATCGATACACAAGAAAGTCACACCTCACAAAAGTGATTATTTGCAGATTTGCTCCTTACCTTAGATATTTCATACTGTAGCCAAAAAATGGACAGGTTAGATTTTTCCTTTCCTGGAAACAGCAGAAACAGAGAATGAAAAACATTCTGTATGAACTCCTCTCCTTCTTTATAGTGGCCTATGTGATGTCTCCCTCGTGGCATTGTGTCCATATGACCAATACTGCTGAATCCAGAAAGTGGAAAACCAACAGAAGTCAGTGGCTTCTCATCAGAAAGCACACTGTCAAAGATGTTATTTTCATCCATGGCTATATAGAGGTTAGAAGGAAAGAGTTTACTTGTACATGGAACTCCAAGGAATTGTAAAAACGAGTACAGTAGCTGATGTTGAAGATTTGGATTAGAAAGCCGGATTAGAGATGGTCCAAGATCATCAAATAATACCTAAAAAAAACCAAATTAAAACAAACTCTGTTAATCTATAGAATCAGATAAAACTTGAAAATATTTAATTTATGCAATTAAAGAATCTTTTCATGTCAATAAAAGTCTTATAATTAGTGTTAAATGGTAACATAGTATCACTCAAATTAAAACCACACAAGTTAAACAAGCAGTATGTTCTTCAGGACATCTGTTTGGCCTTGAGTAGCAAAGACTTCCACAGAAACACAATGGTCTGGAAAACATTGCTTAGGCTATTTAACACATTTTTATCCAAAAATCTGATTCAAGGCATCTCACAAGTTGAAAAAAATTTAAAACTCCAGATATCTGCCTCAAAAACAATAGCACCATTGTTACATAATGCACATATCTTCTTAAACACAAATTTCTGTGACATTTCCACATACAGGTGAAAGAAATCACAGAAAGCAAAGGCAGACTATTTGCCGATTGCTCTTTCCACAGTCTTCCATGAGTTTCCCATGGATTTCAGAAGTCTCAGCATGAAACTCTGGGTAAATTTTTAATTCTAAACAAACAAAACAAAAAAAAAAAAGTGTTTTTTCCAAAATGAAAGAAAAGATCACTGCTTTAAAACATCCAGTGAATTCAAATGAAAGGATAATTCCTCTTGTTATTTCCCCTTGATTTTTGTATCACAGCGACCTGTCTTTCTGGATCTTCACAATCTTCTTCAGTTTCCTTTTTTGTTTTGTCAGGCCTCCAAGGTAACCAATGCCTTGCTTCACGAGAGTATTCAATATCTAACCAAATACGCCACTTGGGGAGAGTTTTATCCTTTATTTCTTCATCCTCATCTATCTCTTCTTCATCATCATCATCATCTAAAAACAAATCAAGAAAACACCCCCCCCCCCCATACAAAGTTATTAATGAAAAAATTAATCCACAATATCAAAAGGCCAGACTTGACATACAAACTGACTACTTAAAAAATGCAAACAAATGAAGTGCTAATAAGACACAAGACAGAGCTGCAAATTTCCACATCACAGTTCTGGGTGTTGGTACCAGCTCTGTCAGAGTAGGAGGTTTCCAAACTGTTTTAACCAGTGACTCGGTGTCAGCACTCAAACTTTCTCCTACAGCAGAACAGGAAACACTGTCAGGCTGTGAACCACTTTACTTGCAGTTTGCAAGTAACAGCCCAGACTCAGTCATCTTTTTGTGCAGCTTAGGCTCTTCGCTTCATATCTGGACATACAATCACAGATTGTATGAACACTCCTGTGCATACAACATGTTGAGGAAACCACTGTAAAAAAAAAGCAGTGCTGCACTGTTAGCCAGCAGCGACTGAGCTCAGCAATAGAGCTTTGAAATCCCTGGTGTCTTCAACATTTTAACTCGTGCAACTGAAACAAGCAATGTAGTTAAACACAGACAAAGAAAGAGCTTAATCACATCACACTTTCATGATGGTCTTTCTGGACTATTATATACAAATTGCATGGTTTTTTCCATTACAGCAATATATTGATTCTGTGCTTAAACCCATGAGCACTTGTAGACTAAGGGAAAAAGCTTGTAGAAAGTTTTTAAATACTTCTTTTCTTTCTTATTGTTGAGACAAAAAAAAAGTTTTCAGAATTTATGGTTATCTGCACTTTTTGGGTTTTTGTTTGTTTGGATGTCTGGGTTTGGTTGGTTGGTTTTGGGTGGTTGTTGGGGGTTTCTTTGGTAGAAAACCGAAGCCATTTCTATGCCACCTCCAAATTCTTGATCCTCACATTTGCCATTAACTAGGTGAAACACGTCCACTCCTAGTTCTTAAATTTCAGGTAAACCAAACAAGTGGTGGCAAGATTTCTACTACCTATTTTATTTTATTGTGAACTATAGTCTCTCCTTTAGTCAGCAACTGTATGAAAACCAGCAGCATTTCCAGGATCTAACCAAAGTCTGAAAAAAATCAACAGTTTTGGAGATTCCACTCAATTATCAATCACACCTGAACTTCTGGCTTTGACATTTATGGGGAAAAACACTGATTTATGCTGGAACTGCCCAAGATTGGCAATGGTCCTTCTCTACCTAGTCTTTTCAGTTTGTGGGCAAAAAACCCATAGCCATCAGCAGTGGATCTGCTGACCTCTGTTAAGGAGCAAGGAAATTTCATCTTAATTCAGGGACAAGGGAAGTACAGGATCATTTTTCAGTTCCTTTGTTTACTAAAAGCATAGCCAAACTTTTGCTTCATTAGAGTAGCTACAGCAGCAGGAGCAACAAAAGCAGACACGGTGCATCTCTGATCAGACACAATCCAGCCCCCTGCTTTCCTTCAAGATGTATCTCAGAAATAGGCCTTGACATTAAGGAAAGCACTGCAAACCAGAAGACAAAGTGGAATTAAGCAGCAGGGAGACATTTTCTCACCCAGAAACACTCCAATCAAGTGAAGATGCAACTCCTTCATTTTTTGCATCACAAGGAGAAAGGATATGTTTTTCTCCTATTTTTTTCTATGCATTTCCTGTAAGAAACTGAAACCTGATTCTAGAAATAGAACCATTAAGGTGGGAATCCTTGAGGCAACTATCATATAATACTATAATCCCACCTGGCATACCAATATGATAAAAGATAGCTTTTTCAGCACAGAGTGGAGGATAAGCAACCCTTTCCTTTAATTTTCATCCTTAGGAAGGACAGCTATATCCCATAAGCAGTACTGTACATAGAAGATACGCTTTGCCCTGTGAAATGCAAGATGCTTAATCTTGGTAAACATTTCTTAAAACTTGCAGGCAAAAACATGAGGAGAAACAGCTTCTGTCATTCTCATTCAAATGTTTAGAAAAACATGTGGGCATACAATTACACCTATTGACACAGACATACCAGACTTAAGAGTGACCCAGCCACCCTTTTCTTGTTGGTGCATCCATGCTTTCCAGCCTCTTGCTCCTTTTTCTCCAATTCGTGGCTCTCCACTATCCCAAAAAGTCTCAAAGAATTCCACCTATTGTTTTGGGCAAACAAAACATAGAAAATTAATTTTTGCTGTCGTATAGACAATATGTGGATCAACTTCGGTTTTCCAGACCCTACAATCACTTATCTGGGTGCAACTTCTGTATCCGAAAACTTGTTAGATGCTGCTTAAGAATCAGCAGGAAAAAAATGAGTACTTCAATTATGCCTGTGGCACAGCAGGACTGTCATCAGCTGTTCTCATGAACACAGATTGTTCAACAGCATTAGGCTTTAGAGAACGGAAAAGATTTTTGTGCCAAACGTCCTATATAGCTCCTTCAAAAGTAAGGACCAAAGTAACTCAAGATGTGGCTTTCAGAAACCAAATCTCTCCTCCTCACTGTCTTCCATGGGACCATGAAAAACAATGATAATTCATCCAATCACTGACCTATGGTCAGATAAAAATGTTAGTTGCACATAAATATGACTGGACTAAGGATAAAAGGAAAAGATCAGAAAGACTTTTCATGTCCCAGGTTTCAGGGCAGTCAACAATTTCAGGGCACTTTCCTGTGAATTGGAAGGGTTCTAGTCCTAACCCTGTCACTGCCTATATGCAATCTGTGACCTTCAGATTCACCAATTCCTTCCCCTGCTTTGTATATACTTAGCTGTAATTACCATTCCTCCTGTTTTAAGCTTCTGCCATGTAATAAACCTCGGCTTGGATATGGAGATGTGACTGTTAAGACAAATACTAATAAAATTTACTCCAAGAAAATCAAGCATCAACATCTCAGAAAACACAGGGCTTAGAGCAACAACAAAATCTAATTCTGTTCCTCATGGATTTATGCTTTGCTCCAAGTGAGAAAATGAACTGCTAAAACAGTACAGAAACAATTCAAGACTGAGTCATAACGCTTCTCTAAGAGGGCAGAATGTACAATCAGCTGTAAATCTGACATTCCCTTTCTCAAGAACTGCACTTTCCAACTTAAACACTATCCTTCTAAACTGAGATTCCTCTCCATCCTACTTTAAGAATTTTTAAATACTACAGATAATCTTGCTGTTTTTCAAACGACTGGAAGTATAACTCAAGCTTTACCAGTGTAAATATACCAAGTCCTCCCTCCTGCATGATAATTTTGATTTAACTCTAAAGTTCTGGCTCTTTAGGAGGACACCACTATCATTTGAACTTCAAGAAGGTTCCATTGGTGGGTAACAGCATTAATCTAGGGACAAAAACAATGCAGTCTCAGCAGTGGTTGCTGGGGAAGACAGTGAGAAAAGGAAATTCGATTTCCATCACCTGTAACAGCCCAGTGGCCTAAGTGGTGGTTCTTCCTCCCCTCACTGAAAAGGAAGCAGCTCCCCACAATCCAGCGGGATGATGCTATGCTGGCAATAGCTCCTTATAAATATTCACTTACTGATTATTAGTGGGGTGCATGACCAACATTCTCCTGAGCAAATCAAGAGGAAAAGTGATATAGTACTTTAACAGAATAAGCAGAATGGAATTTCATGGGTCAAATAAAAGAATTACTGTAAACAACAGGTAATGGGGAACCTAAGGAACATTTACAAGAACTGTCTAAAACAGAAAGAAATTATAGGTTCCACCAGCTTTGTCCATCAACAGTAACCACACAACAGCAGCTTTGGGGAAAAGAAGCTGGGAAAATGCTAACTAGATACAGACACTGGTCAGCCAGCACATCCTTAATTACTAAAAAAATGACATGAAATGACTGGTTATTGCATTTCTATTACATACAGCAGAAGCAGGTGTTTAGCATGTAGTTCCAGAGAACCCACAAACACTTTTCCAGTGCAAGCATCGCCTTGAAGAACCACAAAGTGCACTGTGATTCAAAATACTTTCTCTATGCCCTTAAAAATTAATCAATGCTTTTCTGTTACTGCACTCTCTGTAATGCACAAGGACATACTGCCATTTAAATGGAAATTGCTACCTGTCCTCTTGTTGGCAGATCTTTTACACTGTCAGGTTTAAAGAAGGTGAAGTCAATCAGAGCCTGAAACAAAGACACTGCTTTCTCAGAATGGCCAGCCTGCCTCAGAAAGTGACACTGCTGAATAAATATAGCTGTGAAGAAAAGAAGACAAAATTTTAATATTTCAATTAAATTTTGCTGAAAAGTATTTTATTGCAGCCCACAAATACACACACACACAGAAAATCCCCATACATGAAGTGCTGCAAAGCATCAAGGTGTCAAAATCGAAATCACAGGGATAGGATAAATGCATGTCAAAACTGCTATCATTTATTAACTTTAAGACCTCCTGCTTTAAACATGCCAAAGTGATGACATTTTATTCATGTCAGACATCCACAGTCCTTGTTGATGAATGAAAGTTATATGCAATGGTCCCAACTCTAGTTTATCCAGCATCTGTCAAAGTGGGTCACAGTCCTCTTTAAAGATGCTAGGCATGACTACAATTCACATACTAATCAATTACAACAGAGTCCTTTTTACCTCATTTTCACATGAAACAGTCACAGTGTAATACGTTAGTAATATACCATACCATATCCTTACAACATACAGAGTCTCAAGTCTCAGCCCCAGTTTTTTGTAGTCATGTATTTGCAGTGAGAATCTTAAATGAAAGAGCTGGAGGAATAACAGGTATTATAAAAACACCTCTCTTACTGGACAGGTCAAGGACATTCCAGAGATATTCCATTACTCCAAATTATACTCCAGTCTTGACAAAAAAAAAAAAAAAAAAAAAACCAAAACAAACCCCATAAACCAAGACTGAAATAATTCAGTGAGAGTTCTGAAAACGCTACTGAAAAACTTTTGCTTCTTCACTAAATGCTTTGGCGAGTTTGAAATCAAAGTATCTGTCTACACAAACACATGTAACAACTTAGGTTAGCATCAGTTAATTCCAATATTCATCTTATTTTTTAACAGTAAGGAGCAGCAAATTATTTACTCTTTTTACTCATATTCAGATTTACACAAGATACGTGCACATAAAAACATGACTTCAGCTAGAATACAGAATCTGGACATTTCATCCCATTTCAATGCAAAATCAGTTACTGTTTCTGATAATGAAGACACTATGATTTCTGAAGATACTTAAACGACAAAAAAGGGTGTTTAAGTATATATAGAATGCTTTAAGAGATTCAGGCACTGTACCCAAATGATACTGAAAAAGTTGCCTTTTCTTGGTTTCTCAGCTTCAAAAAGATGAATTTTGATTAAAATAGTTTGATGTAGAGAATATCTCATCAGGACTGGCTGCCAGACTGGAGCCAAAAATAAATTATACCATAAGATTTTCTGCATGATAAAGAAGAAAAGGATATTTGAAGAAATGCAAAGATCAGCATTTTCTTTATGGTAAAAGCTGAAAACAGCATGAATACATACTTAATTCAGTCCCTGACGCCGAGAGACTTCTGCAGACGAACTGACCTGAAAGATAGGGATTTCCCTCCCATACTAGCAGGTGAAATTTGAAAAATCAGACTACCTTTCCACAGCAAAAATTTGAGAATGCTTAACTTCATCCTAATAACTTAAAGTTATTAGGAACTATTAATATCAAAGTATTATGAATTGTTATATCAAAATTTAAATAAAAATTCATCTAGAATTTTAAATTCATTTTTAACTACTTTCTTAAATGTCATGTTTTCAAAAAACCACCAACTACCAAGCAGATTGTACTGTGCACTGAACTGAACACTAGATGGCACAGTCCACCACTATTAAAATTAGCTCTTGCATGTGTCAGTAGTAAAGGTCAAAGGTTGAAGATACCAGCCTACCATACATCTACATTGCTACTCCCCTCAATTAAATTGTGAAACTGTGTATTTATGTTAATGAACATGCGGTAATCTTCCTAACTGACAATACAAATTCAGCCCAAGAATTAGAAAGTTGAGTCACACCAAAAAAAAAAAAAAAGTCTCAGATCAAGGAGTCTTCCTACTGGAAATGTCTCCACTCCTATCAGTTTAATTCCAAAAGGAAAAAACAAACAAACAAAAAACCCAAAAATCAAACCCAAAACCAAATCCCTTCACAGTATTCATGAACAAATCACTACAATCTTAAGACAGAACAAGAAGACATTAGGAGTGGAACAGAAAAACAAATAGGTTAAAATTAAAATGAAGTCAACTCTACCCATAGACACTGCCAAGAAACAAGTATTTTGAAAAATGTCAATCTATTGTAGCTAACTAGTTAAAGGAACTCCATTAAAAGGAACTCCATTTCTCACAGCAGTTGACAAACAGTAAGTAATGAGTTAAATATATTCTGTTTGGGGAAACAACGCAAGAAATCTTTCTGTTTGAGAACAACAGGTGCTGAATAAAACATTTGTCCTGAGTGTCATTCATTTGTGTACAAAGTGACTGAAGTGCTGGAAATCAGAGACAGTAGAAACAATTAGAAGCTAACAGACGCTACAATATCCACTTGCTACAGCAAGGGATTTTTCCTTTATAATACTTTTTCCAGTGCTTGATCCAAGATGAATCAACTAATGAACACCTGAACACCTTGAACTAATTTGTAGCCCAGCATCTCAACCTACAAGTCCAGACTGGCTGTTGTGTAACTGATAGCAGTATTGTTCAAATAGCAATTACATGACTTGGATAAAAACAGAAGTTCATTGGACCTCTTCATGCCACACACAGACTGCTTCATAATAGTCTCTTCCAGATTTTAAACAAATTTTAAAAGGAAATTAAAAAAACAGACATCATCACTTTCATGGGGATGCCAACATTTCCCCCACCTCAATGTATTCATAGAGTAATAAACACAATGATTTCCCAAGGTAGAGAAGCAAAATTGGAATCAGATAGGTTAAGTTACTGAGCTCCAAATAAATTCAGAAACCATGCTAGAACCAACCATGAACTTGTTCCTCCCCTGGATCCAGTCCAGTGCCCTAAGCATGTGACTCATTTTCCTTCCAGGGATAACTGTATATTCAATTATAAGTGTTAGATATGTGGATATAATAAATACAAAGGCTGTGACAATCATAGTATTACAGTTTAGAATTTTCCAGCTACAAACTGGGAGGCTCAAGAAAATTTCACACCATACTTCCCCGGTCCCTTCTTTTTTCTGGATTGAAGTAATCAACCACAAAACTTTTGAATGAGAGATAACTGTTTCTTCCACGAGTGAATCTTTGCTGGTTTCTTTTGTTTGTTTGCACTTGTTTCTTGGGGGTGTTTTATATGCCTTTTTCAAAGATAAAAACACATCTCTCAGATGGAAATCTCCATCCTTGATACCTGTACTGTAAAATGCACAGCATGTTAGACTTTACTGGGTGTTATTTCACAAACTCTCCAGGGAAGAAAAGCATCTTCTATATCCATATAGGGGTGGAATGCCTGCTTTAATTCTCAGGTAAGAAAATCTCAGCTAAGATGCCAAACATTTTCAAGAGAATAAAAACTTCCTGTAATATGTAGGAAAGTCTATTTTTACAGACAACGTAGTCAACTCTTGTGAAGACCACTCTGACCATAGCATGAAACAAAGAATCTTACCTAGCATAGCTTCTTCTGTGCCAGGCAGTAGAGGATGTGACACCATGCTGCCATCCTGTACAGCTGCCAATGTAGTCAAACATTTTCCATAGAGACTATTGATTTTTGAAACAGAAAAGGTAGTGAACTGACTCTGACAGAACAGGAGATATTTCTTCCACAGCTCTGGATTATTGGGATGTAAGAAAATTAGCTTCTGCCACTCTTTGAGCAAAGCTGGTGGCTCCCAGAACTCTGCACAAATCTTCAGCCTGGCGAGTTTCAGATCAACATTACTTGGATTGCTTTCAATTGCCCTCTCTAAAATAGCCAGCTTCTTTTCTAAGATTAACTTCAGTGATATTCTTCTTACTTCATGCTCTCCCTTACTGGCATAAGGGCTAGGTCCTCTCATTAATTCATCCTTAAAACAAAAAGAAAACTCATTATAATATAGGAATAATCATCACTAGAATCAGGACAAGAATGCTGACATTTGTGAAGATGAATTACCAGCTCATTCTTCAGCAGAAGATGTATGACCCTAGCCAAATGAAACTACAATATAATGTTCATGTATTTACTCCTCATAAGCAGCCAGTTTTGTCAGAACACATACCTGAAAAGAAACAAGTTCCATCCAAGCATTAGTATCTCTTGGGTTTTCTCTGACTTTCTTGTTATGTTCTTCCACTTTTGACATCAGAATGGAGTTAAGGTTTATCTCAGGCTCTTGAATTGTTTGCTGAGTATTTACAGATTCATGATCTGCATTCTTGCACCCTTTTCCTTGTAGCCACACTGTAGTTGATGAATCATAAATCCCTAGGGGATTTACCTCTGTTGTGTCAGAAGGATCACCAGTTTCCATTTGGAAAACTGGTATAAAAGCAGTTGTGTCAGATGGAGAATTTTTATTGCAAATAGGAATCCCATCTGTGTTCAGCATCTTCACATTGGCCTTTGTGAAGTAACGCTCAGGTCGCCTCTGTAACTGCTTCTTTTTTGATGCAGAACTGTCCCAAGTTATACACTGCTTCTTTGCATCTATGCCAAGACAGGACTCTCCTCTTCTTTTATATCTTAGAAGGAAGAATACAATTAAACATCTTCTAAAACACATGTTAAAATAGATTTTTTTCAAAGAAAGCATGGAAGAAGTACTTTCATTCAAGCTGATCCAAATAATGTATTCATAGATCTCCAAAAGTGTAAAAACTTTGTAACTTTCTCCTTAAGATCTTATTTATTGACTCAGTGCCATCACAATTTTATTATCATACTAAGGTGTTTCTGAGTTCAACAATAACTGTAAAACTAGCAGAAGAATTTCATCTATACTCGTTTGAAATGTATCATAGAATGGTATGGGTTGGAAGGGATCTTTGGACATCATAGAGTCAAACACCCCTGCCAAAGAAGGATCACATAGGGCACATCAATATGTATGTAACAACATGTAACATAGATACCCTTTGGTACAAGTTTTTTTTGCAAGGATATCAAATTACTCAAGTAAGGAAACATCTTTACATATCCAGTAAGAAATAATCAGTACCTTCATTTCTCTTTCAGATACAGAAACAGAACAATAGAGATCCAAGCTGGCACTTGTCCAAAGATTATATATAACAGAACCTGGGACTTCTGACCTCAAAATTCACAGATTGAACTGGGTTGGCAGGCATGCTCAAAGGTCATCTTGTCCAACCCCCCTGCAGTCAGAAGGGACATCTCCAACTAGATCAGGCTGCCCAGAGCCACATCAAGTCTGATCTTGAATGTCTCCAGGGACGGGGCCTCAACCACATCTTTGGACAACCTGTTCCAGTATTTCACCACTCTCATTGTAAACAACTTCCTCTTTATGCCCAACCTGATCCAGTTTCAAACCATTGTCCCCTGTCCTATTGCTACAAGCCCTTCTAAACAGTCCTTCCCCAGCCCTCCTGAAGGGCTGAAATGTAGCTATAAGATCTTTCCAGAGTCTTCTCCAGGCTGAGCAGCCCCAATTCTTTCAGTCTGTCTTAGTAGGAGAGGTGCTCCAGCCTTCTGATCATCTTTGTGGCCCTCCTCCAGCAAGTCCATGTCTCTTCTATTGGGAGTCCTATAGCTGGACATAGTACTCCAGGTGAGGTCTCACAGGAGCAGAATCACCTCCCTCAATCTGCAGCCACACTTCTTTTGATGCAGCCCAGGATGAAACTGGCCTTCTGGGCTGCAAGTGCACATTGCTGGCTCATGTCCAGCTTCTCAACCACCAGTACTGCCAAGTCCTTTTCTGCAGGGCTGCTCTCAATTTCATTATCCCCCAGCTTGTATTGATGTTGAGGATTGCCCCCACCTAGGTGCAAGACCTTGCACTTCGACTTATTGAACCTCATGAAGTTCTCCTCAGCCCACCTCTCCAGCCTGTCCAGGTCCCCCTGAATGGCATCCCATTCCTCTGTCTTACCACCATACCACCCAGCTTGGTATCATGTGGAAATTTGCTGAGGGGTGCACTCAGTCTTGCTGTATGGTTGATGATGATACTGAACAACACATGAAAAATTGTGCTTTTTGAATCTGCCCCATGCTGTCACCTCCACATGGCAGTCCTACAAACTCACATGCCTGCAGCCTACTACACAGAGAATGATTTTAGTGAAAAATTAAACTGCACACTTTATTCCCATTATTTTAAAGCATCTTTTGCCTTTTAAAATATTTATGCCTATTGCAAAGTAAAATTTTGAATTAAGCTATTCAGTTATTTTACTTTCTCATCTTCCACATAAAAATGTCACAGATAACATTCATTCACTTGAGTCTGAAAAAGTGACCCTGTCATAGTTTGAATATCAATAGAAAGGAAAACATCATACCTTGCTATATCCCCTCGATAGAGGGATTTGTAGGCCCAGTTTGCAGGGTCTGATTTCTTGTCTATTCTGAAGGTTTCTGCTGTTAAAGTCTGAATATCATCAAGCCAAACAAACCGTTCGCTGGTTAGATTTGATGCTTTCTTATCTAGACTGTGGAACAGAAGTATATTCTAAGCATTTTGTGCATATATGCAGCATTTACAACACCCAGTAAACATTGTATTTCTGTAGTTCATAATAATTTAATTTACTCAAAGTCATGGCACATAATCCTTGGAAAAAAGCACCTAGACATATATCAAAACAAAACACAAATGATCCTTGCACTTCCAAAAATCTGATTTAAAATTATGAAAGGTAATAACCAGATTTAACCAACCAGTTGCTTAGCAAACTATATTCTAAATCCAAGAACAGAATCTTCATAAGAGAGGTGGTTAGCGGTTAGGGACCCAAGAAGATCCCTCAGTGTATATATAAAAGCATGCATGCAAGCCTGAGCTCTCAGCTCCTGGTTAATCTGCCTTGGTAAAAGTAGTAAATTGAGGAAAAAAATCAAGGACTGCCTGGGCCACATCCAACTGCAACAACAGTCACTCAATGTCACCAAATCCTCACTCTGTCCCCAGGAGCAGCTGCAATGCTGTGAATTAGAGCCAGAACTGCTGATGCTGAATTAAAAACACAAACTAGGGAATCCGAGAGGCAAAATGGCTGCTCAAACAATCAGATATGTTGAGAAATAGGGAAAGGTGATTTACAGAGCCAGTTAGATTCGGGCACTTCATATGAAACAATCAAAACAGACTGAGAAAAGCACAGCTCAGTATGCCAACATTCAATAATCACTGCATTCACAGAACATCTTTTATTGCTTAAAAGATAATGCTAGTCATTACAAAGCTATTTTCTTCTTCCAAAAAAACCAAAGAAACAAACAAAAAAATCCACCTCCCCTCCCCCTCCAAAAAACCTAACAACCCCCCCCCCAACAACAACACCTTCAGTAAAACACAGTGCTTTATAGCTCCTGGAATTAATGAAAAAGATCTAGCAAACAATTTCAATTGTTCAAATATCCATCTAGATGTACCAGGAGCAAGAAGTATAAAGCATACAGCATGGAGCAATAAATGGCCAGACATATAACAAATGTTAAATCATACAACAAACTTTGTCTAAATATGGAAAAAAGAAAACGTTAATTCTGAGGAGGAAGTTGCATTACAAAGCATACAGAACTGTATATTAAGACTTTTGCACTAATTAAAAACAATGTTTAATGCAATCCCTCTCCAAACTCTCCCAAAAGATCCATGAAAAGAAACAAGATGCTTACAAAAACTCAACATAAGCCTCTACATGTCTTTAAAAATATATTCAATCACTACTACCATGCTTTGTTCTGTAGAACACTGCTTCACAGCATATTTTAGTTACGCTTTTCAGATACAATTAAGCAACTGATTCTATTTCCCATCACTCTGAATGCAGGTTTAGTCATGTATGTCTCAGAAAAAACAAACAAACAAACAAAACAACCTAGCCACCTGCAGTAAGAATTTCATTCATAAAGTTGAAGAGACAAGTAAAAAAACACAATGAATTCATATCTTTCACAGTATTAACAAATACATACTTTGCTGCTGCTTCCTTTTCACGATTTCTGCCATTTCCTGTGGCTTTGTCCTTGACATGTTTAGTGTCCAGGTCAGATTCACTACTACTACTGGAGTCCCCTTTGCTTTTCTTTTTTGTCTTCTTATAGTGGTGATGCTTTTTCTTTTTCTTTTTCCTTTTTTTACTTGACTGTTTCAGACGCTCATCTGTATCACTTTCCTCTGACAACTCTGATCTTGAAGTAGTCCTGCTTGGAAACAAGTATATGTAAGTAGTAAAACCGTAAGGAAAGAGCATCACAAGAAAGTTCAGAAACATTTTACCCTTTACCTTTATTCTCTCTGTAATTTTGGAGAGATAAATCTGCACTAAATAACAATTACCTGTATTTTTCAGCTGCTGGAATTATTGCCAACCAGTCTTAAAGTTTTAATTGTCAAAGAGATTTTGATGTGTGATCTGTATAAACATTCACCTGTTATCATACCAAAATAATAGAGGTCTTCTCTAATCCTTATTAAAACAGAAGTTCTTTTTGAACAGTTTTTCTGGAATCTTTCAATAAAGGAAAGGAGTGACAAGTCTCAGTCTTTCTAGTATGTCAATAAAAGAAAAGGCAGCACTTCAGAAGCAAGACACCTTCAAAAAACCCCAAAATTTTATACAATTTATTTAAGGACACTAAGAATTAAGAAGGCCTTTAAAATGCAAACACACTCTCCCAAACCAAAACCCATCAACTGCATTGAGTAATTAGTTTTCATTGAACTGAGAACACACCCTACCAACAGGCAAAAAGAGCAAACACTTATCTGTATGCTGCTGTTTGATAATTTCTCTTTCAAAGATTAATTATAATGACATAGTAAAACCCACCATAAATACCTGAATGGGAATGTGTAAATTCCTTAGTTTTAAGACATAAAGTCCTGAAAAGATCTACAAGCAGAATATATGACTGAAACAGAACAGTGACTGCATTTCAATCATTCACACAATAGATATAAATGTAAGAGTAAGTATACAAAAAGCTGTGATTGTTCCAACAAAGACATTTTCTATAATGACCACCAAAGGTCATAGTAAAGGAGCTTGTATCAAATTAAAAGTGACTGGTTTTAAACTTGACAACTGCAACTTCTTTCCATTAAGTGCGTGCTAGTTACAGTATGAATATGCCATGTATAGCAGCTATACTAGTGAAAATACTTAAAACTAATTCTTCAGCAAATGTGGCTACTCAAAGCTCATTTTTATAAAATAATATAATCAGCCAGTTTGGTGATCAGCATGTTCTACACAGCCACACAACTTGATACATCTAATATTCATTAATTCACATCTTCAGCTAGTTTTTAAAAAGTAAAAACTAGGAAATGGCTGATTGTATTGGTTTTCACAGAGAAACCACGAAGATGATGCCTAATCTTTACATTATTTCAAGGGTCACTTAGGACATCCAAAAGATAATGAAGAATCATGATCATTCGGTTCCCTTTCCATTTCGGAATAACAATGATTTAAATGCAGCTGTGAGAAAAAGAAAATGGGAATGTAATTGCATGAGTATAATTTCTCATTATCTTAAGTTAAAGGACATGGACGTAGCATTATTCACACTTTTATATATGACTCAGATCAGGCCTTTTTAAATACTGAATAGTAGAATGAAAAGCAGCCCTAAAAGCTCCTGATTTTGGTCTCACATAACAAAAGACAAGCAGGACGAAAGAGAGAGGTTATTTTAAAAGACATTGAAATATATTCTACCTTGCTAGTGGTGACTTTTCAGGGATGAGATCTGCAACTTCTGTAGTATGCTGGTGCAGTAATAGTGCATCTTCTGTAGAGAAGCTTGGGTTACTAAGCCAGTCCAATTCTGCAAGTAAAGTGTGAGATCAATACAAGTTGCCGTGCTGTGCTTTTCAAAGCTGGGAGCTAAGTTAGTCAGCAGACAACTACATTCACAGCAAATGTTACTGTGTCGTGTAATAACTGAGTATATCAGAAAATAGTCCATGAACTTTCCATTTAGAAAAGCAGCAAGTTGTAACAAGGTGAAATACTTAGGAGCTGGACTCTTTGACATCAATCGGAGCTTTAAAAAATGCAGTATATAATAATACTCAAAAATCCATACTGAAAGCAGATAATATGTTTTATACACTGCTATGTATTTGTAAAAAGCCAAAGCTATCTATTATGAAGTTTTACCATGTAAAAAAGTTTATATATGTATGTATTGCATAAATACATGCTACATACATGTAATTAGATAAGATTTTATAATATATTTTCATATAATTTATATATTGTTAATTATAATTACTAAAGAGTAAAATACAAATACAAAAGGGCATCATTAAATTAAAGGTGTAGATGGTAAATGCAAGACAACTACAGAAACTTACAAAAATGCAATTTACTGCACAGGCAATATTTTTAACACAGCTTTATTCATAGGGACATCCATTACTGGTAAGAATACTACAGTATTTTATAGAAGGTCAAAACATGTCACTGGATTCTCAGTTCTCTAACCACCGAAACTCCATTAGACTTTTAAATACTGTGGTAAAACTCTAACTAATGTTAATTTTCATATACTAGTCATCATTAAGCACTCTGCATCTAAACTTCAGCCATCCCAGTCACTGGATAAGCCTAGATACTGACAGGATGTGGAGGGAGAATTTTTTGCCTTTAATTTTACTGATATTAAAATTGCTATTACAATCTTCATAGACATTTAATGTCTAGAATTCTTTCAAGTACGTGAAATTTCCTAGCATATCAAACAAGTGTTATTTCACATAATGACAGAATTTAACAGCAGCCTCTTTACTGCAGATCACAGGAGGTAAACGACAAAAGGAACAAATTTGGTCTCCCTGCCTGTTCTCCGTGCTCTCTGCAACCATTTTTGCGTTAGTGTTCTGTCACATTCCTGTCTTTGTGCTTTTGACTACGCTGACCTCTAATCCTTAAACAGCATGATCTCATTGTCTGCCGAATTGTACATCACTTCTCCTTCTAAAGTCTGTCTTTCAGAAATAGCTCTTCATATAAAAAAATCTTCCATCTCATGTCCCTGCACTGTTGTCCACAAAAGGATTTAAAATTAAGCAGGCTGCAAAACAGTTTGTTAAACTCATCAAGTAGTACACAAAATCAAGCAAAGCTCCAGGAGACTGGCCCTGCAACCAAAGGCTCCATGAAGAAGAGCCACCTTCTCTGGTTCACTTTGACACTTCCCCTCAGTACAGAGGAGAATCCACACCATTCATAGCACTGTCAGGACCAAAGCACTCTTCCCACAAGTGCCCCAACCAATACACTTCCGAACACCATTTCCCACCTCACCAAAACATAGGATGGAGACCACAAAATAAAAATCAAAATTCAGTTGTATATTATTGTAACTTCTGCCTGGCAATGAGAAACACCAAATTTAAGGCAACTACACTAGCCTACTTTGTTGCCAATCAGCATGAGATTCTTCCTGACACCCCCCTGGCACACACACAATCCAGGAAAATACTTAAGAAATACTAACGTAAAATTTTAATAACCCCCTAAAATAGTATAAGAATCTACTATTTAGTTTAAAACAATGCACCCTGGCACAAAATGCCTTGTTTTTTAAAGTATGTGTCATAAACACTAATTCCCTGACTGCACCTGAAGCTTGGTTCTAACCTAAGAAGATGAGATCAAATCACATTTTTAAAACGTTGAAGAACCACACTCCAAGAACCAATCCCTGTAGCACAGTCAATATGCCTCTACTGGCATATTGATATATGGATATACCAGGATATACCAGGGAAATGTTTAGAATTCTCCAACTATAGTATTTTCAGAGCAATTTAATCAAACTGACCTAATACTCTGGAAAGAACTGAACAATTGTTTCCATTACATAGTATGAACATCCAAATCCCCTTGTAAATAATCTCCAGTGAATGTTAGCTGGATACAAGTATTCCAAACATCTAAACACACTGCAAACTTTAAAACTACCTTTTCAATGTTTTGATATTTTTCTTGTCAGGTGTCATTTTCACAAACCAGACTTATGTTCTTCAAGAACATAAAGAATAAAAGATACAAGTTATTTTGTGATAATATGCACATACTTGTTATTCTACGCTACCATCCACATTTATGAGCACAGTAGCAGAAGCAATCCAATGGCATTCTTCTTATACCTTCCCAAGAAAAATTAATTAAAAATTTACAGTGCATATCTACAGGAACAATTTTTAAGAGTAATGCAAAGCCTTTTGTTGCCTCTCAGAATCCTGAAAATCTGCTTTCAGCAAAAATCACTATGTCTTGCCTGTAAAATAGTTCAGACTACAAATAATGCTGTGCATAATGCTTATTGCCAGTAGGGTTATTACCACTGCTCCACTCATGGCTACTGATAAATTTGTAATTTATCTTCTACTAAAAGCTAATTAAGCTTGACAACATAATTGTAAGAAACCATGTACAAAATTACTTTGCACTCTAGAGGTTACAGCAACTCAGCAAACTGGCAAGGTAGGTAGGAAGAGCGTACAGCAATACTTGATTTCAGGCAGCAACTATAAATGGTTTTGGAAGGTTTGTAAGGGTATGAGACAGAGGTGGTTGGAGAAATCAAACACAGCCAGCATATTTACATTATTACATCAACTTTTTTAGAACTGAAGCATCCTAAATGACTGCAAAAGGCACCTCAGTTTTGCGTATTGTATTAAATACAACATATTACCTGATCTCTATTATTATGATGGACTTTGGCTTCAGCTATAGAGCCATCTCTCAGAGAGATATCAAAGTTGTCCATCAAGTTCTCATAAGCTTAAATGTGAAATTTTTACCTATGCCACCATAAAAGTTGTTCTGAGTTAATATTTTATTTTTGTAACTCAAATGTGGTTGTTAAAAGCAAAGTACAAGATTGGCTAAAACATGTATCAAACAAATTATGTTCCTTGAAGTTCTGTCAATAGTTCTTACACAAAGAACTTGCAGTAGACCAAAATGTAACTCATAAACAGAGACAATAACCAAAATTACTTTCAAAAGTAAGTTTTAACATCTTTTTCTGAGCATTTTGATCTTCCAGACAGGTGGTCTGCAGTGCTACAGACTGCCTGTCTAATAAACCTAAAGGCTTCATTCCAAGAGTGTTAAAATATAAGCAAAGTCTTAGCTCTTCCTAGAGCTGCTAGCTCTTCCTCTTACATCCACTACTTCCTGCACCTTGCAAGGGTCTTTACCAGAAAGGGTCCTAAATGTGGCCAGACCACATCTCTGTACAGGCAGACCAAGTATCAACAGCTGCAATGCCATCAGAGAGTAACACAGAACTAGTTAGAACAAGAAGATAACCTCAGCCTGTATGGCTAAAAGCTTCCAAAACTCACCATACTGACTGGATCAAATACACAAGAAATTTAGCCCAAACAATTTCCTTCATGTTTGCCTTTGCTGTGGTATCAGACAGACCCTAGGGTAGTAGGAGCTGGCAGGCAAAAAGCATAGTTCAAAACATTTCCCAGTGGAACTAACAAATGTTATGCATGCTTCAGAGTTTGACAATACACCACATAGGGTTCTTTACTCATTTAATGAAAGTACAGACAGCAATCATGACAATCAAATCAACACGATAAACTAAGTAATCATCTCCTGCACTCCTAACCCTCAAAAAAAAAAAAAAATCAAACAAAACCAACCCTTTACAACTAAAATTTGGCTTAGTAAGAAACTAAACGAGAAAAGACTTCTTAAGTAATCCAAGGCGAGTGGACAGGAAAAACAAACAAACACGTCGTTTTCCACCTAAAGCAAAGCTGCTCCAGCACACAGAACGTTAACCAAGTATTTTTCGAAGATGACTATTTCTACAGCCATGCCTCCAGCAGATAACGGGAAGCACATCTGGACACACCTGAGAGCCCGCCAGCACCATTTTTATGGCAACGTCCCTCTTTCGGGCTCTCCCCAAAGTCGCATCAGGGGAAGTAACTTTACTGTTAACTACGGTAACTTTGTTCAAACCGGCAGTGAAACGCCTGTGCACGCCATACGTACACTCGTACCGTGCACCGGAAGGAGAAGCCAGGGCCGAGCGGCACAACGGCCGCGGGAGCAGCGCTTACCGAGCGCCCTCGAGCCGGCGAATGAGCTCTGCACCCGCCAGACACCGGGGTCCCGGGCCCAGCAGCAGCACCACCTATGTCATAACTCCATGCCGGAGGCGGGGCGCATCCAATCCCCAACGCGGGCACGCATGGGTGGGCCGGGTTACCCCGCCGGACGGCAGGCGGGCCGGCTGCCTAAGCAGGCCCTACAGGCTGCGCGGCAGGGCCGGCACGGTGCGGAAGACTGCGTGTAGTGGCGAGTGGGAGTAGAAAAGCTTCCCCAGGGTTGGGCCGCAGCGGTGTGTTGGCGATATAGAATTCTCCCAGGACTTTACCTTTCCCGGAGCCCTCGCTGCTGCCTGTCGGGGGCTTTCTGGACTCGACGGCATCGGCAAAAGCCGGGAACAGAGCCATGTCTCAGCTTACCGCCGCCACTAGCTTCCCGCACTGCCCCGCGGAGCGGCAGGGCAAGATGGCACCGTGGCGCCGAGCATACTGGGAGATGTAGTTCGTCCTTTCGACCGCCCAAAATGGTGGCAGGGTCTGGTGGCTGCTGAGGGAAGGCAGGCAGGCAGGCAGGCAGGCCGGCCGGCCGGCCGGCCGAGTGCTGCAGCTTCTGTGGGCGTCTTGCTTTCTTCAGGCTTCCGCGTATTTAGCCCGCTTCGCAGCCGTCGCTGAGAAGACTGGAGGAGGGAACTTCTGGGGGAAGAAGGCGAGATGGGTTTTCTAGAGCTAGCCTTCCCCAGCACCCTGTCGTCCTTCATAAGGCTCACTGTGAGGGAACAACCGCCGCAGTGTTTCCTGAGAGCGGAATGCCACAAGAACCAGTACATCGCTTCTGTTAGGATCTGCTGTATGTTTGAAGACCCCTATAGCCAGACTGTATCTCAAACACCGATAGCAAGGGCGTAGGGAAGAAAGAACCTCCGGGCTTCTGATTAGGGAGTCATCCATCATGTTTTATAGCATCCATGAGTCTCCTCTACACAAAGAAATTGGAGGAGGGCTTTTGTTTTGTTTTGAATGCTGTGCACCTACTTGTGAAGGATGTTCCATTTTTGATTAAGAATTGTCTGAAACTTATTTAATTTTTGTATCAAGCTCAGTGCCTCACAAGTGAGGAAAAATATCTGCAAAAATGTATACATGGTTAAGATACTTTATTATTCTTCTTTCTGAATGGAAAAGTCTGCCCTTTATGTATTAAAGCCATTTTAATTGCATGACCAAAATTTCATGTAGTGATTAAGTTATACATGTACAATGAGTTTAAGAATTATATGCAATTATATGACTGGTTTGTTTTCTGCTTCTTACTTAATACTTTTATTCTGTTATGCTTGTGATCCCTCCTGAGCTACAATGTGTCTTAAGAATCCACTTCTGTGTGTCAAAATAGGTGACCATTGTGTATAGATGTTAGAACTAGCTTCTCTATACGCACTGCTTTGCACTTGCCACGCTCATTTTTTTTAGTAATTTTAAAATTTATTTCTGTGATCTTTCTCAGTCAGCTTTCCAGTTATTTGTCATAAATACTGCACCCTCTGCAGACTGTCAGCTCTTATGTTCACTGCTGTTAGCAGTCTTTTTGTAAATGTTGATGAAGTCAGAACCCAAGGAATCCTGCTGTTGATTTCTTCCTTTAGAAAATTATAAAGCTGTTTCTTAGTCCTTCTTTACTAGCTCTAATATATTATTACTCTATAAAATGCTATTAATTGTTATCAACAGGAGAGAAGACTGTAGGTACAGGGAGAAGAGGATTCAGAACAAAATAGTGGTCAGTGGGCTCTGATAGTCTGCAAATGAGTGGGGCCTGATTGCCAGTTTGGAAAGGATAGGCTTTAAACGTTACATACTGATTTAAACATCACATATTGATTTGGAGCTATATTGGGGTTTTTCTTTGTTCAAGTCTTAACATCTATCAAGTTTTGCAGTAAAACATTAGAATGTGGAAAATACAGTATCTAGTACATTGAAATATATATGGCTAGATCTGGTACAGAAGATAAGCATAAACATAAAAGAAGCACATCGCCAATTTGTAACCAAATTCTGAAGAGACAATGTGAAAAATTGTCACATGCACCTTTTATGGACGTTTTCCTGAGAAGAAAAAACCCATGCAATTATGCTACCTCAACAAGCATCTGTCAGTCTGTCTGCCTGGCATAATTTCTCTAGATAGTTTTAGAACTCATGACCAATTTCAACCAAATTTAATAGGAGGCTACAGGTTACTAAATTACTGCAAATTACATGAAAGCAGGTGGCAATGCAGAACAGGGATTTCAGTGGGAGGAAAATTCCAGTGTGCACGTAGTTCATATTGGGAGTCTAACCTACTGGGAAAGTCTAACCTACTGAGTCAGAACTCCTCTGCTCATGAAAATATTTGTTATAAACTTGGATAGTTATTGAAAATTTTAAATGTTTATGCTACCTACGTCAGCACTGGAAAAACTATCACTTATCCATATAAAATTAATTTATTTCCATACTCTTTTACAAACCAGAGTCAAAGCCGTTTCAAGACTGATGCTCTAGTTGCAGGGTAAACTAAATGGATTTTATAACAAAAATATTCAGTTATTTGCTGAATGTCATTGTCATTACTCACATTGCCTCTCAGCTCCTAATAGTGATAGGACCTATGAGCAGCTCAACAAAGAGAATACAGAAAATGTGCTTTTTGAGAGTAAAGCAAATTACCAGCGAGACTTTAGAAGAATCCTAAATACAGATTTATGTCTTGTATCTCTTGAAATTAGCCCAAATTAACCAATGGTGTTACTATTGTTAATATTACTGTGACATCAAAAACCCCACCATATTTAACACTACCACATAAATGCAGGTTATTTAACACTACCGTATAAATGCAGGTCAATTCCTGTTATCACAACTGTATTACCTGAAACACTCAGTGTTGTTTCTTCAGTTCTAATAACAGCAAACCATCAAGCCTTTTACAATACAGACAAAAGCACATCAGCTGTATACAAGAGTTCCGAGGAAAAAGGAACAAACTAAGTAGAGGAACTAAGAAGTTCCTTACTGAAGAATACTCTGGTCTGCTTTTTACATTATGTTTGTCTATTTCACATTAATTAAAGTCTTGTATAGTTAATATTTTTTTATTAATAATCCATTTTAAGGACTTTTCTTCTTTGGAAAATCTTACAGTAAGCAGTGAACTGCATAAGCAGATGTAAGTAATAGTTTTCAGCAGATTTGGGATTCAAGTTCTCTTGCATATTTTGACAAAATTCACATTACGTTTGAACCCCTCCTCTCATCAGGTCTATAACATTTTCTTTATTGAAATAGGATTGTAGGAGATATTTGTGAATCTGACTTTTGTGAAATGGATGCCATATAACACAGTACTTTGGGGCCCCTTGACAGGACCTGAAAGGACAGAGCAAGATGGTTTGATTCTGGGCCTCACACACACAAATTTTGCTGTGATAGCATGTTCTCCTATCTTTTGTATTTTCTGTTGTTCCTCCATACCTTCTACTTCCTCTAGAGTAAATCCTGTAGTTAGTTCTTCCTTGCACTCCGATGATCGAGTAGATCCTGCTAGAAGTATGTTTTTCTCTCTGTAAGATCTTAAGAGACCATCATCTTTTCAAACGAGGGTTTATTCTCATGTGCAAAAAGTTACAGAACAAGCCTTACGGTACAGCACTATAAATGGCATAATTTAAAGCACACACAGCAGGTACCTTGAATAAAAGCATCAGAAATAATAGCAGCCATTTTGAGTAAGGGCTACATTGCACTCATTTAAAGAAATAAGCATCTTTAAACTGTTAAAATTCCTAAGACTGTACAAGCAGAGTTTGTGTTAGGAAGGACACAAAATGTATTCTGACCACAGAGCTAGAGGGACAATTTGATGTATTTACATGTACCTTCTTTGCTCCCTTGAACAACCTGTATAGGGTAGATTAGCAGGCTTCTAACTCTGCTCCACCAACATTTTCAAACCTTGGCGTACCAAACGCTGCCCGCATCATGTGTTTATGCATTAGTATCATGATAAGAATGCTTGTGCAGCTTACTCTAATAATAAGACACCTTTAGCATATTCCAGTAGTGAGAGGAACTAGACAAATTTGAAAGGAGGGTGTTGTAGCTGTATCTCCCTGCAGTGAGACCTATGAAGCACAATGGGGTTTCTAATAACACAGGTTCCTGTTCTGATGGTGTGCCAAGTTTCCAGCCTTCCTCTACATTTTCCCAACCCTTTCTCAGGTTTCTTTCATGAAGAAATCCTTTTGTCTGTGCCAACACTACTCATATGTATTGAGATCTACCAAGTAATTTTACCAAGGGGTAATTTTTTATTGAGACCCACTCAGCAGGTAGAAATGTGAGACCTCTGGTTTCAGCCCTGCCAGGTGTGGTGCACTGCTTCTGAGCTGTAACGCAGCATGGTCCCATTGCCAGCTTCACCAGAACATTGCTGAAGAGATCATCTCTTGCAGGAACATCGTCAACATATCATCAGTGTTTGAGACTTCACTGATGCCTGATAAGGTCCCCATAGCTATTTTATTTCCTCTTTCTACCCTGCTGTCAGGGTGCTCTGTGGGCTGGCAGCTTTTGGGGGTGGGGGGGTGTGGTTGGGTGGGGAACAGAGGAGCTACAGGGACCAGGACAAGAGCTCCCCAGCCAGGCACACTCGGGGCAGCTCCAGAATTGGCCACCACCCTGGTGGTGGGGGGTGGAGGGTGAAGGCCGAGGGTGGACTGGGCCACCGGCCCCCATGTATGCCTGGGGCCTCAGCCGGGCCCATGGCTGGGAAAGGCAGGGCTATGGGGAACTGGAGAGCAGCCCGGCTGTGGAGTTGCTGGAGCATTGGCTGATGTCCTCGGGGGTCCTGGGCTGTGGGCAGAGTTGGGGAGGCCCTGGGGAAAGCTGGGCAGGGGTATTGAGACCTGTCAGTGTCCTCATAGTCGTGACACCACGGCTCCACTGTGAAGTTGCCGTTAGACTTCCCACGCTTTCATCCTTCCCACCTCTGCCGTTCACTTGAAGCAGGAGAGGCCTGGCCTGCCCTGAGTCGGGATGGGGCCTGGCTGCCACAGTTGCTATGCTGCTGGCTGCCCTCTGCCCGCCAGGTAGCCAGACTCGTGCTGTGTGCATCAGACGAGACATGGCTGGGACATTTCACAGAATAAATGATGTGGAGCACTTCAGCATTTCATGCTTTGCTGTTGTTTGAAAGAGGAAGCTCAAGAAGCTTCTAAGAAAAAAATCTTCTTAGATGGATAGATATTATTTGTCCAATCCTCAAAAATGACATATCAAAACTGAACATAGTTTGATATAAAGTTATAATTGTTTTACATCTGTCTTAAGACAGGAAATAGCTGACCCTTATTTAACCACAAATTCCAACTAATGACTTTCTCTTCAGTTATTAATTTTATATTGTATTATACATACAGTAAGTATTTTAGGTGAAGATATTGTATAATACCACCATTAAATTTGATGTATCATATTTTACCCTCAAAGTACTATTTTGTAGGTCAATATGTATCTATTTCCTAGAGTCTTTTATGCAGAGATTTTAAAAACTACATTATTGCTCATTGAAAACAGGAAATTCTACTGCCTTGTTCTTAAAATGTAATAAATAATACCTGAAAAAAAATAATTTACGTTATTAATTAAACAAGAATATAAAACTACATAGAAATGGTGCAAACATTTTTTTCCATGAACAAATAAACAGACTAGATGGATTACTGCCAATATTTTTACAAAGGCTGCCAGGCCATCTTTCTAATGCTTTAATAAATCTAGTGATTTATCTACTGATCCAAGTTTTTGTCTTTAAAATCTTCTGTTATAATAAGCTTGCTGGGTTCAGATCTGCATTCTGATTCTACATTCAAAAATCTTGATTATTCAAGCTGCATGACACTGCTGGCCTTGAACATTGAACTACAGCCACAGTCAGATTGACCCTGTATGCATGTATGAAATACAAATACAGTGCTCTGTAACACAAAGCAGAAACAGCAATTAAATTAATACAAAACCCCTTGGCTTCAAAGCCATATTCTAGATAGGCCTATTAGGCTTTTAGACATAAACCTCAAGACTTGTAAAGTATTTCTATACAGATAGATATGTCTGTATTTCTATACAGATTACAAAAAGTGAGTCTTGATATTGTTCCAAGTACACTTACTGAGATTTTGCTGTGAACAAAATTACATCCAGTAGGGGCAGAAGCATTTTGCAGACATTAAGTAGAGCATTCTGTTTGTTAGAAGCAAACACAAAGTTTCTTGGGATGAAGACTTATAGAATTTAAAGAAATTCTGAATGATCAAACCCTCTTATATATCCAAAACTATGCAATTTTATCCAGTTTCTTATTGCAGGATGTGAATCCTGAAAAAAACCAACCAACCAACTGCCCAACCCTTACTTTTGGCCTTTTTTTGTATCTTGTACGCTGGAGGCCCATGATCCTTTTTGAAAGAGCAGAGGAATAGATCTTCCTGTAATAAAAATGCATTTTATGTACTTATTTTACTGTCAGATCAAAACAAGTGTTGCACACAATTCCAATATAAAACATTCAACTTAGTGCAACATTTTGAGGTGGCTTTGTGGTTTTGTTGGGCAGCAGTAGATGAAGCTTCCAGTTGTTGTAATGGGGTGTTTGGTATCTTGGGATCAGAGGATCAGATACTTCAGCGTGGGGGAGGGATAATATCTCTGATGAACCTTTCAAAATGCAGCCTATGAAACAGTATGCTTAAATAGTCAGTATGTGAAAAATAAATAGGCTGCACTAACAGAGAGGATTTTCAGTTTTCCATTGCAGTTATCAATCCTGCATTTTCCCTGAGTGTTGTGATTTCTGATGTAACATCCATGCTTATTTCCCATTAGACTTTCCCCCCAAACAAAGTTTAACTAGCCATTTATCCCTACTCTCTAACCTCTTGTGAACACAGGTCTAGAAGGGGTGGTCTGAGTCACTGAGTTCCCTGCAGACAACCGTACCACATAAATATGTTCATATACTCCATTTTGAAATCTGTTGGGGGTTTGTACCCACAAGTCCTGTTGCAAGATAAGTCCTGAACCTTGGTTTTCCAGTGCTTGAAAACATGCTGACTTCATCCTTAATTTCATTCATGCTCTGCTTATATCCATCTATTTCTGGACTGGCATTTTCCTACTGCTTGGAGCAGCTCTTTGCTTCACTAGGGTGCTACCCTGGATGCAATATACACACAGACAGTAATCATAAGCCACTCAGTCTTTCTACTAGTAAGCAATTTAAAAATTTTGTAAGATAGGTTGCTCATTCCACTGACTTTTTTTTCACTTTTCTCAGTTACTCACTCAGGCATTTATTATCTATTGCTGTCCCTGGGTGAATCCCTCTGATAAAACAGAAAATCTTGTTATTAATTCCTAAGGACATGGCCTTGAGTTCTGTATTAAATTTATTTCTATTACTCCAGGATGGTAGGTCTCCTGTTTTCTAGGAATCAAATTCTTGATATGGATTGTTGTGGGCAAAGCCTCTCAGATTTGCCATCAGCAAGTTTAATTACCACACTCTTATTTTTGTGCCATTCTCTACTAAATAAGACTGGGTCAAATACTGGTATAAAGAACTCCATTTGAAATCCCTCTCTGGTCTCATAGCACCCTTTCAGCATAGATTGTCTTTCAGCACATCTGTCTTTTAGCCACTTCTTTATCTAGATTTCTTTTGCTGTTTCCCATTTCAACTAATAATCTTACAAGTACTACATTGTTAAGTGCTTTACTGATATTCTAGCTTTAGTTAACTTAGCCTGCATTTTATCCCATCTTCCATTTATATCTATGTCATGGGCTAAGTTAATTATTTTCAAAATTTGTTTTAAAGCTTTGTGTTTTATTATATACTAACAGAATAATTGCAAATATATGTTTATAAAAAGAAAAGTGAATCTCTACCACAAGCCATAAAACTTCATGCCCTAGTTCTTTCATTGACCAGTAATGCTTCCCCATTTGAGAAGTTGAGCTCTCCTAGTTTAGCTTCCATGCCATGGTTCTTTCCACCTTGAGTATATTCTCTTCTAACAGTAAACTTAGCTTTGATGTTCCTTTCTATGTATTTGCTTGTTCTGAAAGTTGCAAAAAATAGGCTGGGGAATGTAGCTAGATTATCTATAAACTCAGTGCTTCTTATTGTGCTTGTTGCGGTGTGCAACCTAGTTGCTAAATAGTCTTTTGCTTTGCATTTTACTCTTTGGCAAAATCTAGCTCTGGATTAGATTTGGCAAATCTTCCTTGAGTCCTGTGCCTCCAAGTCTCTCTAAACCATAGCTTTCTTCAATTATGCATTTTCCTTCTAAATACCAAACAGACCTTTTCCTTGTTTTCACTCTTGCTGCTGTGAGGTGGTTACTCATCCCACTTCCATACTTAGAATGCAAATTCCAGATGGTTTTTGCATCTCTGAGTTAGATAAATCCCAGATCTCTGTGATGTTTAAGCCTCTAATTTATTCAGTCCATTTAAATATCTCAAATACTATATTTCACCTATAAACATTTGTTCTTATAGTATTAAAAAAAGTCCTCCAAAAATTTTAATTTTTGAAACAGATTTGTTTGTTCTTCCATTTAATTTTGATCTTTCAGACAGATGGGGATGGAGAGTGAACTGCTCTGTTTTTACTTTAAACACAACTAACTCTCTCCCTGTTATTACTACCTATCTACAGCTAGACTAAAATAACATCAGTTTGAGCTCATTAAAAAAAAAAATTAAAAAAGATCTTTGGTTGTCACTTGCACAAATAGATGGGCTGTACTGGTATTCGTAGCTCATGTTTTCCACTGTACATCTGCATTTTTGAACCTCTCATCAGCCTCATCAGAAATCTCCCTTATCCCAATGTTTCACTAACAAGTGACCTGTGATGCTTGCAGGAGATTTTCCTTTCTCCAATTTCCATTTGTGCTTCAAAATTCCATTATCCAGCTGCCATCAAGATCCTGATCTTTCCTCACATTTTCTAGGAAATTTCAGTTTGTTAATCATATGACTTAGGTATCCATTACCAGTATTGAAAAGTTTTATTACTTTAAAATTTGTATAATGCTGCACCTATATGCAGTGTCACCTCTCAGAATGCTGGCTGCTGTTACTAGACAACCAATGTGACAGTTGATAGTTGATAAATACACAGTAAAAAAAATCTACAATATAACGAACTGAAATCTTGCTGTCCTGAATTACTACACCATTCTTTTAGCACACTGAGGATAAAAACACTAACCTAACATACCTAAATGATGGACAGCATCACCAAGTCACAGTAAAACATTAACTAGGACTCATCAGCTATGCATTTATTAAGATTAAATCCTTTACCTTATTAGCAGTGAAAGTTCTTTTATACACACTGCAGTTATTCTGCTGAAGTGCTGCTGCTTTTGACCTCATGAGCAGTAATATGCTGCACAACCTCGAGGAGAATGTGTAGGGAAGTACACCTTATGAGCGCTGCAACAGCATTAGGAGATTGAATTTTCATGTAGAGAAGAAAGGACGTTCATGTTATTTTTATGATCCTTCCTCAAAAGTATGAGCATGCTTCTTTCATGCACTTCTCTTTCACCTTACCTGTCCCTTAGTGTTTTCCTACACATATTAAATTGCATAAAAGCAGTTCTTTTTGGCTCAGAAAGCTGGAAGAAAACCCCAGCTGTACATGAATTAAATGTATTAGGAGGAAAAGTAAGGTTGACGGCAATTCAAACATAGTTCTTAGTGCAATAAAATAGCCTTAGTCAGAATAATGTCAATGTCCATGTACTTTCATCAGGGAATGGATGGATAAAAGAAATAAATAAAATATTTGTATTTCCTAGCTTATTTTATACACACATAGCAGAGTAGAGCAGTTTGAAATTTACGGATTTCCAAGAAAATTTAGTATTTCAAAAATCTGCTACTCAGTCTGCATCACAAACATGAATATGCACAAGTAATGATGCAACAATCTTCATTCCCATGTGAGCAAGAAGCTGGACTAGAGGACTTTCTGAAGGCACTTGGAAACTGACCTGTGCTATGATACTGTATGAATGCTCCCTTCCTCTAAAATTCTATCTTTCAAAACCACTATTCCACATGCAGATATGCACAAAACCAGATTACAAACTTTTGTAAAATAGCTCACGTCAGAAATCTGTTTCCCATATAACTGTATTTTGCTTTTAGGTACCCAGACTCAGGATGATCACCATTCATGACCATTTGCTCACAAATGACCATGTATTGTTCCTTTTATTTTTGCAATCAGTCAGCATCATACAACAATTGTTTATCTCACTGTCATCTCAAATACTCCTTCCTCCCTTAATAAATATTACTTTTAAGAATTCTCCTCTGGTTCTTTCTCTCTCTCAGATCATCAGTTTTGTTCAAAGCTGTTGGCCATGAACCCTGAGCTTATTTTCCCAGCTGCAGCTATTATCTGAAATATTTTCTAGTGATCTGGCTATAAATAAGTACTTTTTTAGTCAGAGGACTTCTTACCTATTTTCATTGCTTTACTTTTGGCAGCACATGAAATCCACCCTCAGAAATACAAGCTTGATTGTAACACTGGAATGGAACCAAAGCATTACTAAGACAAACAGCCACCACATCAGTCCAGGCTAAACCTCAAAAGCATGCAAAAGAAGCATTATATGTGGTTCAGAACTGTGAAGGAATGGATAAACATATGAAGTGTGAAAGATTATAATCTCCTTTTTCACTCATATCATACCAGTCTGTCTGGGATTATGCTCTGTTTACCAATTACTGTGCACATCTCTTCAAAGCAGCAAGGTGGGAGGTAGCCATGTAGGCTTTGATGGATGAAATCCACAGATAGGTCTGTATAGGACCACTGCAGATACATTTCTCAACATATTTTGTTGCTGAACTTCTGAAGACAGAATCTTTCCTCGGAATCAAAAGAGAGCAATGGCATCAGTACTTAGCTAAACATATCTTAACATCTGCGTAGCCATCTGAGGTGTAGTTTCTGGTTGTATTTCTAATGAAGCCACAGCTCCCCTTCCATTTAAATGAATGTGAGCTTCTCTGCACCTCCATTCAAACAGATTAATTCCTTATATGCACCTGATAGATGTTGGGTTTATAGGTTATCTTGCTTCTGACTATAGACTTGAAGACAAATAGTTCATTTGCTATTTGAGATTCTGTGACTGGCTAGGTTAAAAAACAAAAGTAAGGAAATATTAACCCTTATCCTACTAAAGGTTAAACACCTCTGGAATCTATGAGGCTTGATCCCAGAACTTTACAGGACCAAGGTTGCTCATGATTTAAAATACTAGACTGAAAAAAAAAAAAAAAAAAGTTCCATTTAGTATCGTCTTCTTTCTTCTTCAAACTAGTGAGAAGTTTTCATTTTATTGAAGGAAAAGTATTGGGAAAATTACCCAATAAAATCTCAGTGCTCCAAGTGTATTATTCCTCTTGATCGAAAGCCACTAGAAAAAAGAATTGTGAGAAGCATGTAGAAAAATATCATGTGAAAAATAATTACAAGACAGTAAAAGATAACAGAAAAATATAAAATTCTACTGAACTTGTACAATTTACTATTATTTGTAAAAAATTCCTTGTACAAGTAGAAGAGTATCATTTAAAGACAGGAACCCTCTGAAGTGCTTCAGTAACAGTTTATTATTCCATATATTTTACTTTGATAGACAGTCTAAGTCCATTAATTTGTCTTTCATTATTATCTGCATTAGATATATGAGCTGTTCTTTGTATAATTTAGCCTAGCAATTACATTATTATTCCAAACTATGTCATATATAATGAAATGCAGAAAATCCATATAGAAGTAAATAGAATATAGAAGTAAATAAAAAATGCAGCTAAGACAGACATACCTAACCATATTCATGCAATTTACTAATAACTAAGAAATTATTATTGGTGTTCATCAGTGTATCTAAAACAACTTAATCTTTAAAGTATAGCCAGTCATGGTCTTGTATGGGAAGTGATAAAAAACTGCAGCTGCATTTCCCAGGAATTCTGACTATTGATTCCTAATATTTGGGACTGTTCCAAGTTCTAAAATCCAAATAATACTGAAATGTCATTCTGCTGCCTTTTATACCAAAAGAGTGCCAGTGAGTTTTAAACTGAAGTATTTCATTTGAGGTAAGCATATTGGTGTTTAAATGAAGAAACTACACCATATGCTTAAATTGAAAACTCCTGGCATCTAAACACCGAAAGGGGAAGCTGCACTCCACCCTAAACTATGTTACGGCCTTTGGCAGAAGCACACAGTAGCCTCGTATGAACTATGGAATCTCTAAACACTGTCAAAGCAGTCTTCATTTAGGAAGAGCTGCATAAAGCAGGCTCTTCTAGGTTCATCCAAGTTTATTTATAGAACACTGTACCTTGCGTTTGTGAGCTGGTATCCCAAATCTGTGAGCAAACAAAGCAGTAATGATATACTGGAAAGGAAAAAAACCTCAAACGATGACATAGAAGTACTTGAGCAAGCATAATCATTAATGGACGCCCTGTACTAGAGTACCACTACTGAAATATGAACCCTGAAGACTTTAAGACCTAGCCTAGAAAGCATCATATCTTAAAATGCTAAGAGCAGGACTTTTCCTTGGCTGCTAGAAGTAATTACTTTTTATTGCTATTCAGTACACAACTATTTTAGAAAGATAAAGTAATAGCACTAGGAGTTGCAGACAAGCCTGGAGATAAGCACATTCAGCTAAGCAGCACAATATGTTAAGTGAGTTGTCAGGAACATAGGTGAGTTGGGGAGCAGTGTGGAGAAAGACCTAAGGAAAGGAAGGAATGAAAGCAATAAAAAAGGTTTGAGTTAGAAAATGAGAGCTGCTGAATGCCAATAATGTAAATTATAATAGCTATAGAGAATTTCCTGGTAATAGAAATTGTTCTTCTCAAGTCAAGAGTAATACAGTATTTTCAGGTGATCTCTGTTGTTCAGGGATTTCTTTCCCTCATGTTGCCAGCTGTATTTTGATAGCTGCATTGGGTGAGAAATTTCTCTTGCAGCAGATTCTGACATCTTTCTTCCCTATCAAGGAAACAGCTTGAAGCAATCAGTTCCTTTGCTTGTCAAGGGATTTTTTTTGCTCCTTGGCAAAGTTCCTGCTCTGTATTTATTGCCTTTGTTTGGATCTCTTTTACTTTTCAATGATGTTGTCTGCACAAAACAATTCTCAACCTCTCAAGGTTAGACCTATCATATGCCATGCTAAGAAGTGACTTCTGAAGCCTGATGATCATGTCTCCCCTCATCCTGTACATCTTCCTTCCTCACAAGTAGGGTGGAGCAAGAGGAGGCAGCAGCAAGGACAAACAGGGATTTATCTGTGATTTCTGGCCCTGTGAAACTGTGCCTGTGGGGCAGGGAGCCCCCTGCAGCCACTTTATTTATAACCTTTTCTTCACTGAAATTGCTGACAAAAATGACTAGGAAAGCTAAGGCTTTGTTTTTCATTCCCAACAAGCCATGAAGAGCACAGTGGTACATGGCTCAGTGAAGCCATGTAGTTTTTCACAGAGTACTGTGTGTGGTTTGTAATTCTGCAGCCCTGCAGTTTTCTAAGTAGTGGTTCAGTACAAAAACAAAGAGAATACCATTTTCCTGTGCTAAAATGAAATAATTCTATTTCTTAATGCCATTCTTAAATTATTTTATTTGCAAGGGAGAAAAAACCTTCTCTCAAGTTTCCAGCTACCTACCACCAATTTTCATTTTTTAATATTTCACCTTCCCAGAGAAAACATGTGTAGTGATCCTGGAAGCATTATTTTATTTGAGATTACTCCTAATTTACAGTGGTACAGCTACTAAAATTAGTGAAATTACAGGAGTATAGCTGCCCTGTGACTACTGTTTCACAATAAAAAATGGCAGTAATAGCTTAAAGCTTTCTTAATACCCTCTCTGCCCCTTGGCTGAGTCAAAATAATAGCTTGTAGGGCTTTTAAAATAACACTCATTAAAAATTGTCAGCACTAAATCAGGGAACTTATTCAATTAAAAATCAAAAAATCTCGAAAAGTTGTGCTACTAAACTGAATGGGCGACATGCCACAGGCAGAAGAGGGAACGACAAAAAAGGGAAGCAGCAATACCTCAAGCTGATACTGCTGCATGGACAGCAGTAAAATAACGGCGTATGCGAGATCAAAAGTGAGAGCAGGCTTGTAACACCCATTGAGCCAAGTCACAATTATCTATGATTAGATAATCTACATTTCAGGTTATCTATACCACAAATGTAAAACAACCATTCTGCACCCAGCATAGGTATGAGCTGAGTCCCACCACTGTAAAATGTCTCTTGCAAGACTGTGCCTGGCATGAAAACAATACATGTACCTTCATGCAGAGCCAGAGATCATAAATTCAGTTGAACCGAGGTTGCCTTTGTGAAGAAGCAGCTGAGGCTTCTCCTCACCATGTTCCCAGAACCAGGAGTGACAGACAGCATGCTGCAGTCACACCTCACTGCTTCCCCTCAGAAACAGCTCAAACGTAGCTGGGCTTCAGGCCAACTGCAGCCAGCTTCATGTAGAGATAGCTGAAATGATCCCCAGCACATGGGATTATGGGAGGCCTTTTAGGTCAGGTGAATACGATACGGATCCAGTTTCGATATCTGACCCAACAAACTTTCCTACAGGGAGCTAAGGAGATAGAATTAACACACACCAACAAGAAGCCTAGCCAGTTTCTTGAGGGAAGTGTGGAAGCAGAATGAAAAGATTACAATGTCTTACGTGACACCACCAGAGAAGAATTTACACTAGAAAGTATTACTTGCAAAAGAAAACAGGAAATATTAAAGTTAGAAGTAGGATGTTGAGAAACGTTCAGTCTTTGGCGCAGCTCCAACCTAACTGAGTTGGATGACACGGGGGATCAAGCTGGAGTTAAAAGGTGACTGTTTCTTGATTGTCTGTTACAGTGCTAACTCAAAGCTTACAAGCACATTAGTTTTCCCCAAACTACAATTAAAACAATCACCTCTCAGTGTGGAAGTACATTTTAGTGCTATATAGTAGTTTTGCAGATGATTATTCTGTATTATTTATATTGCACCATAAATGGGTTTGGATTATTTTAAAATAATATGGTTTGCCATGGAAAAGCAAACAAACTTTCAAGTGAACACAAATATTTTTACACTAGTAGCCATCACTTTGCCTTCAATGGATCGTCAACAATTCAAAACTAATTGATTCTTTGCAAATACTCAAATAATGTGCACAACTTCATTAAATCAGTTAGCTTTGGGATTTTCACTTACATACGTTTTGTCTGCCCCATGTAAGCAATACCAACAAAGCCAAACAGCCTTCTGGTCTGTTCCTGTGTTGCTGTCTTGTGTGATATTATATTCTGTAGTAATGCAAATTCATTTTGGCCCCAAGAATTGACCAGCTTTCCACATTTTTAAGGTTGTTTCCATTTGAAAATGAAATTGATGAAATTTGTTATGATCCTCTTGATTTAGGAAGAATGGGCATAACATCCTCATTTATGGAGCACGAAGAAATTCAGATGAGTAGGAACAATTTATTTACCTGTAGTTCTCAGACTCTCTGTAGGCAGCTGTATTCTAAAAATCTTCCTTCCAGTATTTCTGATGCCACACAGACAGAAATACAGCAGCTTCCACAGTACTTTTTCAGTGCTGGAAGTATTTCTAAATCCTCAGAAAACCAGCTGGACTCTTTGAACCTCCTGTTGTCTGCACCTGTTTATGACTCAGTGTGAGTACAATATTTTCTAAATCAAAGTAAAATTTAATTGTTTCTTGGGGTTTCTTAATGGAAAGCGGCTCTCTCAGCTACAGCAAAATGGTTGAACTGTCCAACGCCTAACACAGTAGCAGGCTCTTCAGACTTCATTTTTTGTATTGTCAAATGAATCAGAACTTCTTAGCTTAGCCAGATACCACAGGCAATCCCATGTGGCCATCCACTGAAGTCAAAAGAATTATTGCAGGGATGGATTTGGCAGTACAGCATTTTGAACCTGAATTCCCTTAAGCAAGAAATCAGCACAAATGTACAAGTCTGGCTGTCTTTGAAGCTTCTGTTTTGCAGCCATCTGTGCAAGCTTTTATTGTTAAACAGGAGTAAAGCAAATTCTGGACTAAATGATATACATATCTGTGATATGTCTAGGTAAAAAATAAAAAACAAAAAACCCCACAGAATTAGGAAAGATGAAAATAACCAGAAACAGATAGTTTGAATTATTAGAAAACCCAGAAATTAACATCAGAATCCCACTATGGTTTCTCAAGTTAAAAGATACAGGCAGCTGGAGGCAGTTTACTCTTATTTCTCAGACAAACCACAAGAGCTGAAATGTTGCCTGCCTTGTACTGGCGCATCAAATCTTGTACCATTTTTGCAGAAGTAGTAATATACTTGATTACTGTTTGCTAAATCAATGAGTAATTACGTGGTGAAACATACTGCCACAGTAACTCATTGAGGTCAAGAACTGAGTAAATTCTAAAAATGTACATGAGTAACAAACTACCCAGAGCTGCAGTTGTTCACAATAATTCTGGAACCCTTATTACATGCCATGCTTCAAATCTGATAAAATATTTTACAGTGCAGAATACAATCTTTTATGGGGATAAGTTGTCTTTTGTTGCCAGCTGTGAGTACCTTCTTGAAGGACTGGTTCTTGCCATAGCTGTAGAAAGACAGTCGCCAAGTCTGATGTTAAGTCTGGTCCAAAACAGTATTTTCTATGTATCAATCTCTGAGCTCCTTGTTGTTTATCAGTTGAAGAAAGCAGGGTGGATGCCAATTTCAGTTACTTTTTTTGTCATTTTGCTTTAACAGTAACAACCATTTTAAAGATGAGGTGCCTAAATAATGACATCAGTTTACAGGTTTTTTTCTCAACATACCAACTTGACTATATTTTAAACAGTGCAGTCAGAGGGGCTTTTTTAAATGCAGCTGTGCACAAAAACTTGACCCACATTCTGCTTCCAATCAATTTAAACAAGGGAATGCAGTGAGGGTTTAACTACTGAAGTGCTCTCAGATTCAGACAAGATCAATAATTCTGTTAATTAGCAACATTATTTTTGCTTTCTTAACACCCTTTAAATTGCAAGGAATGACACAAGTTCTAGATACATACTCACTTGAGCTGTGGAGCAATCACCACCACAAAAGTAGTTCCAAGCAGTCACAAACCATTCATACTTCCAAAGTCTCCCTGCATCTCCAGTATACTCCAGCATAGAGCAGTTACTCTGAAACAGCATGGAGTAAGCAAATTACACCTGGAGTTGTGCATGTTCAGCAGCCAACACCAGCCAGATGGGCACTGATAGGCACTCTCCAGGCTAGCAGCTCCTGCCTCCTCACCACCAAGGCCTCCACTGTAGAAGCCTAGTCAGAGCCAAGACTCTGGGAGCAAGACAATGTGACATGGATAGAGTGGAGGTGGACAAAGGAATGGAGCTGTTTTCTTTTTTGCAGATGTGAGGAAGACAAGTTGAAATCAGAGGCTTTGATACGTGATGCATGGGCACAGGTCCAGAACTGGCGTAAGAGGGCAGGTGTGGAAGCATGTATCTTCCTGCACATCCATGTAGATCAGTTGAGGGACAGAAGTTTGATGCTACCAGCTGCACCAAAGATTTGCCCCTATGAAATGGATTAAGCCAGGGAACCCTTGCTCTGTTACCAGTCTGTTTGCTTGTCATGGAATCTATGCTGGGATGGATAACAAGCAAAGTTTATACCCAGGAAGTTGATCACACGCTGTGACTGATCAACACTCTTCCATAATGGAAGAAGGCTCAGAGCCATAAACTCCTGCCATAAAGCCTATGACAGAATCAGTCAAACAATTAAATCAATGGAGTACTATCGAAAAAAAAAATCATCCACAATATAACAGCCCAGTATGGCCTTTTAAGAAACCAGAGAAGACATGGCACATGACTATTGACTGTAGGGCTTTCAGTGAAGCACCAAACCCTTTAACAGCCTTTGTTCCCAGGATAGTAGATATGAAAATGCTGTTCTGTAGGTGGGAGTGGTAGCTGCAGAAGGTATGGTCTTTATGATCCCAATACAACAGCAAGACAAACCATGGGGTTTGCACTTACTTGGAGTAGAAGACACCATACCTTTTATCACCCATGCCAAGGTTCTAAACGTGGCCCCACCTTTGCTCAAGCCATGTTAGCTAAACAGCTATAATCTATCATTCTTCCACCTGAAGTAACAATTGGAAGACATGACAACGAAATGGTTCACTAAACTGTGAATGCTATCATCCAGCATTTACAAGAATTACATACCAGTGTTACTGACTTGAAATGACAAGGACCAAATCAAGAAATTTCATTTTTAGGTACATGATAGATAAGACAAAAAAACTGTTCTAGGACCAGTATTAGCAGAGATACAAAGCATTCAGTCACTTTCTGATAAAAAAGATTTACAAACTTTATTAGGAACTTTTGGGTTTTGGAGATCACACAATCCTGGATTCAGTATTTTAGGGGAATCTTCAGTTTGCTGAAGAAAAATGCAATATGGAATTGGGTACATCATCATCACGAAACATGACATGCTTTAAATGATGACATTTTACTAACCAATCTATGGAAGTCCTTAACCCTGCACACCAAATTACACTTCACATAGGCATGTTATGAGGGATAGCAATGGGGATTATGGCAGTAAGATGTACGAGTTAAGGAAACCTACTTATTACATTTTGCTCTAAATCATGGCAAGGCTTCCAACTACAGTCCATTTGAGAAAGTGCTGTTAGCTGCATATGAAGGGCTGCTAACTACTGAGCCATTAATTCAAGAAAGGGAAATCAAGTTTTATGTCCTCCTGTTACTATTTTTAAACCAATTTTAACTGGTAAGCCTTAATAGTAGGCCAGGAAATTGCTGTGCACTGATGGGGCTCTGTATACGCTTCACCAGGTGACAAGTAATGAGATGAAAAAAGAAAACAAATAATCAGAGAGTGTAAAGTGAATTGGGATGCCTACTGAATACTCCTATCTGCCCTCCCCTCCAAAGACTGATGTGCTTCCCTGGGAAGGTGAGACAGAAAGATTTGGTTCACAGTGGTGGGAGAAATGGATGAAAAACGACCAGCAAGAAAATGGTAGAGACATACTGGGAAAAAGACACTGGGAAAAGATTTATGATACAGACCAATCTAAGTGCATATCCATGTGACGTGTATGTACCTACTAGTAACTCTGAGGCAAAGTGGTATCTGATGGCTGATCATTTGGCTAAAATAAATGTATTCCAAAACTTGAGGCAGAAAGGCTAGCAAGTGGGTACAGGAATGGCTAAAGCATACTGAAAATTACTATTTACTTCAGGGGATTCAAGGAGAGGATAGCCTGTGACAAAAGCTGTGGCAATATTTGTTTTACACACATACCTTTTTTTTCAAACATGATACAGTACCTGTCAAAAGGACAACAGTATTAACCTCACTGTGCAACACCAATGATTGTTGAATGCTGGGACAAGCCAAGGGGTGTAACATGACCAGTCCACACCCCTCTACAATAGATCAAAGGTCAGAGGAGATGAACAAAAAAAAAAAAAATCTCAAGGAAGACTGTAATAAATTACCACCAATTATCCTAAAGCTGAACTTAACACAAAGGGTAAACTTTGCTTTAAACATACAGCTATATGAACAGCCTTCCCTCAGATAACTATTGGACAATAATGTCTTCCTGAGCTAGCCAGACTAATGTGGCAGGGAACAAGTGTATATGTGGCTCAGCCAAAACCAGAACAAAGTATAGGAACTGAGCAACCACCAATCCCCCCCACCCCCCTTTGGATAGAGCAATGGGCCTGAGCTGGCTTCAAACCATGTACTCCTTCCTGATGAACAGGGATGCCCAGCATCAGGATGGTGAGCATACAGAGACTTGTAACAAGAAACATATTTGTACTGTGATTCACTTGTATATTGCAACTGATATTTTATCCTGGTGTCATGATTTCTGTATCAATCCCAATCAAATCAATCCCAAATCAAAATCCCCTGTAACACCAAATCTATTAAACATTTTTTTATACTAACTATTAAAACCTCATGTGGAGTATCTGAAAGAACCTGGTCAGAGTACTAGACTCTGACACATAAAAAAATATGATACTATAATCCACCACGATCAAATGGTGGTGAAAACCTTTTCTATATGTGGGAAGTAACTGACAAGATGAAGACTCTGCCTGGGTTCTTACACAATCTAATTATGCTAATATTTTTATTGTGATGGTAAACAGTATTTCATATCATCAAATTCAGTTGCAAAGTAATAAGGTCTTCCCAAGGAATTGTTTTCAACTAAAAAATAATTTTGCATCAGTTAAAGAGAAAATAATGTATACTAATACATGACGTACTAATTATAACACTCTTGTGTTCCTGTGCATTAGTTCTTGGCTGACCCAAAAGTCACATATCAGGTTTATCTAACACTGTTTTTTATAAAAATAGAAAATAAACCAAATCAAAGAGCACCATTTTAGCAACTTTAATAGCATTGCCAAACTTTAATCACTTGGGCTTAATCATGATTGTCTGCCTTGGCCATTACAAACTTAATTCAAAATTGTTCATAATAATACTCTAATAATAACAGCTACAGAAAAGCGCATATAGAAATTAATAATTTTGTCTTTAGAATAGGGCTTGAGTAGCTTGCAGCAAATACAGCATAGTCACACTCCAAAACAAAGAGGCTAAAGCTAACTTCTGAACAGCTTTTCACTAAATAGCACCACCTAACCAGAACATTTAATCAGACAGTGGTTCTGTAGAAGAAAATAGGAGATGCTGATGGTGCTTAAGGCTGTCAGATAATGTAAACAACCACCTTCCACAGCTTTTCCATGCTTGAATTTGAAACTGCAATGCCTTTCTTTGACTGTGTAATTTGCATGTGTACACTCACATGCACACATAAATGCAATAAACATACATAACAAATAGATACAGTAAGTCAAAGTGGTGCAAGTTTTGTCAGAAAGAATGTATTACCTGAAAAGGAAAAATTCAAGCTATTCTCCAAATATGAACATGTAGCTCCATACTCTGTTATTTGGCAGTACCATTCAGGCTCCATAAGATGGCAGACCTGCATATATTTAACAGATGTTAATGTAATGGCATTACTGTAAATACGTTGCTTTAAGATGGTTGCTTTAAATGGATGGTGTGTGTTTTGAGTCATAATATTCTGAATGTGATATATTTAGAATTTGTAATGAACTTTGCTTATTACTCTGTATTACCTTTCCTATATTCAGTGATAGCTTTGGACATGGCCTACATAGAGCACCCATTAAAAAAAAAAAAAAAGTGGAATTAGCACTTAGAAATAACTGATTTGAGATTACTTGAACTTGATCAATGAATAAGCATACCAGAGGTATTTATTCTGACAGATTCATTGATTCATTCTAGCAACTTGTGCTCAAAGTAAGCTAACTCTTAAAATATAACATGTCCTGAACACATGAAAGTTCTTGAGTTTCTCTTTTAAATAGTCTGCTTTACAGGACACCTTCTGGAGCAACAATGAATTACTTATTAACCCTGAAACTGGCATATTAAATTCTCGTTGTGTGATGATGCCACTTCTAAAAGCTTTTTTCAGGTTCTCTGACATTACTGTAGCTCTATTATTTGTACAGTCATTATAGTAAATTAATAAAACAAACTGGCCTTATAATTAATATACAATGTTTATGGTTGTTCTGGAGAAGACTGTGTGATGCCTTTACCAGTGCATTATAGCCATTTCCTTTCAATTTGTTAAGACTTCGAGCTGTTTTAGACCTAATATTTTCAAACATAAACTTTATGAAAATGCATCATACCTCAAATGACCAAGTAAGAAATGGAGCAAGCTGCAATCTCACCTTTATCTTTCACTTTCACAAACCCTCACTCATAAACATTTTAATTGTAATTACACAGGCATATAATTTTCCCATAAAGGTTTCATTGTTCTACTTGACTAGGACTACAAGGAAAAGTGGCTAGATTGTCTTTAATATTTTGAAAGAATTCTTTGGAAAAAAGACAATAAGAAGTGTTCATGCCAGCAAGAAGGCAGTTTATACTCAGTAAGGTTGTGAAAAGAGGATCTCTAAGCAAACAATAAAAGAAACAAATTATCATGGAATTGAACACAAAATTCTTCATTAGCACACTGAGAATTTTATCCTGAAAATCGTAATTAGGAACAAAACTTTCACTAGGGTCAAGAAATTGGGCTGTTATGTCTATATGCAAATTTACTATTTTTTCATATGTAAACTTAGTCTTCAATAATTGTTTAGCAGCAAAACCTTATTTAAAATACTGCTCCCTGACACATTCACAGACTTCTTGCCAAGTCACTGTTTAAGAATGTGATTTTGAGAAAGAGCAATGGAAACACTCCAGTTACAGAAATACTGAAGAATTTTGATAGTATTATGAGAGTCTGTAACCTACGTTTAGACAGTTATTATATCTAGCTTTTCAGATACGTCAGGAAGTTTTTGCTGGTTTGAAACTCCCCCCGTTTTTAAAGCAGACCTGTAAGCCTCTTAATGGCACAGAGAAAGCTTTGTTATTAGTTTTCTTCTGGTTTATCTATGCTTATTTCAATGAGAGACATGTGAAAGACCCTGCATGAGTGGTTACGGCATGCCTGCAGCTCCTTATGCAACAGGGATGCAGTGGGTTTTGGCCAGGCCCAAGGAAGCCTGAGACACCCAACAATGTCCAGAAGTCCCAGATGGAGGCAGGCCAACCTCACATGCCTCTGCAGAGTTTTGTGGCTTGGGTTTAATTTTGCAGAAGCATCTCTTTGTGTTGAAAGATTTTGCAGGGTTTCAGCAAGATATTTAAGAGATCACTCATCGCTTCATCATGCATATCCTCCTCCGACTGTCACTCAAACTGTCATTTCGAGCAGCAGTCCAAGAAGTGTTTCAGACACTGACAGTGGAAGGACAGAGTACACAAATTTACACTGGCACATTTTGTAACTCTGGCACCTTGTGCTATGGAGAAGGAATGAGAAAAGAAGTACTATCTTTCTGCTGCATTTTGATGCTGAAACCTGACTCTAAACACATAACTAAGGAAGCGCTTCTTTCTGCCAGTTCTGGCTCATGAGCCAAGCGATTGCTATTGCTGCAAGCTGCAGCAGCACAAAGAGGCGGGAAATAGAGCACTACGACTACTGATATTGCCAGGAAAGGCCGAAAGCCCTAAGACCTCGAAAGCCTCTGCGGGCGCGGGCAGGGTCTGGCTCTGGGCGGCCACCGTCGCCGCCATTCCCACTGGCGACCGCAGCCATCCCCACAGAAGCCCTCCAGTACACGCACTCCAGCATCTTCTCTTGACGCATTGCAGGTACAGCGCAACCAATCAGAGGGCTTGACTCTTACCAGCTAACCATTGCAGAGTCCCGTTAGCCAATCAGGGGTTCTTTGACAAAGTGCTGCCTCAGATGTCTCGGCACCGCTTACGTCGGTTCCGCCGCCATAGGGCAGTAATCTTCCGCGAAAGGACATAGGCCCTGCCGGCAGTGAAGGAGCAGGCGAGCGGTGTTACCACCAGCCCGCCCGTGGAAGCAGGCAGTCTGAACTACTGCCTCTCCCTTGCTCGCACTATGGGACCTGGCAGGGCGTGGAGTGCTGCCGGCAGGCGGCTGCGGGGCGGACGTGTTCTTTCGTGCAGCTACCGGCCACTGCCGGGGTCCAGCCCCGCACGGAGCCCTCCTGTCCTGGCCTCTCTGGCTGCGGGAAAGGGAGGGGGAAAATAAAGTTCCACTTGGGAGGCTACAGGAAGCTCCTGGTAAAGCAGAGCGTTTTGTGCTGTGCTATCCTGGCTCGTGCTGTTAGTTACAACGTTAATCGTCATCGGCAGCCCTGCGTGGAGACCGGGGAGCCTGAAGCCTCACCGGAGCCCAGTCAAGCCAAACGCTCAACCCAGGCAAAATTAAAGTGACTCCGGAGAAGCTGTAGAGCCATCTGTGCCAAACTAGCAAACGGTATTTTCTAGCGGCACAGCTGAGAGCCCTGTAATGTCTCTCGGTTAGTAACGATTATTAGCCACAGCACCTTTGAGAGTAACATCAGTACCTGCAGAGCTGATTGCCAAGTGCAGGGCACCAAGGAGAAAGGTAAGCCCCCTAATATGGGGCAGGTGATAAGGGAAGCTTGGTGTCTTAGCAACTTTAGATCTGCAGCAAACTGAAATCCTCAGTGTATTGACAATTACTTCTCTATATCCTTCCTTTGGGATGCTTGGTTAAAAATCCACCTCCTTCCCCATAGCGACAGATGAAGTAACAAATACACTTCACTCTGAAGCGCAGGTTCTGTAGCTGTGTCTTTGTGCCAGTGCAATGCTGATGCGGTGGCTGGCCCTGGGGCACTGAGATCCCTTACGTTATCAAACTTCCAGATGGAACAACCTGTACAAGGGCCTAGCAAAGGTATCTAAAGAGTTTCACTCTAACGTATGTTCCCTGGTCACACTGGAGGCTGAGGGATTGATACAAGGATCTTGGGACAGCCAAAATTCTAATGATAATGGCTTTTTTTCAAGAATTAGGCTAGATGGCTGCTTGGCACTCATGGACCCGTCATGGAACAGTTCATTTTTTTGCAGAAGCTTGTGGGCCAGCAGTACATCCCTGAGGAGAAAACAAGGTAGAAGTAGGAGTAGCAGTAGAAAGATATCTATGTTTATTTTAACCCCATAATAACAAAAAATAGTCTGAGTCTTTTGTTTTTTGCTTATTTGATGCTGAATATCTTGTTTCAGTTATATTCTAGTTAAGGAGATTGGTGCTCTGTAAGCACCTAAAATAGAATATGGAGATAGAGACAGCAGAAGCAGAATGGATGCCAAAGTGAAATGATCTGGAGTGCTGAGCGCTGCATCAGCCCACACACAGGCCCACCCCAAGGATAGTGATGCAGAGAAGTCTTAGATGGTGCTCCCTGCTTGGAAAAATGATGTCAGTATTGGCAGACCTGAAACTAAACTGAAGGCTAACCAAAATAAACTCATTAAATGTACTTCCCTTCTATATAGCATAAAAATTCCATTCTCAGTGCAGTGCACCTTTGTGTTAGCCTTGTGCTGTTTAACAGCACTGCTGACAGCTTCACAGCCAGTACATACAGTGCACTTACTAAATATAAGTGCTTTATTAGCATCTAGCATACTTCTGCCACACATAAAAAAACCCCGAAAACACACCACCAACCAACCAACCAACCCCAAAAACAACAAATAGCCATACTGTGGGGAAGGAAGGTGAATGCTTCTTGCCAGGAAAAGTATGCACAAAGTGCTAGGCGCTTGGGATAGGTCAGATTTTAGGCATGTTCTTATTTCACTGAAGCAGACAGCTTCAGAATAAAGCAGGCAGAGATTTAATTAGGTGGCTGATATGAACTGTACCTTCATAGAAATATTGGGAATAGCAGGCCCCATGGGACACCTCTAGTTTCCAGGTCTACAAAGAAAGCCAGGTTTTCTTGTAACCACTTCTTGGATTTCAGCAGTGATGTAAGGTAGTTGAGGGTGGAGGCATATGCATACTCTTGAGGGTCAGACATTTTAAGAGGCTGGACTTCATGCATGCTGGTGCCCCCAAAGGTGAAAACCTGAAGACAACTGGATGAAAGAGAAACCTTAAGAGAGATAGCAGAAGGCATCAAATGTTCCTGCTGTTTTAAAAATTAGTTTTACTAAAAGACTTTAAAAGATGAGCCCTCAATAGAGGAGTTCTTAGGTACTGCCATGCCAGGTTCCCAGGGGAGAGACAGTATGTTGGTTCTTTGGCATAGGCTGTGGAGATTGAATTTATTTTTACAGGTTCTGGGAACTGATACTAGGAATGTATCTTCAAGGTTGTTGAAAGACTTAGCGATTTTTTTCCCCTCTAAAAAATGGCAGTCAGGCAGTTGTAGAAGTTAGTTCATTATTGGAAGGGTTTATTACTAATGCAGGCACAACACAAAACAGCTTTCCAAAGAAGTGCAACGTTTCCATAACTTTCTTCATGTACTTTATACAAATGAAGAACACTGCCTGGCAATGATTCAGGCATCTGTAATTTGGGATGCATGTATAATACTTCTCACCTCAGGCCAGCCCCATAGTATGGTGAATTAAAATACTAGATGTCTCTTGGATGGCAGTATTTGACATCCATTAACTCAGGTGGATTTGAAACTCATATGTGCAATTGAATTTTTTACCTCTAGCTATAGCGTGAAGACTTATGACAGTGCTACCTGACCCAAAGAAATTTTTTTTTAACACATACCTACTACAAAATTATAATTTGGCCTTACGTAAGGAAGGCTTGGTCATTGGAGATATATCTGTGGATTTTACATATCTGTTGTCATACTTTCATACATACTGTTGTCGTATTTTCATACATATTTGTATACACTTAGTTGGGACTTGTACTGCAAAATTGATGTCCTATCTTGCCCCACAGGAATATTAGTTTAAAAATTAATTACTCCTGGACAAAGGAGAGGTGTAAAAGACAATGCAGTAGGCTCAGTTAATAATTTGTGTTATGTAAAAAAAGCAATCTTTAATATCTTCAAAGATTCCCCCTGCCAGGTTAAATAGGACAAACTTAAATGAGAAACAGCCATACTGCAGCTGAATGAACTGATTTCTACCTTCTTCTAGACTTAAACTCTGAAGCATATTTACTGTTGTTTATTATATCCTTATAAGCTATATCTTGGTTCAAAATGTGTAACTATCAGCAACAGCTGTTCAGCTTTTATTAGTTCTAAGACAGAAATTTGAACCTATAAAGTAAACCAATTTTTGGCCCGCTCAGTTTTCCAACATATTAAGAAAGTGCAAACTCAAGCCATTCCTAATAAGGTAAATATGACTAAGAATTGTTTTATTGTTACATTGTATCTTGTAAAATTTTGAGGAATCCATCTAGTGAAATTAGAAACAGAACTTTTTCTGTCACTAGATTGTTTTCATAAGTATCTTTCTATGCAGAGTATGACCTGGATATTCTACGCAGATGTATTAACTGGAATCACCACCAGGAAATACATTTCATACACATGTATCCAACAGTGAGAGGCATGACCTAGGTATGGCTTGACAATGTTATGCTACAATGTGAAATACTTAACAAACACATTTAAATACTCTGTTCTATTCGGCACTTAATTCCTGAAAAATAGTGGCTACGATTTGGCTTTTATCCATAAAAACACTAACAATAACAAAATATAAACAATAGAAAAATTGAATGAGTAATTTCTGTTTATATCATGAATCATCCCATGTTTATCTTTCTGTGAAACTGGAATTACAAAAACAGAGATGGAAAATCCCGTTTTTATATACTCCAATATTTCTAGAGAACTTTTCACAGAACTATGAAGAAAGGTTAGGTTTCTAAGACTGTATGAAAAAGTTTTGTTCCTTTTCCATTTATTTTACATTGCAAGTGTAAGAAAGTAAGGAGAAGCACTTTTAAGTTTAGAAGAATTGTTGTATAATATTTGATCTGCAGTTGTATGACTGAGTTTATGTATGGGAGCAGGTCTGTAATTCCCATCTGTGGAAGTCCTTTTAAGATAGCATCTTTAAGGTTCCAAACTGAAACCGCTAGGTTTAAAACACAAAACCTGTCAAATTACACGGTCTCAAGGATGCCAGTTTATATAGCTACACAGAAAGGGATTCACTAATTTAATGACAATATGTAAATAATTTAGTCCTAACCAACAGCTAAATCAGTTTTATATCACCACCTAAAACTTCTCAAGACAAGAGAAGCTCAATGTGGGTAGCAACAGTTATAAAATGGACTTCTAACAATACTCAGTGAAAATCCACAATGGTATTTGATTTTGATACATACCAGTGGGAATGAGGCAGATATAAAGAAATCATGAGCATATAAAAATTTGAGGAGTTCTGGGTTTTCTCTCTCCCTCTCTCTCTCAAAAAGGAACAGTGCTCTACAGGAAGATGTATGTTCCAAATTAAAGTAGCTACCAGGTCTGGAAATTGAAATGTTAAGATTATAGCAAGTTTTATTTTCACATTGTGCCTAAATGTGGTCAAATTCTATTCCTTTCTATTTCAGAGGAGTTCCACCCACTTATTTGCAATCTTGGTGAAGCTGAATGTATTTTTATAAGGATACTGGCTGAGATTTTCTCATCTGCCAATGGCATTTAGAAATATTAATTTAATATTAATTTTGTGGAAAATGGTCGCCCCAGTAAACATTACCTATATGAACAGAATTTATAGAGAGAATAAAAAGCAGTACAGCAAACTCAAACCAAGTCTGGGTAGCTCACACATATAGCAATCAATATTATAGCCATGAAAACTAATTATGAATTCCAGTTGCACAGATATTGCACACACATATATACTTGATTTTGGTTTCTTATACTTTCATTATATATTGTTAAGCTATGCTTATTGCCATAATAAGATGTATCTCCCAGTTGTGCATTTAATATGACAACCTTCATCTGTTCTCACATCCATTCTCCTGGGGCAGATGCCTGTGAAATGTTTTGATTCTTTTTTTAACTTACGTATATATAATATGAGAAAACAATTGCTATGTGTGAAGCCATGTTCTTCTATGTTTATGTTAATGAAGCCAAGGTGGAAAAAGCAAACTTGCATGTAAGTAGTAAAGTTTATTACTTTTTCAAGTTCTTAACAAAAGTTTTCCCAAAGAATGGACATGTTAAATCTTTGCAGAAACACAGACCAACACCGTAACTTTTGTATCATATTAAGGCAAAATTTAAGAATGTAATACCTAGTAGAATGGTTGTCTTTCACTGCAACTAATCAATTTTTAAAATAACAATTTCTTAACATTGTATTTTAAACACAAGTCAAAAAAAGCATGCTTAGTGATAGAGAGCAAAATAATATATAGCACTAAATCTATCCACTCAGAAATTCATCTTAAAGGCTATTTCATAGCCCTCTGTTCATAAAAAAAGTTCTGTAGCAATGGAATGGCCAAGTTCTATGGTTTTAGGCACAAATATTGAGTGATTCCATGGCCCAGTCCAGCTCCCACTGAGATCCAGGATACTTTGAATGAGACTGTAGAAGATTCTGGCAAATCATTTGACATTGTATGTCATTGGAATGACAGGGGCATTTCTTGCCTGCCCACAACTGAATGTAAATTTGAAGAGAACAAAGAATACTGATCAAAATCAGGCTGTACAATTGAGCGAAAGCAAAATTTCAAGGAGCAGGCGAAGGCCAATTTAGATGAGTTTTTTTTCCTTCATTAAGTAAGTAGCAAAACATTAGTATTCTGTTTTGTTTACATTTACCACTGCCATATGTCAGAGTCAGAAAAAAAAATCCCCTTAGTCAGAATGTTATTTTTGAGCATTAGCTGTGAAACATTTTCAAACACAGAATGATGCAATTTAACAGAAACTACTGCAGAACCTAATTGTGGCACTTGTATCATCCTGATTTTTTTCTTCAATAAAGCAAGGTAACTATATTCCAAGTTACTTTGAAAGTAACTTTAAAATTACTTTTTAAAAAATATAAATTAATTAGCATGAAGCATTAAGAGTTAGCAAAAGTAAAACCAATAAAGCTTCTTTTTAAAAAAAAAAAGAATAAATGTACAGCAATCTTTCCAGTCAAAGGCCCTGTTAATCTCTGGCAACATTCACTGAGTGGCTGTTTACTTCACGTTTCCAGGTTTCTTGATGTATGTCCAAATGCTGTAATACTTATAGTTTGTAAAAGAAATACACGTTTTAATTGTCTCATACACTCTCCTCAACAGATAAATCTAATTCCTTTTGCATTTGAATAAATCAAGGTTTGGATCAATGGAAGAACATACAACATGCTCTTAAAGAAACTGAAATAAGGCACCACTGTCACATTTAAATGTTGGGAAGATTATTCTTCTGATAATACCTTCAGCCTTCCACGTTAGAAACATTTTGGCCCAAGACCATGAGACTGCATTAGCTATCTATCTTTGCCCAATATTTTATACAGAATTAAAGTGTTTTAATAATGAGATATTAATCTGTGCAAGGCCAGCACAATGAGAATTATTTGTACAGGAACACTGTTCTTCACACATCCTTGGCATTCACTTATCCAAGCAAACACTCTTGTAGCCCATATGAAACGTTGTGCCATGCTTCACAGAAATAAAACTGAGAAAATAGCTTAAAATTGTTGGTCTGGTTTTAGAACGAGATTGATTTGCATGTTCTTCCACAGCAAAAAAAAAAAATCCAGTGTCACTGCTTAGTAGTTTTAAAAAACTGTATTAAAAATAGAAGGATGGACATTCTGCTGTCTATAAAACTAGCGTTTGCAGACTAGCTAGCTGCAAATTGGTTTCCTGACACCATTTCATATACTAGTTTCTACACAAATATTAGGATGGTTTAGGAATCAAACTATGAAACACAAGTATGCTATTTTTTTAGATTGTATATAGGTAACTCTTGTGTTTGCCAGCCTATCAGTGTTCCAGAAAGGCATCAAAATAAATTGGTAGAGGTAGAGCTGTTGAAATTGTTAAACAGAACCCAACTGATTTTGTCTTTTATTTCAAACACTAAAGTATGCATGATTTTTCAAAAAAGAACAATAGAAAAATTGATTTTAAAAGACTTAGTGCTATACAACAAGCAGGCCATCACAATTATGGCCACACTGGATATGCTGCTAGCCTCCCAATCCTGAGAGGCCCATACTAAAACCTTAAGTAAAAATATCCTGAATTACAAGGATGCTAAAAATCTATGGGTACCTGTCATGAACAAAACCAAAGTTCTTGATTCCAGCGTGGGTCCACATTTGTTTGTGGTTGTATATCTATTAAAGGGTGTACAGTGTGAATGCTGCAATATTTACCTGGGTTATTATCAGCTGGTGGACAAAATCTTAAAACCCAGTGCAGATGAGAAATAAAGAAACGCTTAACATCAGGACATGCTTTTGCTGCTGCTTGCTTACTTGTAGGCTACAGCCATTCTAATGAGAAGGGGCTTAAGTGACACGTCAGTCGTAGACCATCCGATTCTGGATTGAATTTTACAGTCAGCTAGATTTTTGGTGCTTGACAAAAGCCCTACGATTAAAAAAAAAGGCAGCTATGCTCGTTTCAACATACCAGCTTCACAGCCTCCACGACACCCCTGTTGTGGTTCAGATTTCCCCTAAATGTGCTTCATTAAAACAACACCCTGCCGTGCCGTCATCCTCTCCCAGGTGCTGCTCCAGGCTCCCCGTAGCCTGGAAAAGCGAGGGGGGTGGGAGGGGAGGGGAGGGCTGCAGGCTACAGCAGCAGCAGCGAGGATGCCGTCTAGAACAAAAAAAAGCACTAACTCCTCCGAGATTCCTCTCACCCCCGGGGGTCCCGGCCTAGAGAGCGATGGGGAGAGGCCTCGATGCGATGCCGGAGGGAATTTGGCGGGGCCCCTGCGGTGACGCAGCGCCGCGACGGGCAGCTCTCTGCCCGCCGGCCTGACTGGCCCCTGCGGTCTCCGATGGCACCAGCGCTCGGTGGAAAATGGCCACTGCCGAGGCCGAGCTGCCCTTAACCCTCGCCGTCCAGCTTCGGGGCCGGGCGAGGAAGGCGCGCAGCTTGCGGCGAGTTGCGGCTGTGTCGCCCCGGAAGCTGGCGGGGGAAGGGAGGGGGTTGCTCACCCGCTTGGCCCTGCGTGGCTCTTACCTCAGGGAGCGAGGAAACAGGGAAAAGGGAGAGAAGCACGGCGGGAGGAGGGTAGGGAGGGCATCGCTTGACCGAAGCCTGCCGCTGCCCCAGCTCTCGCAACGGGCAGTCAGCCGCCAGCCGCGCCTCTGAAGGCGGGCGAGCTGGCACCCGCGGGCTGCAGAAGGGTTGGGGGGGAGCGGGCCCGCCAGGGGGAGGGGAGGGGCCGGGCCGCGGAGGGGGCAGGGCTGCTAGCCGCAGTCACCCTCACACATACAGCGCCGGGGAGGAGAGAAAAAGGCCCCGCTCCGGCGGAGGGATACCGCCCTACATATATAGTGGGACGGCGCAGGCTCACAGCCCCAGCACTTCTCTGAGCCGCGCCGGGGAGGAGGCAGCAGCCGCCGCCGCTCGTGGTCGCGCAGTTCGTGCAGCCGCCGCCGGGCCCGCCGCCATCACGCCATGGTAGGTAGCCCGACCGGCCGACCAAGGTTCAGGGTGTCCGCGCTGCAGCGGATTTCGCGCACAGGGGACTTGATGGAGGCTCAGTGCTGAGCCAGGGACGGTCGGGTCAGTGGAGCTGGGTTCTTTTCGAGTGGGGGGGGGAGGGAGGGAAGGAAGGAGGGGGAAGGGGGGAGGCCGCAGTCCTTCCCGCCGCGGTGTCTGTGGGGTGAACGGGATGGTAAATGTTGATGCCTCCGCCCTGCGCGGGATCGCCGCGGATTTGCGGCCCTTCCCCTTCCGCCGCTTACTTCCCCGTTCCTCGGAGCGTGTCGAGTGGGCGCCCCGCGTTTTACTGCCGCGGCCCCGCCTCGCCTTTTCCCGCAAGCCGCGCTCGCTTGTCTCCGGAAAGGGACGGGCACCTCTCCCCGGGGCTGCTGCCCCTTCGTCGGGCAGTGCGCGTTGCGGAGTGGGGGCTGTGCCGGGCGGGGCGCGGGGCTGTGGACGAGGATCCCGTTCGGCTCCGACACCAGCTGCACTGCGCAGGGACTGGGGGGGCGGAAGGGGGGGGCGGTTGGGGGGGGGGGCGGTGGCGGCCCGGGGGAGGGCACCGCGTTGCAGTAACTGCGCTCTCACCACCACTTCCCCCCCCCTTCATCTCCCAGTAAAACGCAGCAGTAGCGAGGTCCGTCGTTGTCTGCATTACATCATATCTCCTCCTCTTTCTCCGCGGCCCCCGCGCACCCCCCAGCTAAGGGAGATCGGGGCGCAATGCGTGTTGCTCGGTTGGAAACGGCCCAACGCCCGCACGAGGGGCTTGGCGTGGGGAGCGCAGCCTCCTGTCTTCTCTGGGGGGCTGCGGGGGAAGAGTCATCTCCCTCGCCGCCGAGGGGAGGGAAGGGCATGGGAAGGGATGGCTGCGGAGCCCAGGCGGGTCCTGGCTGAAGGATGAGGACGTTGTGTGGCCGGCGGCTGTAGAGGGAGGGGAAGCGGGGACGCACTGCAGCAGTGGGTGGCTGCTGGCCGGGAAGGGCGCCTGTTGCGTCCGCCGGGCTGCGAGCCGCCCGCTCCCTGGCCCAGGCGATGCCAGCCTCTGCCGTGCTTTTCGAAGTGCATCGATGGTGGGCTCTGGGAGCGGCTCACATCATCCCCCGGCCGTCGGGCGCAGCGCTGGCAGCCCGGACTGCACGCAAGAGGAAAGGCTGGGATTTTCCCTGCCATTTTTCGCTTCCTACCAGAGTGGTGAAACAGTTGCAGGCAGACCTCTAATCACATTTCGGCAGTCTGGGTGTTCCTCGGCTCTGTCTCTCCATCTCCCCTTCCTGTCGGGGAAGGCTGACATCACTAGGACAGGCTTGATGACTTGGCTGGGTGGGGTGATGGCTCCAGCCCTGGTACCTTTGTCCCGTAGCTAGGGCAAGCGGGCAGTAGTTGTGTCTGTTGCCTGGTAAGGTGAACCCTGTGGCGCTTTAAGGTCGGATTGTGTGCTTCTGGCATTACGATGTGTGAAGTTGTTTCGGTTTGTGGTTGACTTTTTTTTTTTTTTTTTTTTTTTTTTTACCTGAAATCCGATTTTTAGAAAAGTCGAGTGAGCTCCGAGTAATGGGGTAGTGAGCTGGTGCTGTGGGCTGGAGGTTTTTGCCGAGGTGTGGCTCTGTTCCCTGTTCTGCAGGGCACTGAGTCTGTTATGTAAATTCCTTAGATAATCTTTAAGTAAAACCTCGCATATTCTGGAAAATCACAGACTGTGGAAGGAGGAACTGGCTTTTAAACACAAGTTTTCTGCTGTTATTGAAGATTTATTAAATTTTAACTCTTTTAGCTGTGTGCATTTCTACACTTTTGCCCCTTCCACCCCACTGTGCATGTGGGGAATGGTTTAATCATTTCATACAGACATTAAGACGTATAAGAAGCCCCCACACAACACCTGTTTACAAGTGAAATGTGTATATCGTTTAACGTATACAGCAGGCTTTCAACCCTACCCTATTTCTGTATGCAAGATCTTAGATTGTATAGCCTGTTAATTCTCCACTGTATTTGTTCCTCTTTACTACAGTAAAGTGTTTTTTATACTTGGATTAATGGTATTTTAGGAGAAAAGGGTTCCAGGATGCCTGCTTTCTCTGACCTACAGAAGTCTGATCTGTTAGTGAAAACTGTCTAATAAAATGAATTTTTAAAGAGCTAGCACCTTGTATTCTATGCTGTCTGTGACTAGGTGTGTAAAATTATGTGTTTTTTCCTTCTTGATTACTAGGGAAGCTTATTTTTCCATCAAGAACTGGTTAATTCCTCCTTTGGGTCCAAGCAGCAGAGCTTTCTGTGATGCTCTATCCATACAGAGCAGGGAGGCTTCTGGAAGGATGTGGTTGGCACACAATTAAGCTCTGGGAAAGCCTGTTTTGTTTCTCTTTTTGGATGCAGCAGTGGTTTTTTTATGTACCAAAGGTCATAGGTAGACATTTTAAATCTTTCCACTTAAAATAATGGACAAAACATCCTGCATATCAGTGTGAGACACCTTAGATTACTTGGCCGAATGGACAAATGGCATAATGCTTGAAAAATAGAAATTTCCATTGTTACAGATGGCAAAAAGCTCCATAATACGGAGTAGTAATTCCTCCTAATATCAGAGCACAGTCCTTTCTGTTAAGCTTACAGTAGGCTAATAGTTGATGCGGTGTGACGGGGTAGGGTGGACTTTAGTGTTAGATCACTAGGTGGCACACTTGACATTAGTCCACTATGTGCAGGTACCCCCCATGCAGTATTATGGTCACTGTATTGCTAGCAATGGCATGTAATGTAAGGAGAAAACCGAACACACTAAGGATTTCATGCCTCTGATCAATTGCAAGGAACTTGCCCTGTGTCTTTCACTTGACTAAACTGAATCCTCACAAATTGAAGGATGGCATGTCTGGGTCTTCATTTGCAATTTCAAAACAAATAAGCTGTGAAAATGCTTTTTGGAAAGAATTGCATGGTGTAGGCGAGTGGAATCTCCTTGCAGGGGCAGAATTCCAGGTGTTGAAGATGGCTTTGTAAAAGTAATGATAAATCACTGCTGAAATCTAAAAAGTATCTAGTGGCTTGACATAGCTAGAGGTAAACAATATTCTAAAATGTTCTATTCTTCGTGTAGGCTGATCAGCTGACTGAAGAACAGATTGCTGGTAAGTGTCTTGATGAGAATTTTTGTTTTTGCTAACCCCTTGTGACTGTTGTGACTAAAAGAAAATATCTCGTACATAATGGAAAAACTTTGACAATTTCAAGCCTGTATTAACATTTCTAAAAAGCACTCAAAAAAAAAATTCTAAAGATTACTGGTTCGTTGCCTCTTAATTTAGACTGCTTGTTCCTTGGACTACAGATAATGATTTTTTTTAGACTTTCAGACTTGAGCCAAGTCCTTCTAGATTTCTTGCAAACAGAAATAATTGCTAGACTCAAGTGAACTTCTTGGAGTCAAAGCAGACCTAGGTACTTTTTTTTTTAATAACATGAAATGACAACAAATAAACCTAAATTAGATTTATTACACATTAATATAAGCCAATGTCTTTTAAGTAACTTCAACAGTGCCTGTAATTCAAGCTGGTTAGGAGAAGGAGCATTATTTGACTTTGTGGAGACCAGTCACCTACTTGTGGCTGACACTGATTCCTGTTAACCTGCTACCTAAATGACAACAGACATACAGGAAAAATAACTGTTAGTGGGTGAAGAGAACCCAAGGGGTCCCTTTGCTTTTTATCCCAGATAGGTGCTATGTTGCAGCTGTGCCTCAAGCAAGATGATGTTTGAGTGCATTCTAGAGCTTTAATGCAGACAATAGCCACATGAAATAAATTTGAATATACTATACAAATTGTCTTGACACTCTTTAAGTAAACGTTTATTGCTGTTTGAGTGTTAATTATCTCAGTATGTGGACAGTTAGCTTAAATGTTTGTTAAAATTGTATCAGGCATTGATAGTGGAGTGCTTTTTTAGTACAGAGTTTTCTCATGCTGGTGACTTTACTAAACACTGGGACTGTGTTTCTGCCTCTAGAATTCAAGGAAGCCTTTTCCCTATTTGACAAAGATGGTGATGGTACTATCACAACAAAAGAACTGGGAACTGTCATGAGGTCATTGGGTCAAAATCCAACAGAAGCAGAGTTGCAGGATATGATCAACGAGGTAGATGCTGATGGTAAGTGTTGAAAAGACAGTTCTTAGCACTGTGATCATCTTAAGTATGTATGACCTCCACACCTGGGCTTGGACTGCGTAGAGGAGATTCTGTGACATTGGTCTCCTGAAAGTTTCAAAATACTTGATAAAACCTAAACTCAGAGGTGTCAATTTTTGATTGCTCTCTGCATAGCAGTTAAGATGCTAATTGTATTAGCAGGAGTAAAAAGGAGATGGGCAGAGCCAAAGTTATGCTGTTTGCTTTTAATATTTTATGGGTCACAGCTTCCTATTGCTACCTGACTTGCCCTGACCTGCTGTTAACCTGTATTTCCACCCAGGGTTTGTCAGCCTGTGTTGGTATTAATAGCTGCACTAATGTCTCTGGTTTTTGTCAAAGGCCAAAAAATATAGGAGTTGGAATAGCGGTAAGAATCCAAGAACTGAAAATGCAACGTGGAGAGATTGCGTAGATTAATGTGGTGTATTGGTTCACTAATAGGTGGGAGGGATTTGAGGCAAAAGCAGGAAAACCTACCCATATCAAGTCTATCAGAATTATCTTTAATGGGTGCCAGAAAGGGTAATGGCATATTTTGTTTCTGAAACTCCAGATGAGCCAGCAGTCATAAAAAGGAATAATTCTTCCCCTGCTCAGTGATGTCAAGGGTTTGATCTTTTATGTTGGTTGTGATAGTGATTTTCCCCTAATCTCTGAAAGAAGAGTGAAAGTATTGGCGACAGTATAGATTGTCTGACTGTTTTCAGGCTACATTAATTACAGCTACTTTCCTGAAAGTATAAGTGGAACTTAATAGCTAACTCTAGGATGCAGAAGCTGAAAAACCTCAGGATTTGCAGTGTTACATAGAGTTTGTATGTAGTGGTTTCTCTAGGCTGCAATCCATGATGCTTCTCTGGTAGATGAAAAATCAGGACACTGATAAATAAAAAGGGGAGGATTTCAGATTAGTATGCCTGCCCATCTGCTTATATTTGGTTTATGGTAGAATGATTGGCCATTATTCTACATGTTCACTTTGAAGTTTTTTTTAAAGTTGAGTACAAGACTTCTGTACAAATTCAGATGATTAAATTTGACCATGATGATAAGCCTCACTCTGTAATCCTCAGGCTGCAAAGGTTTTCTTAAAACTGCATTTGTTTAGCTTCTTTGCTATAATTACCCAATGAGTTTGTGCATTTCCCTCAAGCAATGGGTAGATCTAATTGTACAGTGGACTATTTAACATGGAGGTTCTGCCATACAGGACTCAATCATGACTATGCAATTCTAGTTTCTGCTGGTTTAAACTATTTTCTTCACAGTTCCACCTTGTAGCTTTGAACAGCCTGAAGTTTGAATTCTTACTTTGAACGAAGAACAGACATCTTAGGTCAAAGACCTGGATGTTACCGGGGATTTTCAGTTTTGCAGTGAAATACTTACAAGAACACTGACTGCTAAGCTTATCAGAAGTGCCAAATGGCAGCTTTTTTATCACGTGGCTGCGATTTAGAGATCTTGCTGCCCCTTAAAATGGTGCATTACTTTTGTGGTGTACGGCATATGTTGATAAGGAAGTTGATTTTTATCAAGTATTTGTGCAGCTTTGTGAAGTGTAATTTTCTCAAATTTTAGATAGCTGGCATTACAAATCCAGGATATGTGATGTATTGCCTTCTGTAATCTCCCATAGCAATTGGGAGGTTCTCAAGAAACAAAACAATTAATTTGGGGAGCAATTTGAGGTAAAGATAAGTCTCTTAATATTGGTTATCCTGGGAGCATCAGACTAACATCTTATCTGCCACTTTGGTGTCAAATGGTATGGCTTGACCTGGAGAGAAGACAACAGTTGATTTCATTGTGCTGAAACACTGCAGTGACAGTGATTACTGCAAGCTGTAGTAGCGGAAAGGCAGTGGTAGTGATGTATGGAGAAGATCAATTGGAATAATATACAGAGAATCTGTCAGTCTTGTCCCTGGCTAAATTAAATGGCAGATTATAATTCTTTGTTGTGTGAACGAAAGCATGGAAGTTTAATTTTTGGAAGTTTCTTTTCATTAAGGCAATGGCACTATCGACTTCCCTGAATTTTTAACCATGATGGCCAGAAAAATGAAGGACACAGACAGCGAGGAAGAAATCCGTGAGGCATTCCGAGTCTTTGACAAGGTATTACTAAAAATACGAATACTTCCTAGAAGCAGTAATGATATCCATCTTTTCCTCAGCTTTTTCTCTCTTTTGGTATAGGAGTAAAAATAATCTTCTCTAGTGCAAGCAGAAGAATTTGGAAACAGAGCAGGGACTGTTTCAGAAGCAGAATCAGCATTGTTGCAGGCTGATTATATCTGCTTGTTACACAGCAGGTCTAAGCTTTGGGGTCATCCATGAGGAAAACTTTCTGGCCTTTTTGTTAGGAGCAGAGATCAGCAGAACTTGATGCTTGTGGAGTTGCAGGCTTCTGGGAAGTGAGGGGCAGGGGGATGTTCTGTACCTTCTGACTTTGAGGGAAATGAAGAAATGTTTGCACGGATGTATGAGGTCTTATTTGTAGAAACTTTTGATGCTAAGGTTTCATCTGTATTTTAGAGGGAAATGAAATCATGCATGTTCCGTTTCCAAGATGGGCTTTGAAGTTGCTTTTGGGAAAACTTAAGAATTCAACTCCTGCATCTTCTTTAAGGGTATCTGGTCATACGTGAAAGTCATTTATTTTTAGAACAGGGTTTTTCTGTTTTTAATTGCTTGAATGTGACTGATGTCATGAGAAACTTGTATTGAGTAATGGCTGGTGTGGCTGCTAAGCTGATGCACATGCATGTGTGGAAGAAGATCTTACTGCTTTTTGTGGGGAAAAAAGTGTTTAGTGCTTGGCTGAAACTGTCTTAGAGGAAATGAAGCCCTATGGTGTTCTTTTTACAGACTAGGTTTGTATTTAAAGCCAATGAGAAAGCTTATTAACTTGTGATCACCATATAAAATTCTTCTCTAAGCTAGTGTATTTTTTCTGTTACAAGGAGAAGGGGAAATTCTGAAAGAGCATGGGACGAAAACAAGGCTTTGATATTGCTAATGAAACACTGACTTAGAAGTGCCATTCTTTTTTTTTTCCCCCACTATGAAGCTTTTCACAACTCCTTACAAGTAGAATTTAAATGCTTGCTTTAAACATCTGTAAAGATTTGTTCTATATCATCTTATCCAAGAAGCCTACAGTCTGGTTATTAGAGCTGGTATTACACAGAAGAGAAAAATGGCTTGGGTGGGTTTTTTGGCCTTGCTTAGGCAGTAGAGACTAAACAAAACATTTTCTGGTGTGGTTTTCCTTTGTTTTTGTTTTGTGTTTTTGTTTTTTTGTTTTTTTTTTTTGGGGGGGGGTTATCTTTTTTTTAAGGACCTTTGTAGCTGTTACATTTTTCATGAATTTAAATTGACGCATGCAGTTACTACGGTACAATACTGGTGTATGAGAACATAATGGCATGCATGCTTTATAAAGCAAAGGGACTAGCATGTACTGGAGGGTTATATAGTGTACCAGGTCTGTTTATCCGTCTCAAGTGCTGCAAGGCTAGTTCAACAGTTACAGGGAACCTAGATACGGTTTCAGAGATCTTGTCAGGGTTGTCAGTCATGATCTTATACAACTCTTTCCTCACAGGATGGCAATGGCTATATCAGTGCAGCAGAACTACGTCATGTTATGACAAACTTAGGAGAAAAGCTAACAGATGAAGAAGTAGATGAAATGATCAGAGAAGCAGACATTGATGGGGATGGGCAAGTCAACTATGAAGGTAAAAGATGCTTGTCTTGTCTAAAAACCACTACTCTGAGTAAAAGTCTGTTACATAAGGCATTAATTGTAGTACTTGAGACACCAGTTTATTCAGTTGTTCCATTTCTGCAAACTTGCAGGTGGTGGAAGGGACGTTTTAATGCCAGACATGCTTAAGAGACTTATTGGTTGAAGTGTTCTGGAGACAGTAAATCACAGTGACTTTTCTATCTTTTCAGAATTCGTACAGATGATGACTGCAAAGTGAAGAGACCTCCTTTACACCTTTTTTCCTCTAGAAGAATCAAATTGAATCTTTTACTTACCTCTTGCAAAAAAAATGTTCATTTATTCATTCTGTTTCTGTATAGCAAAACTGAATGTCAAAATACCTTCTGTCCACAAACTGCATGTAATGGTTGGTGGTCCTGTCCCCAAAAGATAAAGTTAAACATCAGTTTTACAATATAAATAATCGTACTACCTTGAAAATAAAAAAAAAAAAAAGGAAGCACTTAGTGAACTCAGAAGTTCCATTTGCTAATGATTATTACACTGTTTGGGCTGGCCAGTTTTTCATGCATGCAGCTTGACAATTGAGCACAGTCAGACATTTGTATTAAGGAAAAAAAACCAAACCAAAACCAACCTAAAGGATCCACTCCTTTGTTCAATAGTGGATTCTAGTTCAATTTGTAGTATAAATTGTCATAGCTGGTTTACTTTAAAATTGGTTTATACCTCAGGATGGTATGCAGCAAAATGGTTGAAGGATGCAAAACTTAGAGAAAATGCCCTAAAGGTTGAATGGTTCTCCTGTACGTAGCAGTGTGCTCCAAAAATAGGATGACTTTAACTATGGATGGCATGTCTGTTAAGATATGGTTTTAACATTGTCTGCATTGCACTATAGTGAAACGGGTGTCGAGCTGTTACCGTTCACAAAATTTTTAAAAGAAACCTTCACCAAGGGAGCATCTTTGGACTCTCATGTTTTTAAAACCTTCTGTACCATGACTTGGAGCTGGCGGAGTAGCCTGTGGACTTCAGCACAACTATCAACATCGCTGTTCAAGATATTACAATTTATGTCCATTCCAAGTTGTAAATGCTAGTCTTTTTTTCCAATAAAAGACCATTAACTTAAAGGTGGTGTTAAATGCTTTGTAAAGCTAAAATATATATATAATTGAGATACTAAACCAAAAAAGCAGTAGGAGGGAAGTGTTTCTATGAATTACTTGCTGCTAAATTATAATGCACATGTATGCAATAAGTTATCCCCTATCTTTTCAAGATGGCAAGAACTGACCTCCTGTAACCCAAGACCTTTGCTATAAATAAATGAACTTGTGCTTGCCTTTCATATTACGACAATGTTAATTTAGTTGGTCTCAAAGTCGTGTAATGCTGACTCGTCAACTATCAGCACAGAAGTAACACCTCATTTCACTAAAGTGGAGAGCTCTTGAGCATGCTTGTCAATACTGGGGAAACATGTCTAGGTTGCTTATGTTTTTTCTGACAGGTTATAGAAACTAGTTGGAGAATTAAAAAAGCACGGACTTCGTAGATACAATTCTCAAACATGCCAAAAATGCATTTCTCTACCCACGGAATACAAAAGGACGTTTCTTTTACAATAATAAAAAAATGACAGCAAACAACCCTAAGCCTTTTTGTAAACTGGGGCTATTATGTCTTGACTATCTTCTCAAACACTTGCATGAATTTTGTGGGGTGGAGAAGAGGACTAGGGTTAATTTAAAAACCATCTTGTTACTTCTGCTTTGCATGCACTAGCAGTGCTTAGTCATTCCAGGTCTCTGAGTAAGTGTTCTCTGATCCTTCAGCTTCCTCATGAATGAGTGGCAAAGCAGCCATGTCCACTCTCCTTTGAAAGAAGAATGCGCTTTTTTTTTTTAATAGCAAAGCCTCCATGTGGAGGGCTTTTGTGCTTGGGAGGGAGGGACTGCAGCTTAATTACTTGACTGTAAGTTTGTTTCCAAACGTAAGGAGTTGCAAACCTTAATTGCTTAATTGCCTTTGGTTTTGGAGAGTTTTGATACTATCTCTTGAAAGAGATGCAAGTCTCCATTCATCCTGTCTAACTGAGGTGCCTGTGTTAAGAACTTGGTTGCTTGAAATGCAGCTTTGCTCAGTGGGGGTCAAAAGACACCTCCAGAAGGCAATTGAGACTATCTGCCTTCAGTGATTATTTTTTTTTTTTTTTTTTTTTTTTCTGGGGGGTGGGGGGGAAAGTTCTGGGTTATTACAGTCCCAGACACCTTAACCAAGTGCCTAAAAGTTAGATGGGCTGAATGTAGGCAATTGTTTAGATCTCTAGTCATTGAAAAGGCTTTTTGCTATGGCTGTATGTGCTGTCTAGCAAATTGACCGCAATGATGGGAATGTCTGACTACTATTGGAAAGTGCAGCTGCCATGCAAGACTAAAAATGCTACTTTATAGGTAGTGTTTGAGTATGGCTGCACAGAATCTGTAGACCAGCTTTTAAAGAGAACATACTCAAGAGACAGGCAAGATAGGAGCAATGGTTGCTGCTCTGAACTAATTACTTCTGCCTGAGTGTGCAGAGAGATCTTGTTGAGTAGGTAAATGCTTCTTACCATCTATCTGTCATTCACTCACGGTTGGTAGGGTAGTTCATTTAAGAACAGCTGCTTTTAGCTTATTTGATGTGCTCTGTGCTTGCTAGTAAAGAGACCTCATTCCTGCAAGAGGTTTTTGGCTTGATTAGAAATTGTCTGGCAGTGTGCAGTGTTGGTATGCCCTGTAACTGAATCTGCCTGGAGGTATCTAATTATTAACTGACTTCAGTACCACATCAACCTCGAGTAAATGTATCCTCTGTACAGGATTTTAGCTCTGTTCCCTTCTGCATAGTGAATATCTAGAGAAATGAAATGGTGTCATCAAGGACTTTTTATTTTATTTTATTTTTTTGTGAGTGTGTGTGTGGCTTTGGCTTTTTCCAAATGTGAAAGCGTGGGCTGGATACACTCGGTGCATGGCTTAGAAACATGGGACTGGAAAGAACTTCCTGGGTCATCAGATCCAGTCCCCTGCTATTGCAGGCAACCGTGTCATATAATCCTTTTAATAAACTGATCAAGCTTAACCACCTGCTTGTAAGTGGCTTGTTTTCATGCAAGTTCTGTAACTCATGTTGCTCTCAACTGATGCAAGTAATACATGAAATATGAAGTTAATCTAAAGGTCCTCCAGCTTCGCTTTAGGTTTATCATTACACTTATTTAAATGGCTCTCTCAAACCTGTTATTCTTCACACAACACTCAGGCAAGTGTTGAATCTTTACACCCCCTTGCTATGAATAAGAGTTGGTGTGCTTGCTTTTTTTTTTTTTAATGGAAAAGATGGATGTCTGGCTTGTTGAAATCTGTTAGATATGTTAATTGTCAAGGCAAGAAACAATTGAGTTACTTGTATTTGATACATAAATTTAAGGCTAGAGTATACATAACCATTTTTAACAATACAACTTCCAGTGTAGTTTTATATTTAATACTGAAATTGTACTGCTAAAGTTTAAAATGCTGTTAATCATATTCCTCTTCTGATCATAATGAAAAAATAAAGGGTAAGAAAATGCTTAACATAGATTACTCATTATCATGCTTATTTTATTAATTCAGGCACTGAAACGTCTCCAGGTATGGGGCATTTGTTTTTTCTGGGGCGAAGCTGGGGTGGGAATGGTACTTACATGGTAGAAGCCTCAGCCCTCAATCATTTGTCATACTTGTGCAGCTTTGGAAACACAGATGCTATCAAAAACTGATTAAGAAACTACCCTGCATCTTACTAAATGCATTAAATGCATGTGTGGGAGTGGCTCTATCCTCTGGGCAGGGTACTGTGCTGCAGCTATCAGCTCCTGTGCCCTGCCCAGGTGAGTAGGGATGAGGCTGTGTCTTGGTCCCTACTCTGCAATATGTGTGTGATGTTAATACAGATCCTTGTTCCCAGGTGACATTCAGTTCCCTAAAAAAGTACAGTTTTAGGATTTAGAAATGGTTAACAGAGCTTGAATTTTTTTTTTTTCCCTACCATGAAACTAACTGGAACACTTGTTCTACTACAATCCAGTAAGGGTTTGTTTGGGGTTATTTTGTTTCATGGGGGGGTTTTGGTTTGATATTAAAATTTAATGACTAAGTAAAATCTGACAAAGGACTGTGGCAGGACGACAGCGTTTCTCTTGACTGCAGACATCTAGCTGTCATGTGAGGATGGGTGATGAAGGCTGATGCCACGTTTCTCCCGACTGACACTTAAGGAAGTAAATGGTATACTTGCAAATAGAGCAAGTATTCTCTTGTCAGCAAGACAAACATACATAAAGTTGTGCGGGGATTTTTATGTGACAACATTGCGATTCCAAAACACTAAAGGAGTGGGTATTTTTTTTTAATCCAAGTATAATATTTTGAAGTAATTGGATGATGAATTATGTATGGATCTGTAATTCCAGAGATTCCTGATGCTATCTGTCATAGCAAATTTGTATGAAGCCATCAGTACTTAGAGGATTTTGTGTTTTTCCAAGAACCTCTATCAGTGAGTATCCTAGGGAAGTATTCAGACTACATAGTTGATAATTTGATTTAAGTTTGATATTGGTAAATCCAGTTTCAAACTGAACTGGCCAAATATTCCAATAAATGTCAGAGCTGCTGATTAGCTAGACTGTAAGGTCTCTTGGATGATTAAGCATAGCTAAATACCTAGCCATAGACAAATGCTTGTGTTGTTCTCTATCCTGGTGACAGTAACCAGAAGCAGAGTAGAGCAGACCAACTTGTGCACTGCTCTCCACAGCTCTGATAGGACCCTCTTCCCTGTGTGGTGCTTTGCTCTGCAAAGGCAAAAGCGCTGTTCAGTGCAGCACAGCTCTTTCTGCCACCAAGCTATGCCAGGATGAAAAAACCGATGTGAGACAGAAAAAGTGGATTGCACCAGGGGTTAAATTTCTCCTTAAATATCAGACTCTGGAGTCTGATACACTGAGTGACACCAGCACTGTATAGTACGTTGCAAAGCTGAGAAACAGGTCTCTCAACATTGCACTCAGAGACCAGAGAGGCTGCAAGTGTCCTTTACTGCATCCATATAGGTGTTGGACAAATCTGGCTCTAGCTGGCAGAGTAGTACCACAGCCTCATAGGTGGTGACCTCTTGCTCTGATATTTCATAGAAGTTTTGTCAACAGGGGAATGTACAGATCTCATCCAGAGATTCTTTCAGTTGCCTCAGAAGTCAGCATCTGCAGAAAAATTGAAATAATTATTCATAGTGCAGCCTTCTCATGGCAAAAGCATCTAAAATCACAGTGGTACAAAAACTGGGCTGATACCTGAAAATGAATCAAAATAGATTGGATGAGAGCAAAAGAATACCAAAGCATGGGAGTGCTTTGTAGTTTTGTCTTGTGGAGTATTTGTTGCCCATAAAGCTATCAATATTTGATTGTGAGCTCCCCAGACATTAAGTTTTTCTAGCAGCACTGCTGTCACTTAGTTTGTCCACTTCTTCTAAACCACCTGCCAAAGCCTCCTGTGCCCCTGCTAACTCTGTATACTTGAAAGTATGCAACCCGGAAAAGCTAGTTAAAAGCCTGCTGCAGAGAATGCCAGACATTCTCTCCTTATTCTGATCTTTCTGTACAAATGCATTAAAAATAATTTCATTCAGGCATTCTGGCAGGAGACAGCACCATGATTCAGCGTTTTACTGAAGCTCTTTTTGTTAAGTAAAATATTTTAACCCTGAGTATTTAGCTCCCTAGGAATCTGCCACATCGTCAAAACTAGTCTGTCAAGGATTTTGGCATAAAATTTGACAGATATTTTCTAATAACTTATTTGTTTCTTTAGATATTAAGTAAAAATTGCTATGCACATACCCCATATGCCCTAACAATTGGTATGCATGAGTTTTTCCACTCTATGTGGGTGAATTGAAGTCAAGTAGATTAAATCAGTAAGTCAAGTCACTATATTAAACTTTTCACTACCAAAGAAGATACCTTGCTCTACCATACAGTGAGAAAAGCACAGCTAAAGCGTGAAAATTGCCTTGCTGATTTATTTTCTATCAATTACTTTGTGGAGGCAGGTGAGCGAGTTCTTCCCTAGCTCAGTTTTCTACATTGAACACTTGTACAGATGGGAGTACGATGTCAAAAAGAATGGTTTTAGGGCTACAAAGCTAAGCACCCAAGATTTAAACCCCTCCCAATTAAAGTTATCCATGGAACTCCAGTTTGATGTATTGCAAATATGATTGCAAAATGTTATGACTGAATTTTCTCTTACTATGCTGCCCACAGCAACTTTGCACCAGCCTATTAAATATTTCTTTGCAACCTTCTTTTTGAATACATTATTCCATAACTTAATCACTCCCCAATATTCATCTCTTGTTCCAAAGACACAATCACTAGTTTCTTGGTTTTTTTTTCCTGATACACCTAATTATCTGAGTGCTTTACAAATGCTGCTTGCTTTCTTGGACACAGAGTGAAGTAAGGACATCCTTCAACCTTATCAAATGTAAGGAGCTGAGCTACAGTCTCCTGCAGTCAAAAGCAGTATTTATGAAAGCTCAATTTGAGCAATTTGCATTTGTCAGAATCATAATCATGCCTTATGTGTGGTACAGAGACCTCATCAGTAACAGTGTCCTTTGTGTCTGAAAATCGGTCTAAGCCTCTGTGTCAGGCAGTTGTTGACTGACGTGCTTAGAGGAAGCAACTGCCTGTACATGGCTGAGTCTGAGTGGTCAACCCACTCCATGCAAGGAGTCCACAAGCAGATTTGTGCAAGACCATGACCAGTTGTTTACCTGGGCAGCAACAGACTGCCTTGTCCCATAGGTTGGCTTTTCTCTTCTTCCAGCTCCTATATCAGTCCCTGACTCTTTGGGAAGACAAAATGCCATCACTTCAAATGTCTCCCCTTCTTTCTTCTTCCTCCCCAGCTTTATGTACTGAGCATGAGATCATATGTTTTACAATATCCCTTTGGTCAGTTTGGTTCAGCTGTCCTGGTTGTGTTCTCTCCCAGTTTCTTGTGCACCTCTAGCACTCTTACTGACGGGGCAGTGTGAGGATCAGAAAAGACCTTGATGCTGTGTAAGCCCTGCTCAGCAATAGCTAAAGCATCCCAGCGTTATCAGCACTGCTTGGATCACAAATCTGAAACCCAGCACCACATGAGATACTATGAAGGAAATGAACTCTATCCCAGCTTGAACCAGTATATCAGCCCATCTGTTTCTCTCTCTGACCAGGGCTGCCAATGACACATCTTTTTTCACATCTCCACTTCCACAAACACCCATCAGCCTTTTATCTTAACCTGCTGATTTCTCACCAAGCATCTTTTTCCTTCGTGTTGCCTAAGATCACTCAAGTGAGGTTGCAGAAGAAAGCCTTTCTCTGCTCTGCTCATGCCCCTGCTGGTAGATGTGGATCTGAGTCTTGCTTGGCTTGCAGAAGCAGAGACTTGCATTTGTAAAAATAAATAAATAAAAGATACAGAACAGGTCATCCCGAGCTAAAAGCTGCAAGGGTAAGCCATTGGAAGTCTACCTTAGCATAAGTGCAGATGTAAGGGTGCACTGCATTTCTTCACTGCTTTCCTAAAATGCTGCCTCTGTCTCAGAAGAGTTGCTGCTTTTGAAAATGCCAAGTGCCCCACAGTCTCCCATATATCCCAGACACATATCTTCTTGCATTCAAAAAGAGCTTTACCTTCCACTTCCGAGCAGTACCATACTAGATGTAAGCTCAAGCAGTCACTTGTGGTGACTTTTAAGGGATCATCTCCGCACATGGGTTGTTCCAAATGGAGATCAATGCATTGGATTTTGAATTTAGGTCCATAATGTGGTGCAAGGTGTGTGTCAAGTCTGAGACACTGAGGAAAGTGGGAACAGGGCCAAACTCTCCAGAGACACTGGGATCTCTCCCAGCCCCCTTCTCCCACCAACTCTCTTCTCCCTGTCTCTTCACTTCGAACTTATCTTCATCTCTTCTTAGGCTTCATGAGCCACAATTTACATATTCTACAAAGAGCACCTCACTGAACTTATTTCTGGTAATAGGCAGCTTTAGATTAGGAGATCAGTTACTATCTGCTAAACTACTGCAGGAGAACCCACATACAAAAAGTACAAGTAGGAAGCTCTTGATTGCAGAAGTATGCCTGAAGATAAAGTCACATAAAGTTTGATTGCATCGATATTAAATTATTACGGTGATTTGAAGTTTTATGAAGCAATAGTTATAATAATACCATTTTAGTGCTCTGTACTTAGACACATTAGACCTGCTTCCATACAGTAGGCAGTTGCTATCTGGGGAAAAATAACCTTCCTTCTATGATGTGGCAAAAAGCTTCTTCATATCAAAGCTATTGCCATTAGTGAATATGTATAAATGAAAAATTAAATCTATTAACATAGGTAAAGCTAGGTACTTTTCCAGACTTCTGCAGTACATTGCTTTCTATCAAATAATGGAACATAGTTTAGTGCTTCTCATTTTAACGGAATAGGGAAAAATTCAGATACTTATTCATGATTAATGTCCATCACATGCAAATGCCTTCGCATTGCCAAATTATTACATTACTTCAAGGATGAAATATGAAACTAATCTGTTTGCAGACTGTTAATTACTGAAGCAATACTGAATCTCACATGCAGCTTTAGTTCCTAAGCCATTACCCGGAGGTTATAGAATCAACTTGTATAGCAAGGTAGCAATTTACAACTTGTCAGGCATTGTCTCGACTAAATTCCAGATTAAATTAATTTGCGCAGTTAATGCAGTAACAATTATAGTAGGCATTAAGAGCACATGGCTGAACTGGTGAGAAAACAGAACCATTTCTTAGGGCTATTGCTGGCTGCACACTGTTGAATGTTAATTTTGGAATTTATTTCATCTCTTCTTATTCCATCATATTGGTGATTTACATGCAGATTTTCTAATGAATTGAGTGTACTTCCTTCTGAGTGAATAGGTTGCTGTTTAATATTTCAGTCTGCAATAAATCACAAATTTATCACTTTACAGAAAATTTTATCCAAATTTTATGTTTTCAAATACAAAAACTCCATCATTCTTTTCAAGAAAGACAGTGAGAGCATCGCTCTACAATCATGGTCTTCTGTTCCTGCACTACCAACTCAGTGCCCATGAACTTTGGTAATTAGGCAGGATTAGCTGAACAAGGCAGAGTCATCATCAGTTCAGAATTTCTTTGAATCTGAAGATACAGGTCAGACCAAATTTTACAAAGTGAGGGTTGGTTGTTTATTATTTTTTTTTTTTTACTATAGCCTCTATAAAAAAGAAAAATGATTTAAAAAGAAAAAGGTGTTACTGGCAGAAATAAAAGCAGGAAATTTGGACTGATGACCTTAGGGAGGAATAGAGGATGAATGTGTTTGGTAAAGCACTCACACAGAAGAGTCCTTCTAGAAACAATGCAAGATTTCTGTAGATCCAGCTCTGGGACAATCCTTGCAGAGAAGAGAGGCGAGTGGGGGCAGAAGTGTCTGAGGAAAGATGAAAAATGGTGAAACATGCAAATGGCCTTGGGAATGCAATCTGCCACACATCATAGAAGTTCTGCTGCAGAAGCAAAGCCACGCAGAAGCAAAGCCACTACAGCCTGTACTAAGCTCCCAGACTCCCTGCATGGGTTAGAGAGGAAAAACCAATGCAAAGGAGAAAATTCAAGGAGTGCTCATCAGGACCAGGAAGATTAAAAAGGAATTTAAGGACCTTGGGAAATCGATTGACGGGGCAGGAGCTCAAGTGGTGTTCTGCTCAGTTCCCTCAGCAGCAGTGGTGTACACTGAGAGGAACAGGAAAACCCACACCATCAACAGTTGGCTTAGGAGATGGTGCCAGCAGCGGAATTTTGGCTTCTTTGATCACGGGGCAACTCTTACTGCACTCGACCTGCTGGACCAAGATGGGTTGAATTTATCTAGAAAGGGTAAGAGGGTGCTGGCACTGGGCTTGGCAGGACTCATTGGGAGGGCTTTAAACTAGGTCTGAAGGGGGTGGGTGTGGAAACCAGTCTCCCTGGAGAGGAGGGAGGACCACATAAACTGGTGAAAACAGCAGCCCAGCTGAAGTGCATGTACACCAATGCACGCAGTATGGGCAACAAACAAGAGGAACTGGAACTCTTGGTTCACCAGGAGAACTATGATGTAGTTGCCATCACAGAAACATGGTGGGACGACTCTCACAATTGGAGTACTGCACTGGGGGGTTATAAGCTCTTTAGGAGAGACAGGCAAGGGATAAGAGGAGGAGGGGTGGCCCTGTATATTAGGGAATCCTTTGATGCCTCAGAACTCGAGGTTGCAGAAGAAATGGTTGAATGCTTGTGGGTTAAAATCAGAGGGAGGCCGCACAAAACTGACATCCTGGTTGGAGTCTGTTATAGACCACCTAACCAGGACGAGGAGGCCGATGAGATATTCTATAAGCAGCTGGAAGCTGTCTCAAGATCATCAGACCTTGTCCTTGTGGGGGACTTGAACCTACCAGACATCTGCTGGGAACTTAATTCAGCAGAGAGGAGACAGTCCAGAAGGTTCCTAGAGTGCATGGATGACAACTTCCTGATGCAGCTCTTAGGTGAACCTACTAGGGGCAAGGCTCTGCTTGATCTGCTGTTCTCAAATAGAGAAGGGCTGGTGGGAGATGTGATGGTTGGAGGCTGTCTAGGGTGCAGCGACCATGAGATAGTGGAGTTTTCAATATGCAGGGAAATAGGGAGGAGCAGTAACAGAACCCTCACTTTGGACTTCCAGAGGGCAAACTTCAGGCTGTTCAGGCAACTTATTGGGAAAGTTCCCTGGGTAACATCCCTTCAGAAGAAAGGGGTCCAGGATGGTTGGACCTACTTCAAACAGGAGCTCCTAAAGGCACAGGAACTGGCAGTTCCCACATGCCGTAAGACGAGCCGGCGGGGAAGACGACCGGCCTGGATGAGCAAGGAGCTCCTGTAGGATTTAAGGGAAAAAAAGAGGGTTTATCACCTTTGGAAAGGGGGGGAGGAAACTAGTGATATGTTTAAGGATGTTGCTAGATCATGTAGAAGAAAAATTAGAGAGGCAAAAGCACAGTTAGAAATTAAACTGGCCGCTTCTGTGAAAGACAACAAAAAGCATTTTTATAAATATATTAATGCTAAAAAGAGGGGCAAGAGGAGCCTCCACTCTTTATTGGACGTGGAGGGTAACATTGTAACTAAGGATGAGGAGAAGGCTGAGATTCTAAATACCTTCTTTGCCTCCATTTTCAACAGTAAGGCAGGAGGACTTCAGGATAACTGGCCTCCTGAGCTGGTTGATGGGGTCAAGGAGCAGTGTTGTACTCCTGAAATCCATGTGGAATTAGTTCGAGACTTGTTGAGTCACTTGGATATTCACAAGTCCATGGGACCTGATGGGATTCATCCTAGGGTGCTGAAAGAGCTGGCAGATGAGCTGGCCAAGCCTCTGTCCATCATTTTCCACCAGTCCTGGCTCACTGGAGAGGTCCCAGAAGACTGGAAACTGGCCAATGTGACACCCATCCACAAGAAGGGACGGACAGAAGAACCTGGGAACTACAGGCCTGTCAGCCTGACCTCAGTGCCAGGGAAAATCATGGAGCAGACTGTCTTGGGGGCAATCACTGCATACCTGAAGGATGGCCAAGGAATCAGGCCCAGCCAACATGGATTTAGGAAGGGCAGGTCCTGCCTCACCAACCTGATCTCCTTCTATGATCAGGTGACCAGCCTGGTGGACGTAGGAAAGGCTGTGGATGTAGTCTACCTGGACTTCAGCAAGGCCTTTGACACTGTCCCCCACAGCAAACTCCTGGCCAAGCTGTCAGCCTGTGGCTTGGACAGCAGCACTCTGCGCTGGGTTAGGAACTGGCTGGAGGGCCGAGCCCAGAGAGTGGTGGTGAATGGTGCCACATCCAGCTGGCAGCCTGTCACTAGTGGTGTCCCCCAGGGATCAGTGCTGGGCCCCATCCTGTTCAATATCTTTATTGATGATCTGGATGAGGGGATTGAGTCCATCATCAGTAAATGTGCAGATGACACCAAGCTGGGAGCAGGTGTTGATCTGTTAGAAGGTAGAAGGGCTCTGCAGAGGGACCTTGACAGGCTGGACAGATGGGCAGAGTCCAACAGGATGGCATTCAACAAGTCCAAGTGCCGGGTGCTGCACTTCGGCCACAACAACCCCATGCAGAGCTACAGGCTGGGGTCAGAGTGGCTGGAGAGCAGCCAGGTGGAAAGGGACCTGGGGGTACTGGTTGACAGCCACCTGAACATGAGCCAGCAGTGTGCCCAGGTGGCCAAGAGAGCCAATGGCATCCTGGCCTGCATCAGGCATAGTTTGGCCAGCAGGAGCAGGGAGGTCATTGTACCCCTGTACACAGCACTGCTTAGGCCACACCTTGAGTCCTGTGTCCAGTTCTGGGCCCCTCAGTTTAGGAAAGATGTTGAATTGCTGGAGCATGTCCAGAGAAGGGCAACGAGGCTGGGGAGAGGCCTTGAGCACAAGCCCTGTGAGGAGAGGCTGAGGGAGCTGGGACTGTTTAGCCTGGAGAAGAGGAGGCTCAGGGGAGACCTCATTGCTGTCTACAACTACCTGAAGGGAGGTTGCAGCCAGGAGGGGTTTGGTCTCTTCTCCCAGGCAACCAGCACCAGAACAAGAGGACACACTCTCAAGCTGTGCCAGGGGAGGTTTAGGCTGGAGGTGAGGAGAAAGTTCTTCACAGAGAGAGTGGTTGGCCATTGGAATGTGCTGCCCAGGGAGTTGGTGGAGTCACCATCCCTGGAGGTGTTCAAGAGGGGATTGGACGTGGCACTTGGTGCCATGGTTTAGATAGTCATGAGGTTTAGGGTGACAGGTTGGACTCAATGATCTTTGAGGTCTCTTCCAGCCTTCTTGATTCTATGATTCTATATGGATGCTGGGGAAGAAGTACAAAGGAGGTGACAACCAGGCTTGCTGCTGGTAAAGCTGTTTCTCTGTATAAGCTTTGTTGGGTGTCATGCATGTTCGCACATGTCTGGAAGGCGAGCACCTGTGGACCATGCAGTTGCTGTCACCAGACATCAGTGTGGTCAGCCCATGGATCATGCCTTTTAATCTGCCAGTCTTCAGGCTTTAACTGCTTTATTCTGGAATGCTGAAAGACATCTCTGTTTTGAGAGAAGTTAATGCTCTGAGCCTGCCTGCAGCATGGGCTGCATCAGCAAGATCATCCATGAAGGCTGAACTGTCCATTGTGATACAGGGAACAGGGGACAGCTTCCCCTCATCCCTGCACATCTTCCCACCTTGCACAAAATGTGTGGCCATGACTTGATGCAGAAGAAAACAACATGCATGAGCAAGGGTGCATTTGTCATGTCTTACTCTTCCTGGAAAGGAGAAAGCTCCATGCCAAATCTTTGTGTCAGCAATGTTGAGTTTGAGATAGTGAAGTTGTCAGGGGAACTATGGCTGGTGCCCAGACTCATGCACCCTAGCAGTCAGGAAACATACCTGGGGCCCTACTGCATGAATCTTGATGGGGCAGGGGCTACAATGGATGCAAATTTTTCAGCGAAGGAGCTTACAGCCATGTCTGAGAATTCAGAAAATTTTCAACACTATAACCTTTAGGTAGCACCTGAGCAGGGGTCTAGGGGACTGTGACTGGAAGGAGTGGCAGGCACAATCATTTTGTGCTTCCAGTTCCAGCAATGACTCTAGTGGTGGCTTGGGTTTCCACATAGTCTTTAAAGCTGATCTTGTCTCTTGTGCTGCAGTTCATGTCACCAAGGTGGGTACTGTTTTTTTTAGGGTGTTTTCTCTATCCAGTTATTGCCCACACATAGTTCTCTTCAACTTTTGAGATATGAGCAGATTGCAGTTTAGGACTGAAGCCTTACATGGGACTAAGCCTGAATAGGGACTATTTGATTGAAAATGGCCAGACAAGAGCTTTGAAGCATATCTGGAAAAGTTGTGAATTTTAAAAAATACAATACAGTATTTTCTATCTCCTTTCCTTAGCCTCTAGCACTCACACCAGTTTTAAAACAAGTCAAACAGGGAACTACGGAGAAGATATAACAGGTCCCAAATTAATGCTTAGTAGCGAAATCAAATATGAACACACTTCTCATTTTGAACAGTTTAGCAAATGGAACAAGGAATATGGTGCAGAGCCATCCAGCTCAACTTCATTGGTTTGATGTGACTTGCACGAAGTTAACAGAAGTATATGGCAGCAAATGCCTGTTTGGCAGTCTGCAGGGGAGCGCTGCTTATAACATCATACTTGTGGATGTTGATTTCTCTTCCATGGGTACTGCTATGGCTGGGGACAATAATCTCCCAATCTGGTGGTACTCCAGCTGCTAAATAGATGTCTTCATTTTCAGTGGGATGAGCACACACAGTTCCCAAATTTAAATACATGCCCCTGCAGACCACCCTGAAAGCATGACCCAGGACTCAGTGTGTTACAGTTGTGACTGGGGGTGGCTTAACTAGAAAGGGCTGTCAGCTGCCAGGTGGCCTCATTGCTGCCCTTTACAGGGGGCTGGGGCTCATTGCTGCAGCATGTGTGTGCCAGCCCTCCTGAGGCTCACGTTTGGGTGCCCACAGGCTGTCCCCCACTTCCCACACGGGTTTTGTGCCGAGCACTCTGCTGCTCCTGCCAGCACTGGTGGTTGATGAACCCCGCTTAAACAGCCCAGGAAAGCCCCACACAGTGATTTAGCTGCTGGGAATTACATCCTCAAAGCCTACTCTGTCTGCTCCATTGGGCTAGGCTAGAAATAGACTTCTGGCAAATTCAGATTTAAACTTTGTCAGTGGTTTCTATCTTATTAATCAAATGAAACACCTCTGTTCACCTCTCACTCTCAAATGCAGTATGTTTGTAATTCCAGAGCAGAGAGAAATTTCACACCATGTTTATAGCATGCCTGACATGCTGTTCCTGTTTTTTCCTCCTTTCTGGGTCAGTATGAACTTCTCTAATATTTTTATGATTTGTCTCTATGAATATTATGAGGAAAACAAAAAACAGAAAAAAAGGGCCTTTTAAGTCAAAAGACAATTCTAGAAGGACAAATGGCTAGGTCAGGGCTCAGGATAAATCTACATTGGAAATTCAAGGGTTCTGGCATCATAAGAGTGTAACTCTGGAGCCACCATTCTGTAAGTAGCCACAGGAGAAAAAGAATTAGTGAACTTTTGTTCACGTCTTACCAAAGAGAATAGATCATGTGATTGTCCTGAGGAGGAGGACTTGGGGTTGCTGGTTGGTGAGAAGCTCAGCATGAGCCAGCAATGTGTACTTGCAGCCCAGAAAGCCAACCAAGTCCTGGGCTACATCAATAAAAACATGGCCAGAATGCTGAGGGAGGTGATTCTCCCCTCTCCTCTGCCCTCGTGAGACCCCACCTGGAGTACTGTGTTCAGCTCTGAGAGCCCTCAACACAAGGACATGGAACTCTTAGGGTGGGTTCAGAGGAGGGCCACAAAAATGATCAGAGGGCTGAAGCACCTCTCTTATGAAGACAGGCAAAGAGAGCTGGAGTTGTTTAGCCTGGAGAAAAGAAGGCTCTGGGAATACCTATTATCAGCCTTCCAGTATTTGAAGGCTGCTATACAGAACAGCTGGACAAGGATTTTTATGAAGCTACATAGTGATGCCATGACATCAAAGCGGAAGAAGTTAGACTGAGATGAAATATTAGAAAGAAATTCTTCACCACAAGAGTGATGAGACACTGGAAGAGGTTGCCCAGAGTTGTGTAGGGTCCAATGCTGGAAGTGTCCAAAGCCAGTTTGGACAGGGCCTTGAGTAACCTGGTCTAGTAGGAGGTGTCTCTGCCTATGGCAGGGTGCTGGAACAAGATGATCTTTAAGGTCCCTTCCAAACCTTTCTATGTTTCTATTCTATGATTACCTGACTCTCCCAAAAGCCATACCCAAGCCTGTCTCCTGTCTTCTTAATTGCACTTTCAGTAGAGCTAAATAGCCAGGACTCTATTTCAGGGAGAGTTTTATGACAAATCTGGTGGTTTCCCACTGTCAGCTGAGTCTTTCTGTTCCTAACTGAAGAATTCCCTCATCTTTTAGTTTCTTTTTCCTGTAGTTTTAAAATATTTTTTTAACAATTACAAATCCTGCTCATTATGCCCACAGCAAACTCATGAGAAGAGGAGCTTTCAAGTCCACTGAATTCTGAGGATCTTGTGTAGCTCCCTTATTTTTTTTTCTAGTTAAAAATCTCAGTGTTTTGCAGCAATGCCATTAGTGAGCTGCCTGCCTGCATGTAAATAACCTTACCATACTATTTCCTTATGTCCAGATGATTAACTCAGCTTCTGTCCATCTTAATTTTATCTTTTTGTAGATAACTAGTGAAGTTTTAAAAGTGTGTGCTCAGGTCAATGAACTCCAGAGATAATGCTCAAAGAGAAGGAATTATTGGGAAATAAGAAGACCTCAATAAGGATTTATGAGCCTCTTTCTGATGAGGCTGAATCCTGGTCTGAGGCAATAGTGACAGGTATGTTACTACCATACACCAAATATTTAATTTTTTGCAGGAACAAGTTTGGTAGTGACAGCTGACTTCCCCCAGGGCAAGAGGCCTCTTATGAACATTATCTTCACTGTCAGACTTGCTGGATGTCTTGAAGGACAAGCTGACAACTAATTGGGAGCCGGATAACAAAGGGCTCCTGAATAGGGAAGAGCCCTGGGCCTCGGTTAGGTGGGGTAAGGAAATCTGATGTTACCACTTCCAAGATATATCTGTTACTATGTAATTAGAAAATTTGACCTGCAGGGGTGCACAAACTCTGTTACCCACCCAGTTGTTCTCTGTATTATTCACTACTCATTAAAAAAGATAAGGGAATGAAATACAAGGTGTGTGCACGCAAATCATAGTGAGATCTCACCAGTATCTGCTGTGGTTGAGAATGAAACCCAACTTCCATTACAGTCTCTTTTTCTTACGTATTCCTAACTTGGAAAAGAAAATTAGAAACAGTAACTTTGAAGGAAATATATTTATTTTTGTCCAATATTAATATTTAATATTAATATTTAATATTAATATTTAGGGGAAATTTTACTATCACCTTTTTGACTTCACCCAGAAGTGGTTTGGTTTGGTTTTGGTTTGGTTTTCCTTTGAAAAGAAAACAAAGAAAGAAATTAAATGCAAAGTGTTCAAGTCAACAAATGCTAGGATGTGCAAAAGGGAAGTTTCTGATCTCCTTATTGTCTGACACTGCCTTTGTATTTCTGTTTCTTAGGTTTAATATAAAATAAAATACAGTATCTGTAGTGTAGCTCATACCTCACAAACTGTCCAGAAGGCCAGGTATTCAAAGCCATCAACAGCTCAACTGAAAAGAAAAGAAGAACTGCAGAATGGCAAATATTTTTTGAAAAAAAACCAACAACCTGGCTTCCCCTGATGAGTAGAGGAGGTTTCACTCTCCCATCAGTTTACCCTTCTGAAAAAAGTTTTTGAGAAGGTACTGGTTGTGCAGGTTGAGTTTTACGAATGTTCATCAGTGTATCATTTTAAAGCTGTATATATATATTCTCTATCTGATTAGGTAATAGTACTATGCCAAAAAAGAAAAAGAAAAAAAAAGAGGGGGGGGCAATTGTGCACTCACAAAGAATAAAATGATCCATTAGAACAATGCATGCATTAATGCTGAATTTCAATCAATATTTTATATTACAATAATGTCACTCTGAGTTACAGTTGACTTATATATGTAATCCCATTTGCTTTAGTTGAGGGCAAAATTTGCTACTTTTGTTTTCTTTAACAAATTGTTTATTAAATGGTTGTGAGTTCTCTGCTGAACGGTGTGGTACTTGCAAAGACAAGTACCTTAATTGATCATTTATGATTTCTGTTGAAAGTCTCCATTAGAATTGCAATTTTGCCTTATGTTAAGTGAATGTACCAATGGAAAGAACATCTTTTGGGTCACTTTTCACTTTGCAACAACAGTTTCCATGTTTTGTTTTCATTTTATTTCTTATTGTTCAGACTAGTTTTCTAATGATTTTCTCTGTGTGAGATGCAAGGGCTTAGGTGTCTGGTTGCTGCAGGCAATACAGTGCTATGGTATAAATCTAATGTCCATTTAGATGGTGTTACAGGATGCAAGGTCACAGACCAAATTAATTTAGGAAATTTACTGTGTAATAATCTCCTCACAGTGACTTGCATACAGCATCTTGCTATTAAAAAAATGCTCAATTAAAATAAGAAAAACAATTGGAATTGGGTGCTATAAAAGTGGTCATAGTATTGAAGGATTAGGGTCTGGGATTTGGTTCAGATCTTAAAGATAGTTCCTAAACCTCTGTGGGTAGTTCAGTAAATGCCTAGGTATCAGTGATATTTCTATGCAACAAGATTGGTGGCTTTAATGTCTGTACAAACTTTATCATATGAAAAATGCTGAAAAATCATTTTTACATGGTTTGATTCTCATGGCACTGATGATGATACTTTCATTGATAGTTAGAGTGGGTGCAGCCTAAAATAGTGAAGATGTTCATCAGTGTTTTGCCAGCTCTTACAAATACTCTTCAAATACTGTATGCTCTTCACTATAATTTATGTTAACAGGTGATGTGGACACTGAGTACTTGGAACTGCACTGATGGGGTTAATATTACCAGATGCTCAGCAATCCTATGAGATTCTGAGAGATTTCAGGTGAAGTCATTGAGAGGCAGAGTGCCAGCAGAACACAAATTAGGTCCTGTCTGCTTCTCTGCTCTTTTGCTGAAAATGCTCACTCTTTCATACTGGCTAGTTATTGCTCTGCTTTATTATTGCTTATGACAAAGTAGCAGAGTAATCAAAGTCAGTCTTTTTATAATCACATCTTAGTGAGACATCATATTTTTCTGGGGGGATTTTACAAATCTTGTTTTAGTCATCTGGAATGGAAACACACAAAGCAGTACAGTTGGAACAAATACGCAACATCATCAGTGATGGAGTTGGACAGTTTATTGATTTGGAATAAAATACTGAAGAATTGCTCCAATTAGAGTGATGTTTGTTCAGACCATCTTTGTTGGACTTGGAAAGAAAATACTGTGCTCTTCTTGCTGCTCTTTTCTGTATCTTATGTCCTCACATTTCCTTAACCTCCTGGCTTGCTTGCTTTCATGGCTGCTGCAAGCCATGCACTTTAAGAAAAGTCCTACAAATTGGGCTGTTGTGCTTGTTGCTATACATCTGTATTCAAATAAAATAAAAGGTGTTGTTTGAAGACAGACAGAGCCTGCTGACATCACCATGGAGGTCTTTCTGAGGGTCTGGAAACTTGCCTAGTGTAGGGGGAAAACAAGAGGATGCACATCTTTTTCCTCCACTCTTTATTCATGCAGAAAACATCAGAGCTTGAGCTATGTCTTTCTGACAATCTCCTTCTGGACATGAGCATTGCGTGCAAGATCACAACAGCAAAAGATGTCATGATCTCGAAACTGAAGATAGGTCTTTAAGAACATAAAAGTCTATGGAGATAATGCCCTGCTGGCAGCCAGTCTAGTCATTAGCATGCAGACATGGTTCTTGGTTCTTCTTTCAGATTTCTCCTGCCTGCAGCGCTCGCTTCTGCTTCCAGTTTCCTGGTGTGTGGCTGTATGAACTGCAGCTGCGTTGAAGGTCCTTGCTCCATTTCTCAGTGTGGATCGCAGATTTCAGCCCTGCAGCAAGAACAATCCTAGAAGTTTCCTGGAAGGTGCACAAACTCAGGGGCTGGTAGCATTTGTCAGGAGAAATCATGAGCCTGGGAGGTGCCCCACAGCTTCTTCATACCTTGGGACCTGCCCATTCCAGTGTAAATCGTGGCGGAGTACAAATTTAATTTTGGTTTCTTCATATAAATCTTACTAACACTTAAAGATTATAGCTAACTACCTCTTTCTGCTATGCAGAATATGGGATGAACATAACGTGTTCCCTAAAACATTGCATGATGTTCTGAGGAGCTGCAAAGACCCACGAACTGTACAAATACTAACTGTAAACGTCTTGAGACTCTTACTAGTATTTTAATCTGTCACCCTTCTTCAGTCTAGAAAAAAAAAAAAAACCTCTATCACCCTGTGTCTGAACACATAGCACTAGTATGATTCACCACGCTTTCCTTCTTTCTCAGAATCTGCCTTCACAGCCGTTTGGTCCTCATATATTCTTTTGCAGAGCTGAATTGGGCATCTTTTCAGAATTACAGAGCAAAATGTTCACACCATAATCATAAGACAAGAAATTGGGATTTTTTTTTTTCAGGCACTTGGGCATATGCATTTGTTTCCTGCAACGTATTTCCAGCTTCAGTGGTAGATATGGTACTCACAAAAGGGTTAAAGACTTCTCTGCAGTTGCTAGGTAATGATGTCTTGTCATTTGGACCACTTACTAGTTAGTGACAGCATTTCTGATGATGTAATGCTTAAATAGTAATTGTGGAGTACATTAAATTACCTTTTTTTTTTTCTTGTTTAGAAAGCTAGGAAATGAAACATAAAAGCCTGCAGCACTATGATATTCTGGCTTCATGGATAAATCAACCAGAAGCCAGGAAATGCAGAAGCTGAACAGTAGTCTAAGGAGACATCTTCAGCTCTGAGGGAGTGAGCTCTCTTGCTAAAGTATTGTAATATAAATTCTGGAAGAAAGTATTGCTGCTTCATAGTTCTTGGACCAATGTAGACTGAAATGGTGGGTCCAAGTGATGGATCACTACAGTAATAAATACAGATACGTCAAATAGACTGTATTGCAGTTTAATTTTTTTCCCCCTCTTTACTTCAACAATTAGAGTCACCCTTATAAAACAACAAGCACTGCTTGGATTCAAATTATGTTTGGACACAGACAAAACTGCTCAAACCCAGACTGAGGAGCAGCCAGAACCCATGTGCTTGGGTCTGTTCCAGAAGCGTGTTCTTTGGATATCAGATCTGAACTAATTGCGAATTTGTTCCTAGGTAACATGAAAACACATTAAAGTGAATACAACCATGCAACAAAGATTTAATTCTCACTTCCACTCAGTTCATTCAGTCAGGTGGCCCAGTCCCAGATCCCTCTTTTCCTAGTCTGGGAAATACTGGAAGAGGGAGCTGAGACTCTGTGGGGTTATACGCCTTTAATATCCTCAGAGCTTATGAGACCCCTTGATCCCAGCTGTGGCACATGCCACCTCTACTTGCTCTCTCACCCTCTTGGGACTCTCTTCTCCAAATTCCCTGCCTATCCCCGGCTTTCTGTTGACCAGGGCTGCTTTGTGGACACCTACCCTAAGATTACACAACCCCAAACAAGGCTGCTTTAAAGTGAGCACAGCACAAGCTCAGCAAGTGGCCCCAGATCAGCATGCAATGCCTTCTTTCACCTGCCTTTTTCCTTTTCTCCACAAACATTTCAGACCATGAAATAGCATTGGGAGTCTGGGGATTTGAGGCAGTTACAAAGTGCCTGACTATCTTGTCATGCAAGCAAGGCAAATCCACTTGTGCATGCCATCCCTGAGGCAGGATCTTACCCTAGATTAGAGAGCAATCACATAATGGAGAAGTGTGTATTTATATAGCTGGCACCATACAAATGGGAGAGAGAAAGGTATGGGTAAATACCAGATTCTTTTGTTAATCTTGTGTGGTCATTTATGAACCCTTTGGTTACTAGGAGAAACTGCATACTCACTCAAACCTGTAGAATCGTGCTGAACTCAGCTGTATGTGCTGGGATGTTGCTGAGACTAGCTGTCTTAACCAGCAACAACAGCAACCCAGCCTCTTTGTACTTCTCATTTGTCAAATTAAAAAGTCCTGTTTCAGGCTTTCCCTCTGGTTTACTCCCACAGTGCTGTGTTGAATGGACACATGAAAGGAGACCAATTTCCCTCTATGTGTGGAATTCAGCGTGGGGAGAACAAGAAGTCTGCACCCAGCTTTTTTTATGCCGATGACAAAATGAGCAAGAATAAAATATCCAGGCTGAAAGGAAAAGGGAAATAACTGCATTCTTACATGAACCCTTTTCTGTATTTTGGGGCTTACAGTCATAATAATGGTAGGCATTGCATGGATAACAATACACAAGATGAGATCATTCTTGCAGTCAGGTTCAGTACAGATATTATTTACCAGAACCACAGTGTACAGAAACTTCGCAGGGTGAGTCTCTCCTATGACACATCTTTCAAATGCTTGTGCAAGTACAGTGACTGCTGATATGAAAAAAAAGTGGTAGTAGGAAAATAACTGACTACAGATTGACAGATTTTATTCTACTGAGTTGAATTTTAGCCTGTATCTAGGTATGTACTATAATAAGAATGGTGAAGTATCACCAGATCAGTGAATGGTATTACCAATCACATTTGATTCTATTTGATTAGATTTCATCCTACTCATTTGTCTCATTTCAAGAAACATAATCCCCTTATACAAATATCTGATATATCACGCATCATCCTGGCCAAGGGAGTATGCACTCTTTTGAAGACATCCTGTTTTACACTTGTCTTTCTCCCCACACTGAGGGTGTGATGGGGAAATGCCTGTTACAGTGCTGAACAATGTCGATGGGTACTACATCCATCCTGGAGGGCTGACAGACATATGTGTGTGAGGTGAAGTCTAGGCTGCTGATTTATACATTTCTCCGTTTCTGAACCCATCATTAACAGTAGTGTCTAAAGCATGGGAAGTATTTGAGAGAGTTACAGAAACACTGAACAGCATTAACAGAAGAAGGTTTAGTGCCACAAATCAAAGACTTCAGAGATAACACCAGGGTCTCTTATTGTCTGCCACTTAAGTAACAAAGTCACCACAATGACTGATATAGAATGGTGTGAGATTGCTACTGAAATGCAACAGCCTCTTCTTCAGCCTCTTGGTCTTCTTTAAAAAGAGTTTTCCCTCCCAGGATCCATGCTCTCCACAAACATCTGTTGCACCAAAGTACATGTAAAACCGTGATGACTGAGCTTGCTGCCTACAGTGCTGGCAACCACTGCTACCTCTGCCTTCCAGAGAAAGAACATAGAATGCCAGCAGTTCACCTGTCCTCTTCAAAGCATAAATCTTGGCACAAAGTGTTGACCAAAATTATTTACATGGTCGTTGATGCATCTAACCACAGATAATTGTAATTGCTCAAGTACCACCAGAAGCAGTCTTGGCAGTGCTGTTCACAGGGACTTGTGTGCAGCTCCTATGTTTGGGTCTCTACAAGGGAGCAGCATTTCCTCTTCAGTTTCTGTTGGCTTGGGAGAGGGAGAGCACTGCCTTCATTCACTGGCTTTGCTGGAGCAGACTCAGTCTTTGCTTTAGCTAGGGAAACAAATACATAGATCAAAAGCAAATAGCAGAATCAACATGTATATCCCAGTCTCCATTTCCCAAGCGTATCTGAGCTTAGGTAACTGTCTATCCAAGATCTTTCCCCTCACTTTGTGGCTTCTGCATCGATCCACCAATCATCCTCCTTTCTGCAATCATTTCCTTTGACCATAGCTTATTCTACAAGTTACAGGATCCAGCACAATATAAACGTCTTCTCCAAAGCTTTCTTTTTCTCCTTGTGAGGAGAAAACCTGCCAAGTTAATGAGTTCTAGCACCAACATCTGGCTTGTTTTCAGCAGGACACAGGCAGTTTCTGGCCTCTATTTTGGTCAAAATATCTGCCTACTTTTACCTCCTGGACAGCCCTTGAAGAACTCCTGTGCTGCAGGGTGGGCAGGCAGGGGAATTGTGGGGAATCTGGGGGACCTGTGCTCTTCTATATACACATGAGTCAGAGGCACTTGTGATTCTGGGCAAGAATGGGAAATCCAGGGGCCTGTGGGGAGTTCTGCAACATCTTCCTTTGCCTAGCACTGCCCAGGTCTAATTCTAAACTGGGGATGTGTGCTTTGTCCTTCTCCCGACTCAGCAAAATTTTTGGTCACCAAAATCCTCCTCTGGCAGCTTTGTTGGCAGGGCTGAGCTTCTGACAAGTTATTTCTATTCTGTACATGCATGGGGGCATTCTCATCATTTGGCTGAAGAGGTTTGTTTCTGCTTTTCCCCTCCTCAATAAATCTGCAATTTGGGAAGCAGATTTCATTTTGATGATTCTGTCCAACTCTTTATTATGCTTGATTTCTAAGGCACTTACGCTTGGCTCAGTGATTCTTCAGAAGGGGAATGGAGTCTATTGTAGTTAACCCTGTAAAAAGCCTAATGAATTATTAAATAGCATGTTGTCTGTAATTCTGCTTTGTCAGTTTGGTCAGTCAATTGCTGGTTGCTGCTTCTATCAGACAAAACCCTTGCTGTGAAGCTTGTTTAAAATTCAGCATTTGCTAATTAGCATTGTTCCGAATGAAATTCTAAGTGCCACTTCTTCAGGCAATTCAAGAGAGCAATGCAGAACTTCGGTGTCTCTATGGAGACCATCTATAATTTAAAAGACAGAAACAACAGTTTAATGCCTTGTAATACTTTAAAAAAATCACCAGTAGCTCTTTTCCAAAATACCCCCAAAATACAAATAGAGAAAGGATTGTGCCCTACCAGTATACCATGCAAATTCGTTGAAGATCACTGAGTTGTGATAGAGATGATTCAGTGAAACTAGTTGAGGGCTAAGTTAAAGCACCAGGATTAGTCTCAGGGGTTTAAATTAAATACAGAATAAATATTTAAAATGTAAAAGATCAAATCTTTAGGCACATGTGCCAGCTGTAGGAAGGTAAAAGCATTTTGTTGGATTAATGCACACAAAGACCAAGAAATTAATTCAACTTCCCTGCTAACCATCTGGCTTGCAGTACTGTAAGCCATGACTGATCTTGATTTCCAGGCCAGAAGCAAAGCGGGTTTGATCACCCACACTGGGCATCTTGCCTCCAGCAATGCCTTATATCCAATGTTTCAGGGAAAAACAAAAACAACCAACACTGGGTGTGACAGAAAGACAGGGTCTCTTGTAAATAATGAGCAACCACACAGGCAAGCTCTGATGAGTGAGTAATGTGCGATGTATGCACAAAGCGATGCCTCCTTCTGTACAGAAGTATGCCGACTGATGAAAACCCACTGCTGAAGCTGGTGGTGCTGCAGTGCTCTGGGGAGAGGAGAACGGCTGGCCTGCTGTAGGGAATCAGGACAAACACAAAAGCTCCTGGGTCTTTTCATGCTTGCAGACATCTCACCAATGCCTTGGAAACTCTAAAATCATGGGCAGAGAGCAGATGTGGAAAGAATGTGCAGAGAGCAATTGCCATGCTCCCTACAACCAAGGAGCAGAGTAAAGGTGAAAGCTGATGGGGCAGAAGAGACAGCCAAAAAGCCCTGTCTTGGTTTAGACCTACACTTTGCACCTGGAAGATTAGGGCAGCTTCCCTGTTTTGTGGTATGTCATGAAATCAGCAGGGAGAGTGGGAAAGGGATCCAGGAAAGGAAGAAGAGACAGGAGAGAGCCTGGGTGGGGAGTACAGTGCTTCTCAAAGTTGGGTTGGAGACAGCAGATACGAGGAGGGATAAGCCCTGCCCCATGATGGATGGGAAAACAGCACCTTGCAAGGCCCAGCACCATGCCAAACAGGCTTTGGGAAAAAGCACTGTGTGCCCTGAATTTCACAGGTAAAGGGGAACACAACGAGTACAAATCTCACCATGCAACCTGCAAGAAGAGGTAGGATATAAGGCAGGCTACTCTGCCTGAAAGGAGTATGCAGAAGCTAAAGAAAACTTCTAAAACTGTCTTTATTGCTCAAATTTCTCTATACCTTTTTCAAGCTTTCCTTGCAGTTGAGAACTTCTGCTCTCCCAGTGTGAAACATCCTAAAATAAATGTTATCTCTTCCAATGGTGCATTATAATCACAGTAGAAGTTTTAAAAAAGCCAAGTGGAAATATGTGGTCTAATTTCTATCTGAGTTGATCAGAGATCAGATTTCTTACATCCTTAAAGGTCTTTTTATAGAAAGGATTTCTTATTATATCTTGTTAGATCACAGGAAATACTTATTACTCAAAGTTGTTAAGGAATACATTTTACCTTATTTGTTGTCTTATTTTCTTTGCCCCTTCAGCAATGATGTTCATTAGTGTCTGAAAAAATAGACATTTAATGAGATGTTTGCTTCATTTAATTAAACTCTAATATTTTCTGCCTGGAGTACAATATCTGTTTAGTTCTTTTTTTTTTTCTACATTAGCTATATGCTAATTATATAACTGGAACAGCAGTGAACAGGGATTTTGTTTTTTAATACCAATAATTCTATTTTTTTCCTTATTATACACTCCCTGTTCTAGCTGATGTCAGTGGAAGGTCACACACAGGGAAAGCCTCATCAGACAACTCCATTCACTTATGTTTCATACGCAGCAGTATTTTTCTTAAAGAAATAAATGCTTTTTACACACTAGCTTTAGGTTTATATGGTTTATGTGATTTCTTGTCTCACAACATCTTCATTTGGAGCACTAGGGTATATGCAATCATGTATGAAAGTAATGTTTTGGTCATGGCAGTTTTCAGAAGTCCTGCTTGGCATTGTGATTAGGGATGACTCACCATGCTGCTCCCTCCACCAGCTCAATGCTCAGCTCACTTGCTTTTGTCTCCTTTTTCCCTTTTGTGATCGTGCTGCCTCAAAGTGCACACTTGCTATATATGACGAGTTATGAGCCTTCAGCAGTCACCTTGAAATGCTCTCTTTGCAGAAGCCACCAGCACACACTGAAATCTTGCTCCTTCCCAGTGCAAGGGTGCTGGTCTAACCAAGGCACTGCATATCCTATACCTGTTAAGTGTCTGCAAGAACATGTATAGGGTGCAGTTCTACAACCAAATATCCCTCTGCTGCAGCAAAGGTTGAAACCATTGGTTCATGACTGCAACAACATAGATTTGAGTCTTGCATCACAACTGTTTGTGCAAGAGCGCATACCTCTTTCTCCCTACAAAACAAGCATGTGTATTGATGCACAGCTGGTTACACCAAGCCAAACAGCAGCCGAGTTACATCAAGTCAGCTGATGTATATCTTCCTTTCTTAATTAGCCAACATTTAGTCTGAAATTGTGCTTCGTCAACAAGCTCCTGTTGAACGTTTTTCTTTTCCGGTGAATCAGTATAACTTCCACCCCCAGCCTCAGCAAGGGAGTATTTCATGGATCAGTGTAGCTGCAATCAGCTGGAGTTTGGTGGGTCAAATAGACCTCATCTCTCTAATCAGACATACATACATTTTAAAAAGAAAAAAATTGGTTCTCCCTTTGTCCCTTTTACTTTTCTTTCTCTCTGCTGGTGTAAATAGATACAAGTCATGTCTTTAGAGTCTGTGTGATACCTTCTGGACTGCACTTCAGATATCTGCTTCAGACCTCTCTTTTAATATCATGTCTCTTTCACTTCAGACTAGGTCATCTATTATTGTGTTGAGAATATTAGAAGCATTTTTTAAAATGTAGTAAATTAAAGCCTACCATTTCTTACATGTCTCTTTTTCCCTTCCATTGACAGTGTTTGGGGAATACATCATAAAAAATATGCCTTGCTACAGTGATGTATGGCAATAATCTATCATGAGAGAACTATCTTTTGGTGATATATTGGAACAAGTGATCATTAAAACATCCTTGAACTATATATATATTACTCAGCTACCAAGTAGCTAGCAACAATGCATATATAGGGACATACGTGGGTTTAATGTATTAAATCAAAAGTACACAGATTTGAATCTAAATTAATAATGGCTGTATATTGTTAAGAATGGTGTGATGTCATAGGTTAATAGGTTTAATTAGACATTTCAATTAAAAAAATAAATGATATTTTAAAGAAGTGGTGGAAGCTGCCCTTCTGGCACCCACATTGTTTTCCTGTTCCAGAATGGGCTAGAAAGGAAAGGAAAAGGCAGAATGAAAAGATATAGGGCAATAATCCAAAGACATCCCTGCTGCCCACAGCTTTGATGGGAAACAGGAAAAATAATAAAAGCAAGTGAAAATTTAAATGGAGAAAAGCAGCACCATTCTTTTAGGGTTTGCTGATAGCTTTGGCTCTTTTTAATATCCCTGACTTTGAAGTTAAAACAAGGTCTCTGATCTTTAATAAACTGCAGAGAGGTGGACCATGTGTATAGGCACTAATAAAAAATGAAAGGGAAGCATGACTGTATGTGATTCATTAGTTTCTAGCAAATTATGTGTCTTTGTCCTGGAGCATTTGTTAAATACTCTGTCTTTTTCTAGACTTATTCCCTTTGACCAAATGAAAATACTGTATCACATCTGTTGAGGACAAAACATGTTGACAGAGCCCTTTATAGACAATTTCCATTTGTGCCAGAACGTCGTATCCGCCTGCAGTTTCTGGATGTTGTCAGCTCTTCCTGATTCACCATGTTTTGGGAATAATCAGGAAATACTCAGGGGAGTGGGGATAGGCTGTTGCTTTGGTGGTGGTTAGTCTCTTCTCTCAGGTTACAAAAGACAGGACGAGAGGAAATGGACTTAACTTGCACCAGGGTAAGTTTAGATTGGATATTGGCAAAAACTTCACTGAAAAAGTGGTTAAGCATTGGAACAGGCAGTGCAGGGAAGTGGTGGAATCACCATCCCAGGAAGTGCTGAAAAACTGTGTAGATCTGGTGCTTAGGAACAAGGTTTAGTGATGGACTTGGCAGTGTCAGGTTGATGGTTGGGCTTGATGATCTTGAAGGTCTTTTCCAACCTTAATGACTGTCTGATTCTAGGGTTTTTCTGTATGGGTCCTTCTCGCTTCCAAATGCAAGCTAAATGCGGAAGCTGTTACAGTTACAGTTACAGAAAGTTACAAACTTTTGCCAGCTCTGGTTCCTTTTGGGGGATGTTTTTGGTTTTATAGCAATCCTCAATGACCTGCAAGCTATCTTTTTTATATTTTTTCCCCCTACATCATCTGATCTGCATTTTACATGGTAAGAACACTCAAAATGGTTAATAATTCCATCTCATAACCCACCTTTGAGCCAGAGAAAAATTAACACATTTTGTAGAAGATTATTACAGCAAAGCATAACTGCTTTATCCAAGCTCAAAGATCATATTGGTGTCAGAGCTGGGACTGTGGTCAGTAGTCTGCTTCCACATTTTCCTAGACTTTAAGCCATATTTCAAAGCTTCCCACAGTCCTTCACATTTGTGAACTACTTTTTATCAGTCTGGTTTCATGTATGACCCCATTACTAGCTTAACCAAACTTTCAGGCCCATTATCATGGCACAGCAGATTCAGCTCAGTAATATGCAGTATAAATCACACATTCCCAAGCTATCCTTATTCCTAAAGAGCAAAGTAGATGATTATCCCACAAAGAAGCATTCTGTTGATAGGGTTTAGAAAGGATAATTCAAACTCCAGAGTAACCTCTAAGGCACAGAGGTACCCTGGTCTGCAAAATGAGAAAGCTACCTACTAGTATTAGACTGAAATCAGGATATATCATGATGAATTGCAAATTGCTTCACTATATTACCAGAAAAAGAAAGACACAGGAGTGACCAGCAGCAGGTTAAGTAGCGTAGGGAAACCACTTGGTAGCATTTTGTAATGATGGAGGAGAGAGGGAGTGTGTTTTTGATGTCCGAGGAAAAATTTTCCACACAAAGACCTTTCCCCATGTACAGCCTTGAGTACACCCTGAACTCCACCAAGACATTCAGCATTGCCAGATGTTGGGTCATTGTGTGCCTTATAACTTCCAATAATTAATTACCCTTTCCACGGAAAGAATATGTTGTATCAATGAATATTGTCGACAGTGAGTTGGCAGTGAATGTCCTGGTTCTGCTGTTAGTGATGCAAAGTAGGACAATACAGAAAATAAACTGCATAGTAGTTTAAAGGTATTGTCTGAGAACATGATGTGGGTGTAAAAATTCAGTAGTATGGGGCACTGTAAACTCCTTTGTTCTTTTTGCAGTTTGGGCTGTGTTTCTTCTTGAGGCTTTCAGCAAGTCCCTCAGGTTTTCTCAGCCCAGTCTGTAAAATCAGCCTTAAAGTCTTTTGCAATGTCCTGCATAAGGGAGCATTAAAGATTGATTCATTCTTGTTTGAAAATTGCTGTGAAGATGAAAACCTCAGTATAAATTCTGCCTATTGTTCCAGTGGCCTCCTGATTTCAAAGGCTGCCAGGGTTAAAATAGTTGGAGACTGATTTAAGTGGAAATCAAGACACAGTGTGGCTGATGCAGGAGTCAGACAGAACATGTTCACCAGCAGCAGCCTGAGCAGAAACGATGCATAGAGAGATGATACATAAAGCTCTTCAATACCATAAAAGCACACACAGAAAAAAAAATCATTATCGCCTTTTGTACTCTCCAGCTGCTGTTCCTACAACTCTGTTGGGCTCTATTAGTAGTGAGAAACATATTAATGAAACAGAACAGTATCTGGACCATCCAGGAGGAATACTGTGTCAGGTTGTATGATGAGATACGCAGATATCCTTTAGAATTTACCAAGAGTGAGACAAATATATGCACACTTAGAATAAAACCCCTGTCTTTTTAAGCAGAGACCGAAACATCAGAGGGGCAAAGAAGTGGGAAAAGAAGCTCATACTGTGACACATAGCAGCTCTGCCAGAGTACATGAAAGGAGCTGGCAAATGCTTTGTCAATGCCTTTCATAAAACCTGTCAAGGTAAGAAAAGAAATGAATACCAAAGCGACAGATATCAGTGTGCCCACCTGGGTCAGAGCCAGAGCCCAAACCCATGAATCCACCCTACAAGGATGGCAAAGATGCTTGTTGCTGTGGATGGGAAAGCTGGTACAGGAAAGAATCCAGAAACTTTCACACAGAATTTCTCTTTAAGAAATTGAACAGCAAAGTTAACAGAATTAATTAATAACCTCGAAAATTCATCATTAATTAAAAGCCAGCCCTGACTCATTGAAGTCCAGGCATATCGGGTACTCATAGTGTGGATGATGATGCTTGAGACCGAGTTCTAATCTCAGCTAATTGAACAGCACAGCAGCACTGAAACAGGCCTGGGAATGGGAAGGGCTCCAAGTGATGTGCTCATCACTGTCAGCTGTTAGAGAGTTGAAAGCCACTGTGAGAACTGTGACAGCCTGAAAACGGGAGCTGACCTGAAATCCAGTGACACTTGTGAGAAAAGCCCCATATGCAAAGCAAAAGATGTTCTAACTTGTGTTACAATGCGATTTCCATCACTTCTCTGCATCATGGCTGTGTCTGGTGAGATAACCCATGGCAGGACCCATTGTTCCAGGTGCTGTGCATACCTATGATACCAGTCTGGCTCCACAGCTCGGGTCTGGACTCAGCCCTGTCCAGAAGCCTGGGCCTTTGTCAGCCCCAAGGCTCAGAAAAAGATGGAAATAACACAAAAGCGTGTGGAAAAATGCCATCCAAAAGGTGAACAGCTGCAAATGATGCAGTATTTTATTTTACTCCGTGGCTTCCTGTTGAGTTCAGGCTGCCACACAATGACAATGGTAGCAGCCTTCCCGGTGTACACAGGAGCAAAGCAGAGCAGGACAGCCCTGCAGCCTATCAAGGGGACACCGTGATCCCCACAGCAGACCTTTCCCTTCACACATTTAGAGGACCAATAACAATGAATTAAAACATTGCCCTTCTACACTGCCTTTCAGCCATGGCATTTATTAACCAGACAAGGCTTCCCAACCCCACTGGGATGTAAGAGTGATTGCTATCCATGTTTTATGGCTGGATAAGCAAGAGCCTGCGGAGGTGAAAGGCTGATTGCTCCCAGTCTTGTCTGAGTGGGCAAGGGGAGAGGCAGGGGCAGACAATGTTCCCTTTTCTCTTGTTTGGCATTTCCCAGACCAGCTGTCCCCCAAGGAAAGAGCATGGCTGCTATGAGTTATCTAGCTGTCACTGTGACAGGAGGGCTTCCTTGGGGGGATTAGACCACACATCCCATCACACACATGCCAGCACCAAAGGGCCACTAACCAGGGTAAAGGAAACAGCATGCATTGACTAACAGACATTTTGCTTGCCACCAGCAGGGATTTTTTTGTGGCTGAGGACTGGTACCCAGGACTCTCAGCACTGATTTCTTCCCAGTCAGCAAGATCACATGACTTCAGGGTAGCCAAATGAACAGTCTGTAAGTGTCTGGGGAAAAAAATTAAAAAGGGAGATGATCAGGATCAAGACATCGGAGTGACTGTTCATAACTAGGCTGTCTTAATAGATTGCTGTCTCCAATTTCGGGCCCAGATGTAACATACAAAAGGTGACATGAATTTATCCTAGAAAAGCTGCCTTTGGGCATTCAAGTGTCCATTGTCAGCAATGCACACCGTCATTTAATGTTTCCTCTGGGCTTCTAGGGTAAAAGATTCTTTTGTGTAATGTACCTCTGCACAGGCACATATGTGCTGGAGGACGTAGGGACAATTTCACTGAATTCTCTGTCGAGAAATTAGTCTACCTGAATGTCACGTTGTGCTCGTATCACCACACATCTGGCACAGCTGTGGCCCTCTCTGGCAGACCAGCAGGCTATGTCTTCTGCAGCAGCTACATGCAAAAGCCTTCTGTTTGGAATGCTGCCCTCTGTAGCATTCCCTCTCCTAAGAGGCTTTAGATGATATAATACATACCACTGTTTCACTTGCCTCTGCTTTTTCATCCATCAAGATAAATGGTCATGAAGACTCACTCTGCCTTCCTCTGAGCACAGCCTTCTCCGTGTGTAGTAAAGATAAATATTCAGACAAGCTACTCATCGCAAAAAAAAACCCCATCTAGGCAAGTATTCACCCTATTTTAAAAACTCCCTGCCCAGTGCTGTAGTGGCAATTGCACAGAAAATCCTATAAACAAAATAAACAAATATAATACCACTGAGAATCAGGAGAAGAAAGCAATAGTAATTGCTGTAAAAGCTTGCAATTCTGAAACTACTTTAAAATCCAAAACAAACCAACCAAAATTGTTTATCTAGTTATCTTTTCATCCTTTTCCCTAGGCCTTTTCCATAAGGTACTTAGTGGAAATGAAAGCAACAGTTTTATATAGATAAATCCATAGCACTGAAAAGAGACTGATCTCTTTTCTCTAGGTGCTTGAATGCTACACCAGTCTATATGATGTTTCAAAACCATGTGGGTAGGAGATCATACTCTCTTAAATTCAATAGGCTTTTAGAATTTATTCACTTTTATAGAGTTTTTCCATATGGGATTTCAGTCTTTTATAAAAGAATGTACCCCCTTTTCTTCCCTCCTCTCCTCTTCCTCCTTTGTGCTTTCTTTTCACAAGCACAAAGCTGGAGTGAACAATAGTATATACTTGGCTTTACATCCTGCAACGTCCAGGACTCTGGAGAACAAAGAATAAATACATGACCAAGTGGCTACAGTCAGCAAGTTCAGTGCAACGGGTAACTCTGGCTCTGGTGGAAAGTTCTAGTGCTGGTGGGAGAAGATTCACTACAGGAGCCGAAGAAAATGCATGCTAAAAGATAGTTCTGATGTGGGCTGTCTATAAAATTCAAACTGTGTCACTCTGCCTCTCCAAGCTACATTTTCTGATGTAAAGCAGGGTTCTGGCCCAGAAGCCTGGGTAACCGTTTTATAAAGCATTAGAAAGGACTATGAGGAAGATAAACAAATAATTGTTTTTTTCATGTGGGAGGGCAGGAGCAAAGACAGAAGGGAAAGCAAGCAAACACACTGAGTGGGAGTGTGGGTACAGGAGTTGGGACAATTTATTAATCTGGTTTCCATCTCATTCTAGTAAACAACTTACAGCTGGGTGAATCTGCTTTTTGATCACTTTCTGCCTGTTAAACGTTTCCTCAGCCCCTGTTACATGCTGAAGGCTGCCTGTCACTGCCCTGCCTGCCAGCATCACTTCCCTTGTGGTGGTTGCTCTGCTTGCTTCCGCTTCGAGGAGCCGAGCCCAGCTGGGTGCTGCCTGCTTTAAGCCTCTGAGGGTAGCTGGGGGTGACTGTGACTTTGCACTCTGCTGTTGTGTCACCCCGCCTTCCTTTGGTCTGAAAACCAGGCTGGGGAAACATGTCTACCTCTCAGGCTGGTTCGTTACAGAAGAGGAGGGAAAGCTGGTTTTCTCTTCCCAACTCAGATGTCCCTCTGGAGACCTTGGTGCAGGGTGGAGGTCACCCATGGGACTGGGGCGAACAGGGAGGGGCAGCAGGGCAAAGTCAGAGCCCCGGGCAAAGCAATGTGGTGAAGACAAGGTCTTGCTTTTGTCCCCTCTCACCTGCATCTCTGGGAAATCATGTCTTTGCCTGGTGCTATAATAACTGATTGCACACCATTTGCCTGTTCTATTAAAGCTGCTGGCTTAATTAATATCATTCTAAAGGGCAGTCTTGGCATGAGAGAGACAAGCTGTTTTGAACTCCAGTAAATACATTCAGTATGTGATCACAAGCAGCTCCTGCAGCCTTTCTACAGTGAGCAGACAGAAAGCACCATGAGTTAATGAACTGTGTTTTAACCACCTGATGCTGGTCAAAGCTTTGATCTATCAGGTTTAAGGCTGGGTGGAGGAGGGGAAGTAGTGCTTTGCCGTGCTCCCCGGTACCACTGAAACTGTTAATCAGCCTGCTCTGCAGTCTACTGCGGAGCTTGCTTTATTAAGGCTCCCTGCTGCCTGCACACGTTCACTGGCACAGACATCGAGAACAAGCAAACACTTATCCAAGTGCAGAGTACTCACTACTGCATTGCAGAGTTTACTGGCATAAAATCATGGGGGTAGGTAATCGCAGGTGGAGGCTGGGGTCCTCCCTCAGTCTGCCTGCATCTGCAATCTTGTGCATTGCTGTGAGGAGGGCTGGGGGCATTATATACACCTTCAGGGCTCTCTTTCCAGCTCCTAAATGTCTGGATTGGCAGTATTGCTTGTGTTAGTCTCAAGTGTCATCTAAACTGCTTAATGTGGTTTTATTCACAGTTATTCTATAAAACTAAGAGTTCATTTCCTTTGAGGTACTCCATGTGGGTAAGCATAATTTTATTTATTATTGTTATAAATTAAACTTGCCTCTGCCTAGAGGCCATCTGTAAGGTTAAGGATGTTGTGCTGTTGAAGCATTCAAAGTTAATTCAGCCCCCTTTCAAGGCACTTTCAACCTGAGCATTAGAAGCTTTCTAGTTTTGCCTCATATAAAAGCCTGCATGAGATAAAGTCACTTTTGTAGGGAATTGTAGGTGATTCATTTAGTTAATTTTTTCCTCCCTAATAATTTTATCTGCAGGGTTATGTTTTGGGTTGTTTTAGGGGGTTTTGCTTTGGTTTTTTTGTTTTTGGGTTTTTTCTTCTTTTGTGGCAGCACAGAAACATTTCATTATTCAAATCATTTATTGAGGTTTAATACCAAGTAGCTGGTCTGTTTTGTAATGTCTATAACCATATTGGATTTGTTGTTCTCAACAGAGTTGCCTTTTTTTTTTTCTGAAAGAAAGTGGGTATTTTCTTAAGAATTTTTAGGTGTTTCTAATCTACTGCTGTAAATATGTATGTGGAAATTTAATTATAATGTTCTTTGTGAGCTTCTGACTCAGGATTTCTTATGTACCTGAGGAATAGAAGGCAAAATATCTCATCTCTTTCTTTATTTTTGATGGAATAAGGATGGCTCAGATTTCTTCCCCCTACATGTTTCCTAGTGATACAATACTGCAATCTCCACCTTACTCAGCTTATGTCTAATTGCAGAGTACTTAGCAAATAATAATTAATGTGCAAGTTTTAGATTTGAAGTTACCCATCCATTATACTCAGCTTTGTTAACAGATGTCAGCTGAAGAGTAGATACAGTCTCATAGGAAGAAACAAATCTTGAGGCCTATGGGAAAGTGGACTTGCATTGGTCTGAATCTAGCTTTTGTAGCTTGGAGAAGTTTAGGGAAAAGGAAATATTTTAGGCTGGTTTTCATGGAAAATCCAGGATGTTTCAGTGCAAGTGTGACATCTGTGGCAGCACTGGTTGCTGACAGTCTTCAGGGATAAGCTGTCCAGCAGGACTGGGTATTGTGGGAATTAAAGCTCCATGTTTGCATGGCAGCTTAACTGCTGAGTGCACACATTCTGAGAGAAAAACACAATTTACCTTTAAAGCACTAGTGAGGCTGATTTCTGAAACTGCTGAGGATCCCTTGACTCACATAGATATTTGTGGGAGCCCTGGATACCAGGTGCTTCCAGAAATGAAGTTTCTCATTGTCAAGATGAGGACAGTAAAAGAAAAGGTAAATTAGATTTCATTGTCATTTTAATCTTCCACATCCCAGTTTTCATACTAATAAAATGAGGATGATATTTGACTATCTTTAAGGAGTTCTAAGGGTTGTTGAGAGATAATATAATCTTAGGAGTCCTTGCAGGAAAGACATTGGTAAATGCCACAGTTATTATGCTGCTGAATTGCTCAAAAATGGCCACTTTCTTATAATTCAAATCCTACTTTAATTCACTCCCTCCAGTGACCCTTTTGGTGTTAATCCACCACACAGAAGTGTTGCAGCTTTAATTAAAAATGAAATCTCTCTCTCACTAAGCTTAGTCTGCCATCTGATCATGCAGTATGGTTTATGGACAGTATTATCTGTCTAATTTACATCATGAAACTGTGACTTAAGCATTGGCAGCCCTTGGTGAATAATGTTGCTCTAACTAAAATCAGCAATGTTTGAAGCAAAACTCTACTGTAATAATGCAGATGTGAGTACATCACACATGGCACTGTACACAAGGGGGGTTACAGGCACACAGAAATGTCAGTGGGATGCTCCATTACAATGAAACCTCTAAACTGAGTTTGGAGCAGCTTCTGAAAATATATGTTCCAGCTCAACCACAAGGTATGAATTTAAGGCAGGACTTTCTGGATTAAATTATTTGGCGCCTGTTATACTGAAGGCCAGTGGTCCCTACTGACCTTTAAAATCTATGATCTTAAATATTGGTAGTGGTTATGTCCCAGGTCACTTGGAACTCCGTGAATCAAGTAGCATGGTGAGCTGCAAATCTATGAACTGTCCTGAGGGTCTGCACAAGGCAAATATTCACGCTGGTCTCACTAATATCCCCAAATCCTGTCCCAGCAGGCAAGAGGATCATCACAGGTCCAGGAACACTGGCAGGCATCTTCTTTTTAGGTGTTCTTATGTCTGGGATGGCATAAAGCAGCTGTCTCAGGGGAATACAAGGGTGATAAAGAGAAGTAAAACCAGTTTTGCTGTTCAGCTACAAGCACCACTGGCACATCAAGGTAGTGAAAGTGACCCAGGAGTCACTGAGTAAAAACAGAGCCCTACAACATCTATTTTTCATATTACTGTCAGATTTTTAAAACACTGTGGGAGGAAAACAGTGGGGGAAGTAAGAGGAGAGAGCAACTTTGTATTAGCAGAGGGAGGAGGGAGGTGTAAGATCTGTGTCACACTGTAAGCTCTTTACCTCAGAGGAAGGTGAACCACACCTGTTAGAAATTACATATCAATGTATAAAATCATGTCCAAAAACACATAAAGTTTAAGGGGCCGCTTATGATATCCTTTGAAAACAAGATCTAACTTAAGTCATTTGCATATCCTGATTCCCAGTCCTGCAAATTAGCATCAGTGGGTTAATGCACTGGTGACTTTAGGCTCCCTTGAGGTCACTGTAAAAATACATTCAACAAACAGCAGGCACTGAATCAAAGTGTCTGATCAGGAAATACCAGATGAAATGCCATCGTCTTAGTTATGACCTGGTTCAGGACACAACAGAGTGGCAGCAACTCTTGGTAGAAAGAAACAATAAATTGATTTTGCTGAGAACCTGTCAATTGCTGATCATAGTGACCCATAGATGATTATCTCATTAAAAAGTTCAGCCTCATGGCAGAAGTAATAGCAGTCACACTAAAATTGGTTAAATTAGATATGCTTTCACAAATTTGAATGGATCTGGATGACACCTCTGAGGAGAGCTCCGTTTCCAAATTGGGCAAACTCTTCACTGACTCTAGTTGAACTTCAGCCACTTAGTCTGTATCTGATACCAATTTTAAGGCCAGTGGAAACTGTCCAGAAGGTATCTGGCCTGATATTGAACCATGTTTATAATACTTGACAGAGAAGTGAGAGCTGAGACAATGAGTGTGGTACATCACATCTTAATGCTGTGATCTTTTTGACAACAGACCTCTCTGCTGCCTGAGCTGTTAAGGTGAGGTGATTGGTATATTTGCTGGGAAACACAGTGGACTAATGAGTGTCTAAGCTTGCACATAAATTGGAGGGCTAAGTGAAAGTTCAGGAATGGAAATGCAAAAGAAAAAGAAACATGAGGAGAGGCCTGGGTTGCAAAACAACTGCTTTACAGCAATATCTAGCTAAGGCATCCCACCTGCTTGTGGAACCAGATCCTATGAAGAATTAAGTTGAGATGCCATCAGTATGCAGATGATACACAGATCAATAACTCATCTCCACTGCTTCCAGTCAGTACAGAGTCCCAGTTTCCCAGTAATAAGATATACAGACCAGTGGAGTTTAAAGCCAGACAAAACATCATTAGCCAATCAAATAAACTGATTGTCATATGCCTGATTGGTTCCTCTTCTCTTTGATGAGGTAGCCAGGTGGAGCTGAGGTATTTCCAAGTGCCTATTTGTAGAGACATAACAGCATGCGTGCAGTTACTGAAGCTGCTACTGTGCAGAGTACAGCTGAAAATATTGACTTGTTCCTCTTGGAATTCCTTCCAGCTTTACTGCTGTGCTCAAGACAAGTGGAGAAGTCCCAAGCAGGAGGGCATGCCTCTGGCATTGCTCCCAGTTCTGATAGGTGTCTTGCCTAAGTTAGATGTACTGGTGAAATGAGAATTAAAGACCTGCATAGGTACAACTGTGTCTAGGAAAACTGTTCTGTGTGAGTTGGGCATTCTTCAGCAGAGATGGATGGCTCAGGGGTTAGAACAAGAGGTTCATATCACCCTGTGTTTTGGGTACCACAGACACAACTTCCATATAACAACTTTCTATGTGACAGCTTGGATGGCAGCTAAATGCCAGGCATACAATTGGGGCAACAGTAGTGCACAAACACCACGTGACTGAAATTAGCTCTAACAGGCATCTATGTATAGCCACCCATAGCCCCAGTTTGAGCTGGCCTTGCCTACACCCCAGTGCATGAGGTTTTGTGTGGTGGGACTCTGACATCATGTGCTGAGGAAGCAGTGGCAGCAGACGTGACCACAGCAGAAACAGGCAGTGTGATTTTTCAGCGGCCTCTGCGCTTCTTTCTTGGGTGTGGTCACCGTATGAGGAGGATGCTGGTGTGGTCCTCTGCCAGGCAAGTGCATTCTGACTCTGATGCTGGGGAGGCATGGGGATGCTCAGCCTCAATTTCAGACAGCAGTGGAGACCAGTGGGAGGCCAGATTCATTTCCAGAGCACTGCAATGTGGTCATGGCTTATGTACTGGTGGACACCAGCCAAATCATACGAGGTAGCCAAGGGACAAGGACTTGTTCCAAGTGTGAGCTGCAAAGACACTGTAAACAGTTTTTTTGTCTTCTTCATAAATGAGTCTCAGTACATAATGGTGTGTTTGAACACAGTACTCAAACTCAAAGATAATCACGGGTGTAGGGAAGCGTACCAGATCATTGCTTCCTAGGCTGTTGAGTTAAACATGCAGTGCCTAATGTTAATATTAACCTATATACTGAATGGTTTTGAAAGTATCTCTTTGTACTGAGCTCTTCCAGCTGAAACACTGCAGCTGCAGATTTCTTGGTGCAGAACTTGCTATTCTGAAACTTAGTTTCCTGATTAGATGGAATGACCTTGATTGTTTTCACCTTTTGGATCACATTTTAACTCCTGTAATAGCTTTACCTGAGATAAATTGATGAGCAGAGGTTTAACAGTGCTATGATTATGGGCTGATAACACTTTCTGCATGAATGAAACTTTTAATGTAATTCATCATGAATTTAGGGAGAGCCTTTTAAAATTCAGTTAGCAATCAGCTGTGTTGTCTCTTTTGACTGGTACAACTTGCACCTGTCACAGGAGTCATGCTCTTTTTTAAATGTAAATTCAGAAATCTAAACTTAAACCAAAATGAAAGTCCTGACTCTGCTTCCTCCCCAGCATTAACCCAGGGTCTCTGTCATGTAGTTTCAGCTGCTCCACCTGGATGTGACTACCCCCTCGCAACCCTGTACATAATGTGTCTGCCTCATCCCTTCCAGATTAAAGAGTAGATTATGTGATCCCAAGCTATTGCCAGCAACCTGGACAGAAACTGCATAACTCACAGGTATAACATGACTAAGCCAATGGTTGGACCTGTGCTTTCAGTTTGATCTTGCTGGTTTTGCCTATAGCTTGCATAATATCTGCCCTTCCTTCACAGGCAACACACTGTGGAATTATCAGGAAAATATGCTTTATGAGGAGAGTTTAGATTGTTTTGTTTAGAGAAAACTTAACTGAGGAAGAAAGGATAACTCTTTTCAAATATGTAAGAGGTCACTGCAGAGAGGAAGAGATGCCTTGTTCATTGTATGTGCTATGGACAAGACAAGAAGTAAATGCTTGGATTGCAGTAGAGTAGATCAAGGGAAAACCTTCCTGTTGGTAAGGAGGTAAAGCACATAAACCAGTTTATTGTGGCTTCATGCTAAGTGGTTTACATCCTTTACCTGGGCATGAAGTTTTCACCATTTCACCACATGCTTGTTGGGCATTTCACAGGCAGGGGCAAGGTATCAGTGCAGCATAAGCAGGCAGAGATAGACTTGGTCTGAAGGGAGAAAGAAGCCTCAGAAACTCTGAGCAGACCCCAGGTCACTGCAAGCAACCATGAAGAGGCTCACATCCCCTCACCTCCTCCATTAACGCAATTGCATAAATATCTGCCACAGGTATAACTCGTTCAGACTTATTTTCTAAACACGATCATTAAATTGTAGAGCTGAGAGAAGAATGCAGGTTATCTAGTTCTCAGTTATCTGTTCTGCCCATTAGGCCACAGATACCACTGTTCTTCTGAAATATGAAAATAAACCAGGCTAATAATGGCTTTTGACCACAGTACAATTTAAGACAGAGATGTTAGAAGCAGCAGCTCCAAGCCAAGGGGACCACAGGAGACCTTAAATTAGGAGATTTGGATTTTTCAGGGGGGGAAGTGATTTGGTGGGGTAGAAGGGTATTCTTACTGTTCTGCCAGGGAAGCCACCATGAGCAATAAAAGATCTTTGTGCCATTGTTTTTGTAGCAGGTCATATTTTTGCGATGTCAAGCATACTGCAATAAAGCTTGCCTAATCAAAACAAGTCAGAGCTTATCTAAGCCCCTAGCCAGAGATATCTCTGTGGTGGCTACAGAGCTGGGTTTCCTAGCAACCTAAAAGGCATTAGACAGGGCTTTGTCGACTTTTATCTATTACACACAAAACCCCCGTTTGAATAATGTTATGGGTGTGACATCAACTGACAAAAGCCAGGAAATTCAGAGCTGGGGCTGATTTTCTATCCTTGCTGTTCATCACGCTGAAAAACAAAAAGGCACAGTCATGTGAGTGATGAGCAGAGCAAACCAACGTTTATGTTTCCTGGCTTTTGTCCCAAATGAGATTCCATTTAAATTAGGTACTTAGTATTAATTTCCTCTGTTTATAGCAGGTTTAATGCTCACAGTAGGTAGCATGTCGGCAGTGCTGTCATTTTCCCCACGGTTTCTTCCTCTAAGGGGTCGTCTGGCATGAGGAAAGAGATATCCCAGCCACTCTGTGATCTGTGGTTTCTCCACAGTGAAAACAGTTTTCAGATCCATGTCTTCAAAGGCAAAGGATGCAAGCCCACTCTAAACAGGGTCACCACCGTATCTTTTGGTGGTAAAGATGCCCATCGCTGTTAGCCCAGGGTGGAACTGGTGAAGACACAAAATTAAAACAATTGATCTTGCTACTGGTGCCCAACTTTATCAGAGAAGATGCCTTTTATATAATTTTGAAGAAATTCTGGGTATGGATCTTGAAATGGATCTTGTTATCATGCATTATGAAAACAAAAGACCAGGAGAAAACGAATTAATGTAGGTGGGGTTTTTTACAAGACCAAAAATATGCTGAGGGCTGATGAATGGTCTGAAAAGTGATACTTCAGCAATGTCTTGTATTTCTCCACTTGTAGCAATAGGAGTGTTTAAAATCTTGTATCTTGCAATTTGTGGAGGAGACTGATGGAGGAAGGGGTGGAAGAACTACCATTGCTGCTTCTTCAAATACATGGGGAAAAGTCCTCTGGAACTGAATGGGAACTGATCCCCTCTCTACAGAGTTCTTGATTCATCCCACAGAATTTAACAGAAAATAGTTCTTTGCTTTAAATTGGTATAATGCGGCTTGAAAGTGCTAGGGAGGAAAAAAAAGGATGTGTTAATTTTCACAATCTTAAATTATCAGGGTAAATTAACTTAATCTGACTTCCGTGCAACTTTCTGAATATGTACCATCTCAGTCTTTAGCTACACAGATTTTCATACCTGTATTTTTGATTTTGAGTCTTTCATACAAAAATAACAGCCCTTTCTTTGCAGTTGTTACAGGCCTGACGTGAAGGGTTTGTTTCCATGTAAATTTTTCCAGGCTGGTTGTGAAACCTCTGAAATGGTTTGTAGAGAACGGTCTGATAAACTTAGCTAGAGCTGAGTACCTTGCTGTTGTAAGGGAAAATCCCCTGAATCGCTGTCAGTGGGTGAGCAGCCAGGCTTTCATCCCCTCCATTCTTCACTGTAATCTTCATTAACATAAGAGTTGATGTTTTGCTCCCTACTCCTGGATGCCATACGGTTTGAACTCCAAAGGCTGGTGAATAATGGCACTTATGCACTGCTAGCCACAACCAGCATTTCTTTAGCAAGCATGCCATGAATATATACACTAGGCATAGGACAATGCAGAGGAATTACTATGTGCAAGCCTTTGAAAGAAACAGAAGAAGAAGCAGGAGGTTCTTGTGCTTTCTGCCAACGTCATCCTTGCTGTGCATCCATTTGTTCCCCAGTTAGCCTCCCCACTGGCAAAGCCTCTATTTGTGTTCAAAGATAATGGGAGCCCACTATGCAGGGGCAGTGAACACAGTGTTCCATGGTCTTCTTAGAGAAATCCCTGCGTTCACATGACCCGTTTTCCAAACTTTGGAAGTTTTCTTCCTGAAGGGGGAGAGTAAGAGGAACGGGGACAATCCCTCATGGCTCTGTGCAGATTAGTGGTATGTTCATGCCCATACACTGAGGTGGGTAAAATACTCATATCTTTCCCCAAAGTGCTTATTTGTAATGCATGCGCTTAACGAGCTTAAAATATTTAGTGAACAGTTGAGATGAATGAAGAGTATGGGAGGAGTGCACAAAACTAGCAGAGATAATTGAATAAATAAACTTAACAATCACAGCAGCTTTTCATAGCTGTATTATATTCTCTCTGGATAGCACAGCTGGGATAACATGGTTAGAGTTTCAGAATGTCTAGAGACTTCTGTCTTAAGATAGTCATCAATAATAGCAAACTGTAAATATTTTTAGCTACAGAAAAAGATATGACTCTGTAATGCGTGATAGAATACTGTAAAATACAGAACATCTTCCCTTTGTCATTTCTTCAGAATTCATGTAAGCAGGAAGGGTCTCCAAAGGCAGGTCAATTAAAACAGAGAAGACTGAAGTCCCTCAGATTCGGCAGTGTTTGAAAAGACAATGAGATCAAGGAGATAGCTTGCTGTAACAGGTTCATATGACCTGTAAGACTGGTAAAATTCTCCACCATTGGAGAGAATCTTGCTAGATCAACTCCTAGGTTTCTGGTTTCGTTCCAGATGAGTCTAAATCTGAACCTTTGCCCTTGTTCTGAATAGGACCAGGACCTCAAACCCACAATTTATATCAACACATCCGTCTCAACTCACACCTAATTAGAGCAGTACTGAGGAGACTTTGCTTTTTGGTTTCCTTTTTGCTCTGGTGCCTGATACCAGTAGTGGCAGGACCATGGTTCAGTATGAAGTGCTCAGATTGGCTGAGCCTTCCTGGTGACATATGGCAGGTTCCAAGTAAAGGTGTCCTCTGCTTGGACTTTTCTTCTCTCTTCTGAGATAATTGACCTTGATGCCACATTGAAGCTCTGCTCCAGGTCGAACCACTTGTGCCTCAGCCAATTACTCTAGCTGGAGCTGGGAACTAATGCCAGGCTGTTTAATTTGGAAGCTCAATATGAAGGTCACTGAGGAAGGTAATGCAGTCCTGTTGATTGAACACGTGGATAAAGGCACCACAAAAACATAATCTACTTTGTTGAGGATGTGATAAACTAGGTTTATGTTTGCAGTTGGCAAGCAGTACTTCTGAGTGTTACTCCATCAGATAATCCAGACAGAAAAGCAAATATATATCCCTCCGGTTCCCTAATATGACTTTAATCTAAGTATTAGGTCATTTTCATATTTGCAGGGTTTTCTGAAATGGTAAAAGTAACTCTTATTTATCTCCTACTTGTTTCCTGAATTTTATTCATGCCTTACTTATTCGTGTAACCAAGTAAAAGTACTTTAAGTGGAAGATTTCTGATATTCCACAGGGCAAAACCACAATGAGACAAGCCCTCTTTTCCAGATGTCCAGAAAGCCTAGGTGACTAATTAGTATTTTCAGACAGACGCAGCACAGCTTCACTGCATGTGTGCAAACGGTTGTGGTGTCCCTCAAATAAGACTCACCTCACACATGAAACCCAGGTTGCCTATGGATGGGCAGCAAACTTGCTGTACAGGTCTATCCAGTTCAGCCATCTCAGTGCATGCCAAGGATTTTGTGTCTTTACAACAGTCCTGATGAGCTCTTGCATACCACATTCTGACAGGGACCCTCAGCTCACTGTCCTGCACCAGGGGGGGGTTATGAGATGGAAGGGAAAAGAAGGGGGGAAGCTTCTGCAGATGGGGGCTGGAGATCTACAGACTGCCAGCCTGTGGTCTTAAGCAGGCCCTGTCTTCTAGCTCCTCCAGTCAGAGTTCTGTGTCAAAGCTGCAACAGGGTTTATATGATTTGGCTGCTAAGCAGAGGGATGTCTTTCTGACCGGGAAACATCCTGCCTGCATACGTATTTGTTATCCGGTATGGAGTGATTCAGTGTGGAACTCTCAGAGGTACTGTGGCAATTTTACATTCTTCCTGAAACCAAAGAACTAAGGGAGAGCTGCACTCAAGTTGTACCACTGTGGGCTTGGGAGAGGGTGATGCCATATGGACCAAACACCAAGGACCAGATAGTCTGTTAGAGTTTAAAATGTGAATTAATGTGAAGAGTAGTTGGACTAGTTAAAAAAATATTTATCTTTTTTTCTCTGGTGAGAAAGTTTTTTACTCTATTTCTTGCCTGTTACTTTTCTGAGACATGTTTCATTTGTTTCCCTCTAGCATTTTACAAAATATCATCTGAAGGGACATGTCAGCTCTGTGTCAACAACATACACCTGAGTACAAACACAGGTAGTTAGATGGCTCCTGTACTTAACAACAGAAGCATCTGTCTGATGTAAGGAAACAGCCAGCTAAGGCACTGCTGTTGCCTGGTTTGTCAGCATTGCCTCCTCTTACCTCCCTGGCACCGGGATGCTTACACCACTACCCAAAGAAAAGTTTTTTGGTTGTGTAGGAACTTCTCTGGGGAAGGCAAATATGTTAGGGCAGGAGTTATCACATGAAGCTCCAGGACTGGAAGAGACCTCTAAGCTCTGCTTTCATCCCATGTGACAGTTGAATACTCTTTCTCTGCCCACCTCACTGATCTTTCAGTTCTTTTAATTCACTTTCTCAGGGGGAATACCTTGTAGTCTCAGAACTGAGTTTTTTCTAAACCAGAAAGGGTTATGAATGCCATTGAAGAGAGCACTGGTGGGATCTCCTCCAGACTAGTGTGTTCAGGTCTGGTCATCCCCTGCTTCAGAGTTATTAACTCCAGCAGAAATAAATGCAGAGGACATCTGGAAGAGAGACAACCTATGTGATGAAGAAGAAATTAGAATCATAGAATCATAGAATCAGTCAGGGTTGGAAGGGATCACAAAGATCATCTAGTTCCAACCCCCCTGCCATGGGCAGGGACACCTCACACTAGATCAGGCTGGCCAGAGCCTGAGTGAACAAAATCCACTGTCTGGACATCAATAGCTGTCAATAGAACTAAAACTTACAAATATATTATCTGTGACTTTTTTCAGTTCTAAACACCATAAAATTTTGTGAAACATGCTCCTTCTTCACTCAAAAGAAGATAAGGATAAAAAAAAATAGGTATTTTATAAATCACCTACTAAGCCAACTAGGAAAACACAGTTTAAAGAACTGTGCACTTTAAAGAACATTATTCATTTCATTTCATTTCAAGAAGGTTGGAAGAGACCTCAAAGATCATCGAGTCCAACCTGTCACCCTACACCTCATGACTATCTAAACCATGCACAAAGTGCCACATCCAATCCTCCCTTGAACACCTCCAGGGATGGTGACTCCACCACCTCCCTGGGCAGCCCATTCCAATGGCCAACCACTCTCTCTGTGAAGAACTTTCTCCTCACCTCCAGCCTAAACCTCCCCTGGCACAGCTTGAGACTGTGTCCTCTTGTTCTGGTGCTGGTTGCCTGGGAGAAGAGACCAAACCCCTCCTGGCTACAACCTCCCTTCAGGTAGTTGTAGACAGCAATGAGGTTTAAGTGTAAATTCTTACCTGGCAATGTGAAAGGGTAAGAGTGGAGTCTTGCTCTTTTTGGATGTGGATTCACAACTAGTTTAAATCAAGTGATGTCCAGGCTGTTAGTGCAGGGGGTTTTGAAATGCCTCTGCCTGTGCTGCATAGCCCAGTGCTTATGCTTGGATAACTGTGGGATCAGGGATTTTTCTGAGTTAATTTTCAGATAGATGAGTTTTCCAAGACTGACTGGCTATGAGGTCAGCAACAGAACCATCACTAGTGTGGTGTGAAAGAAGAAATTTGACCACATTGTCAAAAGCAAAGATGCAGGATGCATCCATTCCATTGGCTGGAGGGAGGTGAGGGAATGCCTGTTTGGCAGCAAGTCACACAAAGAGTCAGGTTAAGCTAAGCATGAAACCAGAACTGAGAGGTTAACATCATCCAGGGAGAGCTATTTAAGCTATGGTACAAGGCTGGCACAAGAACAGGTGGACATATGGCTACGAATAAAATTAGGATGGAAATTAAAACGCTTCTAGCCACAAGAGGAGTGTGGTTCCAAAATAGCTTTCCAATGAGAGTGGAAGGGTTCAGAAGAAGTCACCAAAGTGTGAGATTGAACCTAAGGAGATTTGCATGATACAGTTGCTGTGATAGTGAGGAACCCAGGCAAAAGATGCAGGGGATGTATTTGTACCCCATCTCCCCTGCTTGATTTCATTTTAACTCGCTATTACTCTCCTTTCTCCTTCTCTCCTTCTTTTTGTTTCCTCTTCCCTTTTTCTACTTGGATGACAGGAAGAAAATCCCCTATGTGCCTTTTCTCTGTTACTTTTACATCCATTCATCAGAACAAGATAAGGACAAATCCTATTCTGAGACATTTCAATAGGCCTATTGAAGTCCACTGGCAGAGCCAGTGTGGGGCTGACCCCTGGGACACAGGAGCAGAGACTATGGGAGGCCATAGTGCCTTGATGCCCTCTCTGTGCATGGGTATTTCTCCTTGCCACTGTGCCACAGAGATGCTCATGTCTTAGCAGGCCATGTAGCTGCAAAACTCTTTATTTCTGCTTGGGGAAGCCAGTAACACAGTATTTAATCCAAGAAGATTATTGAGAGGTTAGATTTGTTTAGAGGATGAGTTGCCCTGAGATGTCCAAACACCAGCATAAACAACTATGTTTCTGTGGAGCAGAAATGTCCAAAATGCATGCAAGGATGTAATGGACATCATGTGTAATTATGATGGTCTGTTTAATTGGAAAGGGAGAAGCTGACCAGGTGGCACTTGTTGAGGGGAAGAAGGAGATACTCCCAGAGTCTAGTGCCAGGAGCCATGCATGGGGCAACTGTGCCTTGCCCTGCCAGTGACACTGGCATCGCATCTGGAGTCCAGTCTTCCCACACCCAGCAGGGCTGGTCTGAGGTGAAGCAGCAGAGTGTCACGCTGCTTCTGCTGTATCAGTGGCACCATCAGAGTGTGGGATTTGATCCTGCACCTCTAGGCTCTGAAACTGAGCTTGCGGAGAGTGGTTTGTTTTACTATATAATAAATACAGAGGGACTCTCTGGCAAGGGTTATGATGTTTCTTGGCACCAGCTGCTTCACTTGCACTGGTGCCCGCTTGCAGTGGCTGTATTTTACAGCTTGCAGAAGAATTGCTTGCTTTTCATGATATGCTGTGCTGTGAAATGTAAGCAAATGTTGCAAAAGCAGTTGATCAGTTAATACAAAACCAAGTAATTTTGATGCTAGGTAGATCAAGTTACTTTTTTTCTTCTGGGTCTCTATTGCAGCAGGTGTTTAAGTCATGGGCAGTCACCTGAGAAGTTGACACAGATTTAGTAGTCGGCATTAGTGCCTTCACAGAAAGAAAACCACTGCTTTACACAGTTCAGACTGTAATTCCAGAAGACCCCCAGCCACAAAGCCACTAGCTGCCATGGTCATGCTCTTCCTCCCATTCTGGCCATGGGACCCTGCCTTCCCCCTCAAACAGCTCCAGTACTAACCAGCCCCTGTGTGCAGCCATTTCAGCATGATAAAGTGGCAGAAAGATACCAATATTTTTTTTTCTTTTTTTACTAGGCCAAATGGGGCATGTCCAATGTCACAGGAGCTAGCCAGAGGACAGCCAAGCCTGAGGAACCTGCTGTTAGATGGGTTCAGGTTGATGTGCAGCAATGACATCCATGTGCTGCACACAGTTTGTGAGGAATAGATTTAAGGAGTCCTGTGGCTTAATTCAGCTTGGGTGTGATCCTGCTAGAACTTTCTTTAATTACCACAGTGATGAATTTAGCTCCTCTTGGTGAAACCTGGCCATTAGAGATGATGTGCAGCTATGTACATACCCATCCAAACTCACTATTAACAGCTGAGTGAGGAGGGATATTGGAACTACTGCAGTTTCCCTCCCTTGATCGGTGTTCTCTGAGTTTTCCCTTGTTGGAAAAATAAATTAATACTCATTAGATGAAAGCAGAATACAAAGTGGAAACTTCCAAAGTGTCTGTCACTTGCATTCATGCAAATTAGAATGTCTCATTTACAGGAAACCCTGTGCCTCTCTTTTTTTCTTGCAGATTCTAGATCTCACAAACAACAGTGCAGCACAAGATGCATGCTGTTGTCCTGCCCACTCTAATGCAGCCCACGCTGCCCATCAGTCCCACAGAATCTAACAGCAGGCCGGTATCCTACACTGGTACCTGTTTCACCATCAGCTATGCCAAGGGAAAAGGCTGCCAGCTGGATGTGCCTCTGACACAGAGAGGGGGATGTGATTAGGCATCCTTTGGGCACCATGATCTCTCCGAGTTGCAGGTGAGTTGCTTGTTTGTTTTTTCCCTTTGGAAGTTTCTGATGGGGTTTAATCTTAAACAAAAACATTTTCTTTACAGCTAGTGAGCACAGAATCTTGTTAATATTCTTGCAATATAAATAAAAAATATACAGGCCATTTTAATGCCCCAAAACTTCCTGCATTCTGTTCCCATTGAGCTGCCTACTGACTCCTTTTTGGGCTATACTTGCAACATCCCCTATTACTGTTTGGGAAGGTTTTGCTGTTTTTTCCCTCTCTCTCATGCACACATTGCACCCCCATTGGTTTTGGCCAGGGAATTCCTCTGCTCAACCCTTCAGGACCAGAGGCTGGCTCGTTGAGTTGTATGGCTGTTATCTTTGTCAGATGTTTCACTCTACAAAGAATCTTCACTAAGCCTGAAGGAAAAGTTCTCAGTGTTTTAGTCAGACCTGTGAATTTGGGAAAGACATATTAATGCCTTCTGGTATTATTAGTTCTCTTGCAGAAATGGGTAAAGTATCAGATCTTAGAGAAACACTTAGCAGCTGTGATGTACTTCTTGTATAAATCTGATTCTATAAATAGTGAAGATCTTCCCATTCTGGAACATCCTTGATTATCATAATCCAGAGGTATCATTATAACCTGCAGGATGTATCCATGCATGTAACAAAATCTTACATGGTGTCTTCTCGAGACATGGTCAATGCTACCACATTTGGTAGCATCGGTTGGTCATCTTTTGCATAGCATCATCATGCAGTGCCTGCTCAGCCACCAGCTTCTGGACTTCTTGCATGAGGTTACTGCTTCAGTTTGAATAATGTGGGATCAGAATCAGCTGTGGATCTATAGATAGTTTCCTGTGTTCTCCTGCCTATTCTTTATTGGAGAGATCATTAGAGAGGCCTGCAGCAGAGATTGCCCTCCCACTCTTTCCTGTTTACATCATCCTGCTCATGTGTGCTGGGCAGACTAGGCTTTTTCTTCTCTGCATTCTCTGTATCAGAAGTTTAGCGATGCACAGAGGCCAGTTTGGTTTAATTTTGCAGTGTTGCTGTAGGAGGGAGGTAGGGTTAAAGGGTCAAGAACACTAATTCCTCACTTGATATATAGATAAATCAGGTAATTTAGTTCCACTATTTTTTATCCTAAGTGTCTTTTTAAAATGAGGATAGTGACGGTTAAATATGAGAGCTCACAGCAGGCCAGAGCTGACTGTTGCAGCAGAGGGCATTGATCACTACCACTGGTAGCAAGGTAAGGGATTTCAGCCCATGTTTTCACATAAGTATTGTTAAAGATGTTGACAAGACTGAAATAATGTGCCCTGAAGCCTGTTCCTGCTAAATGCTGGCTTCTGGCCAGCTGTGTGCATGTGTTTGTCGGTGCCACAGGCAGTGGTGCAGCTATGGCACAGGCTCACTTGCGTGCTTTGCTGTTTCCGTGGTGCTGTGGGCAGCCTGGAGAGGGACAAAACCAAGAGCTCTTTCTAACAGAAGCAAGAAACACTTACTAAAACTTCCTGTGTTCTCTTAGTTATCCCTTTCTCAAAAGAGAGAGGAACATTTTGAAGAGGCAGGAGTTGCTGCAATTGGTGACTGTGACCCCACCAGCCTAGTATTTTGTCTAGCAAGGACACCCACCAGGCATCTAGGAGGACAAGACAAGAAGCAGCACAGAAGGCCAATGATGATAATCTGCCATCAAGAAAAATCCACTCCTAATCCCCTATGGTGAGATATTACATGGAACATGATTTACATTCCCTTCAAAATTCTTAGAGTGAGTGTTTATGATGTAATTTTAATTCGTTTAGGTGCCTTGTTTCCCTTTGATTCTATTCTCCACTCGGATAACAGCCTGTGACAATGAGCTTCCCTGTCTAATTATTCATTGTGTGAAAAAACCCCCCACGTTATTTCAAAGATTTTCCATTCAGTGAATATCCTCTGAATCTCTGATAAGAATATTCTGTCTTTTCTGTATCAGTTCATCAGGACTTCACAAGGGTTACAGGATGGTACAGGTTGAAAGGGACCTCTGGGGATCATCAAGTCCAAACCCCTGCTAACACAGGTCCACCTAGATCAGGTTGCACAGGATCATATCCAGATGGGTTTTGAAAGTATCCAGAGAAGGAGACTACAATCTCTATTGGCAGCCTTTTCCAGTGCTTTGTCACCCTCAAAGTAAAGAATTTTCTTCATGTTTAGGTGGAACTTTCTATGTTCTGGTTTGTGCTTGTTTCCCCTTGTCCTATTAGTGTGTGCCACTGCAAAGATATTGACTCCATCCTCTTGACACCTGTCCTTTAAATATTTATAAGCACTGATAAGAGCCCCTCTCAGTCATTTCCAGGTTGAAGAGCCCCAGGTCTCTAAACCTTTTCTCTCTGTTGGAAAGAGTCCCACAGAGGACTATGAAGATGCTTCAGTCCCCTAAGCATCCTCAGAGTCCTCTGCTGGACTCTCTCCAGTAGTTCTCTGTCTCTTAAACTGGGTACACCAGAGTTGGACCCAGTACTCCAGATGTGGTCTCACCAGAGCAGAGTAGAGGGGGAGGAGAACATCCCTTGACCTGCTGGCCATACTCTTCTTAACACACCCCAAGAGACCATTGGCCTTCTTGGCCACAAGAACTCACTGCTGGCTCATGGCTCATGTGTTTGTTTGCTGAAGACACAGAGGAAAAGAGCAGGGATTAATTTATTCAACAGTGACTATAAACACATTTTGTTCTCTGCCCATAGTTACCCAATTCATTCAGAAACCATAAAAGCAGGAATTTCTGATGTGAAAAGCTATGTTAGGTCCCCTAGGTATCCTTTGTGCCAACAGCAGGGCAGAAAAATTGACACTTACATGGAAGTTTCAGGTACTGGCTACTACATACACTTCAAACTGAAATAAGCAGAGTTTTTTTTTCTGTTGCAGAGGCTGACTTTGAATGTCCTTGAAGTCTGGCATTATGCATTCTAGTAAGCAAGTAGAGAAATAAGCCAGATGCATCAATTTAGTCATATAGGGAGGTTTCTAGTAAACTTCTGCACGACAGAATAGTGACAATGTACTTGATAAAGCCACATACTTTTTTAAAAATAGTGCTATTGATTTTGTTAGTGTGTGTATCAAATGTTAGCACATTCATTAGAACAGCAACCTTCCAAGCACTGCTGTAGAACAACCAGCAGGCCTGGAGTCGATATCCATCTGAATACTGGCTCGCATTCAAAGGGCAACTTAAAATTAGGGCATTGACTTTTCATGGTATAAAGGAAAGATTTTAAAGGGAGCATTTATCAAATAGAGTTAGGCAATATTTATCAAATTCAGCTGGGCTGCAGGTCCCGTTTGAGTAGGCAAAGATGTCTGCGTACAACCATGTACGACACAAACCAACATATGTATGTTTATACACATATATTAACATCTAGGATAATGTTTTTGTATTGATACATGAAAGGAAAGAGGAACGTATTTACCTAAGGAAACTTTTGATTCTAAATTCCTGTGTGGGTATGTTGAATCACTGAGTAGGAATGGATTAAATAGATACTGTGTCTGTGTCCTTATAATGTAATTATTGCATAGTATTGTGAATAAAGCAGCACATTGGGACAAATATGTCCTTTGTCAGCAGTAGGTTTACTGTGACAAAATACAGTTCATTGCACCTGTTGAAAAAGAGCTAAGGTAAAGTTAGTAAATAGTAAAATTACTTTTTTTTTTTTTTTCTCTCTTGTAAAGATGAGAGATGAGGGAAGAAGAGTGAAGGTCGTTTCACTTCTTGCAGGTTTATACGAATTTGTGACTTTCTTGTTTTTACTTTTTTGCCTATTCATGCAACCCTTCAAATCTTTCATGGTCCCTAAGTAAAGGCACTGGAAAATAGATTCAGTACCTGTTGCGCATCTCTGTATTCTTAATGTAAACCCATGAGGATGAGTTATGTCTCTGAAGAACAAACCTTCCCACCATCAGAGCACTCTTTGTTTCCTCCACTAAACTCGTTAGGTTTATCCAATATCTGTAGTTGTTAGTTGGTTGCTTGTTGTTTTTGTTTGCTTGTTTGGTTTTGCTTTTGCGAGGATTTCTTTTAACTTTGCTACACTTCTCCGATGTCAACTGGCTACCTGGAATGATGTGGGTGAGGAGAAGGTGATGTGGAGATGTCTGATACCATTGTTTTAGCTGCTAGGAAAAATGAACGCAGGAACAAAGCCAAAACACCTCCTAAAGTACCCTATTTCTCTTTCTTAGAGAGTGACACAAGAACTTCAGAGCCTTTAACCTTAGTTACGTGGAAGAGAATAAGCACTTCCCCCAGTTGCATACAAATTTTAGCTGTGTTGATTCACACTTCAGAGACACCTCCTTTACTGCTTTAACTGTAGTAGGACAATTTGGTGAGGTGCCTGGTGTCAGGGGGTGCCACTGTGTCCACAGTGATGTCTCCCAGCTGGTGCAGAAATCTATCTGAGCTGGAACTGCTGCTACAGATACTGAATTCAATGAAGTCTTCACAAAATCCCATGTTGAGCTATCCTTGTTTCCCAGCCACATGCTGAAAACATTGAACTGTATTTTCCTTCCTTCCTATATTTTCCTTACTTTCTCTCTTGTAATGCAGAGTGGCAGTCTAAGACAACAATTTCATTCCTTTTGTTGTTTACAGGTCCTGTTAATTTTTAATCTGCTTGCCACAGTGACCTGTTTGGTGAGGTCTGAGTTTTGCAAACTTTGCAAATCTCAGCTGTGACATGCTAAAAAAAGGCTTTTGCGATCTTAGCATGTGGTAAGCAGTTAAATAAATGTCTCAGGGAAACCTTTTGTTTCTAATGGAAACATAAGGTAGACAAACTTTGATGTTTTTATTCTTTGTTATTCTCTCCATTTGGTTGTCCTCAACTGGTACTGAAGGCCTTTTTCCAGTATACATCTGAGCCAAGTTCAAGTGTTCCTAACGATGAGATTTCTCATATTTTCTCTCATGTTAAATGCACTATTATTGCATATGAATTTTACTCTTTATCTCAAGATATATATCCCAAAGATCTCTACTTGACTTCCTGCTCCAAAAAGAGAAACTATGGCTTTGAGCAGTCAGCCAGTGTAAAGTATAATTTTATTAATTTTATTCTTCCCCACACATTATGACTTCTCTGAAGTCTCTCTGAACACCTGAATCTCCTCCTACTATTAGCACTTTGACCAAAGTTAGGCTCTAGAATCTAAGGGGTTGCCCAGGACTCCTTATCATTATGATACATTGCATTTCTCTTGTGTCCTTCTCTGATAAATGCTAAGTAATGATTTTAAACCTTTATTCCCTTAACAGCAGGATAGGTTTTCATCTGGAGTTGAATCTCTCCAGAAGAAATCCAAGATAATCAATAGAATGAGAGAATAGAGTATTGAGGAGCAATTGTGGCACACACTGGTGGTAAACAGTGTAAATGGTGAAATTCTTGATGTCTTTTCCACTTAAACCACCAGCTCAGTAGATAGCTTGAAAATAAATCTCTTATAGCAGTAACTCACAAGTGGCAGCAGAGTTGGAGTGAATTTAAAACATGGGTTTGAGGAACTTGACCCCTGTGGCAGAAAAGTTAAGTTCCTAAACTATGAAGTGTCCAAAATACAACCTCATATCTCTGTCTGGTTTTGTGAAAAGAGACTAGCATTCTTTACCATGTTTGTAGTATGCTCTGGATCAAGGCTGCCACAGATGTGCCAAGTATTAAATTAGACTTATTTAGGTAACCCTTCTCCTCCTTAAGCCTCCTCTCCTCCCTCTAGTTTTGGGCACCTTGTAGCTGCCAGCAACCTAGCAGGATCTGCTGTTACATGGATTGCACAGCAAACTCTGAGAAACACTGATTGCAGATGCTGTTTGGAAATTAGCCAAATTGCAAGGCTCAGATGATTTATAAAAAGTTAGCTTTTTATGCACTTTAAAAAAAAAATCCTTTCAAAACAATCAGATCTTTTAGGAGCATGAGAAATAAAAACTGTAGCACCAAATAATCCCATGAAAACTTCCTCTTGGCAATTCCTGACTGTTAAGTCAAACATAGCCCCCCAAAACTGCTTTCCACAAGGAAAATGTTCTTAGATAGCCATGAAGATAATATGAAAAAAATGGGTGTTTTTTTTTTAGAAACATTTGCAGGCAAAAAACCTCAGAGGATCTTCTTGTTGCTCCAGTTACTGAACACTTCCAGTGCAGAGGGAGGGCAAAATCCAGCTTTGGCCATGCCAGTCCCAACCACACTCAGCCTATGCCCACAGCAGAACCTGGGCCCATTTTTAGGGTGAGTGTCCCCAGCTGGCACAGCTGCACTGAGGGCTGCAATCTGCTCTCTGGCATCTGTACAGATCAACATGCCAGGGTGGGTGAAGACAGCCATTCACACCACCCAGGGATGGATAGGGCCTGAGGCTAAAGTGGAAGGGATGATAGAAAACTGCTCAGAAATCAAGAGAAGTTCTGTATGCTACAAACCTTATTTGCTACAATACCTCTAGATTTTATTTTTCATTCAAAATTAGGCTCCTTCCTGACTAGAAAATTATCTATTTGAAGTCTAAATGACTTTGAGATGAAACTAAAAATTAGATTTCTGAATTTCAAGGTTCCATCTTAATTGAATGTTGCATCTCTTTGGAATTTAAAAAACCTGCAACTCTCTGAAGACAAAAGGCAGACATATTATTTGAAATCTGAAGGTGATTTTTTCCTTAATTTTATCCAATTATATTAAGAGGTCGTTCTGTTAAAAAGCGTTAAATAGCATTACTGTGGCCAGAGAGGTGTTGGCACTGAATTGCTTGGGCTCAAATAAAATGTATCTTGATAGTTTACCTTAAAACTCTCTGTCCTTTTACTCAGTTCAGCTGAATCCTATGAAACAGATACGCAGCTTGGAGAAGTTCTTCACACCCCCACAAATGCTAAAAATGGCCCTGATACAACATGTATTTATGTAACAAAATCATCTGCATTAATATCTTCCTTTCCTTTCTGCAAGAAGCACAGGAGGGACCCAATATGACACATTTTCATGCAGCCCCTTCCATTCTTCTCCTTGCATTTGAGGCCGCAAGGACAAGCCATGTTTTCCCTCACAAAAGCAGGCTACTGAATAAGCAGGAATATGACATGACTATTAATAGGGGGTTTGGCTGCAAACCTGCAGCCCAAGCTTTTGAGGTCTCTTTCTTTGAATATTCAGTACTGTGTTAAGAATCAAAGTTCTTTGGTAACAAGAGTTCTGGTCACTGTTGTTATCCTCATCTTCCAGAATAAAGAGGATATTAAACCCAAATCATTTCCTCTACTTTTACTGAGAAGTCAAGAGACAGGATGGCATATGGGAGCATGATGTATCGAGACTTTAACCTCTTATTCACATCTGGCAAAACAAATTGAAAAATGTCCCCATATGGCAGCTGTTTGCTGTCCCATTTATCACCTTCATGCGGACTTCTACTCTGTAGATCACAGCCTGTGCCCAAGCACCTGGTCAGGTCTCCAGCCCTAGAAGAGGACCCATGTGCTGCTTGAACAAAGAGAGAGCTGTTACCTTGGCCTCCCAGGGCTGGCTCCTTGGGCTGAGATGGTGACATGCTGTGTCAGGAAGGTGAAGAAGAGTGAATTATAGCTACTGCTCCTGCTGCCACCAATAGGGTCAGAAAAGGCCTTGGCAACCCTGACATGATGCTAACCTCACCAAAATACCTGGGAAAATCGACAATCAGCAAGCATCCTTGTTTTTCATATGGAGACTTAAGTACCATCTCCACTATTCCCTTATGGATACTGACAGCTGAAGGTGCTGCAGTCCTTCCTCGCACCATGGCTTACCGGGACAGCTTCCAGCTGTGAGCTGACTCCTCGGCGAGGTTATTCCCAAGGGGATGCCCTGAAGAGCAACCTCCTAAGCCTATTAAGCCAACACTTGCCATCCCAACCTGCTGCCTGTTGCAGAAATGAATCCTGACCAGCAGTGAGAATCAAACTGGTATTTTCAGCAGCAGCTGTAAACTTGATAAGCTCCTTGTCCTCCTTTTCTTCTACCCTATCCCTCCCTTTGGTGTTGAAATGAAGGTAGAGACATGCTGAGAAAAGCAGTGCAGTGCTCTGTTTTCAGGATAATATGCAGACCACATGTATGTATTAAAGGCTGTGTGGAGTTATAATGAGCCAGGAGCATTTAAATGCAAGCCAAGGGGAATTTGCTGTTCTGTGTGGGCAGATTTCAATTGTAAGTTTGGCAGCTCTGGTATCCTCTTCGCTAATGCCATGGGATGAGAAAAAATAGGCTTTTCGTTCAGAGCAGTTGATTATTGAATCTGTACCAGCTGTTCTCCCTAATCCAAGCTTTCTGTCCTCACTCCTTGTAATAGAGGCATCCCCCATCCGTCCATCTCCCTGTTCTCACTTTCATTGCCTTTTATAATCTGTTAGAAAGGTGGACAGCAGATAGCAGCCATCTAAAGTGACATAAACGTCAGTACCAGGCAAGGGTTATATTCATTAATGAGAGAAAAAAGGCACCCTTAGCCATGTATTGAAACTCAAATTATATATCACATCCACTGCAACACAGGAAAAAAGCTATCATGAATTGGAAGGCAGAGAAACATTTTTAACAGTGACACCTGGCTTTGCCCAGCAAACCATGTGGGGTCAGAGCTGGAGCGAGTCCTGAGCTGGCACAGAGCTACAGCTGTCCCTCCCTTCCCACCATGAGCCAAGGGACCTGCACCCAGGCATGCGGCAGCAGTAGATAGGAAATTAATCTTTTTTTTTTTTTTTTCGTAATAAAGGGGGAGGAAGGGGTGAGATAAGAAGTGAGCTCCTTCTGGGTGCTTCTCACTGAGCCTGCAATGTTATGTAAGGCTGGCACAGCTAATGCCTGCTCTGCTTTGCCATCAGCCTGGCTGTTTCACACAATTATTTTATCAGTCTCTCCTACTAGACATCACAGTGCTATTGCGATTAGTCACGTTTATTAGGATAGCAGCTAAAATAGAATTAGCAAGCACAGGAGCCCTCTTAAACAAGAGACCAGGTGAACACAGCTCCAGGTGCTCCCTGCCCCAGAGACATTCAAATCTCCTGGAGGAGGAGGGCAAGGGAGAAGGGAGTGACACGCAGGAGCCAAAAGCAGCAGGGGAAATGCTGTTTCCATGAAGAGGTTTGACAGGGGAGGGTGAGTTTAAGTAGGAATGAGATGACTGGGAATGAAAAGCAGCAGGAGAAAGGACATTGTAGGGCAGAGCAGCATGGAGGAAAAAGTAAAATAGTAAGTGACAAGCTGAAGAATGAAAGTTGTTGGTGAGGAAAAAAGGATTTGCTCAAAAAGGCAGCAAGAACAGCAGATCCTCCCTGTCTGCATGTCTCCTGCCTGATTTGTCTGCTGCTGCTGCTGCGTATTTTGGCTTTCTATCCAATTCCCTTGCAGTGTTTATTTGTCTGAAGGGTGTCTCCTTCCCTGCTTACCTTGTCCTTCTGGGCTCAGAGGATTACCCCATGCTTTGTGAAAGGGCAGCCAGTAACCTCCTCCCTGGAAATCTTGGTTGAATTGCAGAGACTGTGTGTAATGCCAAAACCATGCAAACTGAAAAGCAGCATAAGCACTAAAGATTGTGTGTTCAGGTTTGGAAAACACAGATCTGAGATGCTCTGGTGCATGGTGGGGAAAGTGAACTCTATGACCTGAGATGGGACAGAAGGACAGGCATGTGCAATTGTATTCCTTTATGTTATAGCCATACAGATAGAAAAATGAGCCTCTGACATGACTACTTGACTTCCAGGAGCTGGAGATGCCAAATGGTTTGTATGATGTAGTTAACGTTTTAAATCAGTATATATGGATAAGTTACAGATAACTTATTAGCTGACAGGTGTTAATATTAAAAAGAGGGCTGAATGTGATTCTTAGATGAGCAGAGAGAGAAATAATAACATGCAGTAATGTGATTTTTCCTTTGCAAATGGCATCGGTGACACTTCTGATGGTTAACGCTCAAGTGTTGACATTCTTAGGAGAATATTGGAAAAATGATGAAGTTGTAGAGGAGAATTCCTAAAAATATTTGAGAATATTAGAATTTTAAGTTGAGATAGTGCTTTCTAGTAAACGGCTCAGAGTGCTTAGCTGGGTGTGTTTATCACAAAGAAGAATGAGAAGTCGCTTGATTATAGTGTCAGTACCTTCATGGTGAGAAAATGCCAGGTATTAAAGAACACTTTGTTTAGTGGAGAAACAGTAGTTGCAAACTGAAACTGAACAGAGAAATTTAAATAAGAAATCAGGCATAATTTGTTTTGTAGTATTAGGAATTATTTCTGACTGAACATGTTTTACATGCCAAATTCTTCGCCTCTGGATGTGTCAGATGAGGACTAAACTTCTTTCTGAAAGAGTCAGCCAAATACACATTTTTTGTGTTGCATTACAAGTGATATTGAGTGAAAGTTGATGGTTTGTGATATAAATTGGTAGTCTTTTTTTTTTTTTTCCTAGAACTCCATGAACAACCTATGTATCCACAAGAGCTCAAACCTTTTTACTCTAGCCACTTTATCTGGTCACTTCCTGCTTTACCAGCTTATTGGTAGGAAGCTGAAGGATCTGCACATAATTGCATAGTAGTTAGCCCAAATCCTGGAGATCCTCCAATTCACATGATAAATAACAGTAATTAAAAGCTAAAGCATTTATAGCCTCAGTTTAAATAAAGACTGACTTCCAGGGGTATTTTGTTTTTTTTTTTTTTGCCTGACAGCCACAGAAAGGCAGATATGCAGGTTATACATGTTGGGTGAAAACTGGACAGAAGTGTTGATTACACTTAGTGAAAAACTGCTTAAATTTGCCACTCAACAGGTGCCAAAACTGGTTGGAACTGACACACAGATCTTTGTAAATACTGTCATAAGGTGACTGATAGGGTGCTAGAAACTGGTTGGTGTAGAGTAGATGCTGCCTGGACTCTTCTGGTTTAAACATCTATTACATGAAGTCTGCAATCAATGGTGGATTCAGTAATAGGCACTTTATGTCATATGGTCCACATCTGCCAGCAGTCTGGTCTGGTATGCACCAGCAGGAGCTCTAATCCAAGCACTACAAACATGTTTGTTTGGACCGGTGTGTCTCTGGAGCATTTCTGTAGGCACTCCCTGAGTAGTCTAACAAGGGAGCTGGCTAGCATGAACATTGGTGCCGAGAATGAATAAGGGCAAAAATGTCCCAGATTCAGAGCCAGTGAGTTTATTAGTCACAGTACTTTTTGGGATTGCTGAAAATGAACTGCAGCTTCCAGGATGTTTGTCTCAGCAGCTTCTAACACCCCACAGGTCCTATCAAAAAAAAAGAAAAAAAAGGAGAAAACATCCCATTTGAGCAAAAGCCTGTTCTGCTACAAAGCCTGCCCAAATATGTATCAGTGCAGAGCCCTTTCAACCCTGTGGCTCAGCCCCACTTGTGGCAAATTTACCCCATGATGAATCAGTGCTAAAACTGTCACATCTTTCAGTGCACAGCCTGCTCCTTTCTCACACTTTCAAATGCACAGCCGGCCCATTTTGTGCACAGCTGCCACGGTGTGATTTGCTTTGTGTTTATGCCTCAAGCTTTGCCTCTCTGTTTCCATGTCCACAGCCTCAGTCTATTTTATGCCATCCTAGATGGGATGCATGCAAGGGAAACAGCCCCTTCAGCCACACGTGAGTGCATCGGAGCTGCAGTAACACTGTAGAAATGAACTTAGTTTCTCCAATTTACTCTGGGTGCTGTTGTGGGGTAAGGGGGTGTCCTCGTACCTAATCCCTATTCCCATCATGTGCGGCACAGCTATGAGTCCCAGCGTGCCAGTCTTCGGCAGCACTGACACTGCATCTTGTTTATCGTCTGTGCAAGGTGCTGATGCAGCATGGCAGGGGACAGACAGCCTAACAGACACAGTGTGGCAGCCGGCCCCGGCACCCTGCAGCTTCCAGCTCTCTCTGCACTAGCATCACAGATTCAGATCCAAGCCCTGAGCTGTGGTGCAGACCCTGTATGGTAATGTGAATGCAAATTTGGAGCAGTGATTTTGAAGTGGGTGATACAGCATTGGTGAGGAGTGGTAGGCGGTGCTGTGGTGAGAGAGAGAGGAGGAGAAAGGGAGGGAAAGCTAAGGTAACCACAGAAACACGGTATCCTTGGATATTAGCAATTGTGACCTACTTCTGGGTATTCACTCACATTTTTTAGTACTGTTGACAAAGGAGGAGTAAGACGGAAGGCTTAAAGCTCTGAGGGAAAGGAGATCTTTCCATCATTTTCTAGGATCAGGATTATTCATTCTAATATTCAGCCCATGCAAATCTTTTACAGTTTTATTCACTTGCACATCACACTGTTTCATTCCTGCTTTGTATACTATAGCAAGTATTTTAATAATACATTACTGAAATATAATTCACAGAGCTGTATTGCTATACGCATAGTGTCGATTGGAGTGACTGACTAGGGTGTCGTTGTGCATGTATAATCTAGCTGCTGTCAGTGATGCTAATCTTAGTCCACATTTGATTTAGATCAGAGAGAAACTCTTGTTCACATGTGGTATCTGAGCCTCCAGGGCTCCTGGTGACCCTGCTGTAATTCAGAAGAGATCTCCACTAATATCAGTGAAATCACACTGTTGTAAATGCTGGAAAAAACAAGCCCTGGGCTTCAGTGACATATGGAGAATTTATACTAGTATGTAACTAAGAACAACTGAGCCTGTCTGTTTTATGCCAGATTAAATACCTCTTTCAGACCAAAATCTAAATGACAAGGAAAATGATCATGGAATCCAGTCATTCTTAAAATATCAAAGAGAGTGCTTTACTGATAAACAAAACTACATGAGAACTCAAGAATGTTGCTTCTTTTGAGCAGTAACCATCCACAAATACATCATTTAGGGCTTCAACTGAATACCACTTCACTGGACCATAAACCATTGTAATGCAAAAATCTAGTGTATCAACGAAGAAAGAAATAGAGTTTTAAATCCACAACTTTAGCTTCTGGTCTTCTTTTATTTTTGACAATTCTGTACCAAAAAAAAAAAAGTTATTAATCAGTCAGGGCTTGTCAAGGTGGTTTTAATATTTTTCTCAGCCGCAGTTCCTTTTTGCCTATGCAGTCTCAAACATGTAGTCTATGCTGCCAAAATGAACCAGAAAGAAAAGAATCCGAAAGTCAGTGGTAGTGAAACTGTAGCTGAATACTATTCCAGTACTGGGTATGTGCAAAGCTACTTTCTCTACAAATTGAAACCCATATATAGTTTATAGTTGTATCTTTTGCAGAACTTTCATCTCAACAGCAGTGTACTGACTAAAGACATGGCTTGAAGAAATACTGCAGAGCCCTTCACCTACACCAGGCATGGCTCAAGTCATATTATTAATTCTCAGAGCAGTAAATGATGTGCTCAGATTTGACTATTCCCACTTTATGAGTGGAAAACTTGTACTAGATGATGGCTAGGATAATCCATCTAATGCCACATAAGGATTCATTTTGTAGAACTGAGTAGAAATTCATGACTTCCTGGTCTGACAGAGCACAAGACTGAATCCTTGCCTTTACAAACATTGACCTCAAAATTCCATTCTTTCACCTGCTCAGTTAGGATTCATAGTCAGCTGATTTCTGCTGATGATTTAAGCATTGTCTCATGCAGAATCATAGAACTGTGGAGGCTGGAAGAGACCTTTGAGATCATCAATTCTAACCTTACGAGGTCATAGTGCTTTTTTTCTAAACTGATACCAGTTTTCTTGACCATAGATCAGGCTTTGATCAAGTTTAGACTGTCTGGGTTGAAATCTTGGCTGCACTGAGGCCAGGAAGAGTCTTACCATTGACACCAGTGAGTTATGATTAATGAAACTAAATCTCTACCACTATTCTTACCAGGAGCCTTCTCTGCTCTGCATGGTAGAGTCTGACATGCACAGTGCTACTGTGGCAGTAAACATCATATTAACAATGGTGGAAACAATAGCAAATCTGGGACGTGCACTGCACACTGCCTTCTTCTGTCTCCTCTCATCCCCCTCTATCAGCACAGACATCCTGAGGAGAGCATTAAGTATGCACAAAGAAGCAAACATGGAGAGGGGGGAATGTGTCAGTGGGCTGTGGATAATGCTGAGCTCAATGTGCAGTTTTGCAGTGCTGTCTAATGCCTATGTCCTCAGGGAAGCAGACTTTCCTGTTTTGAAAAGGGCTTGTGCTGCAGGTTAATGAAAGATTTTTCACAAAAAGCCTGTCTCAACAACCTATTAGTAACACAGCCTTATGGCAGACTCAGATATTTCTAAAGCTGTTAGCTTAATTTATTGTAGTCAGATTGGGTGATCTGAGTTTTGTTTGGTGTTTCTGTTTGTTTGGGGTTTTTTGTTTGTTTGTTTATTTGGTGTTTTTTCAGAGGAAACTGTTGTGTTTTTTTTCTGTTACACTACAAATTTGGTGGTTTAAAATATATGGCACAGAAGACTGTTAGATTAGAAATCTGGTTTTATTCCTAATGTTCCCTACATCATACTACACTCTCTCTGTTAGATGGTCTTATTCATTGGATAGTATTTCCAACAAGCTAGTAGATTTCCTTCTTCATTTAAATAGTTACTTAATCTTTCTTTCCTCTAAAGTGGAACTTAAAGTAGAATTTACATAACAAGTCACTCAGAGCCTATTGTATGTCAAATAAAAAACCACTGCAATATTTTATCCTTTTCAGCTGACAAGTTCAAAGAAATATGTTGAAAGGGACATACCCAGTTATCAAAAGGTTTTTGGTAGCTTTTTTTATTTCTCTTTTTTCCTTTTTTTTTTTTTTTTTAAGATATAGTCAAGTGCCCTTCTCATAAACTACAATTTTTGAATACAAAAAATTCTGAAATACTAGACTGTGATATCTGGACTTTATTACTGAAAACATGCAGACTTACATGCAAATGGCTTGTAGGAGGAAGCTACAAGAAAGGGGCAAAACTAATAAGAGATCCATGGTGAAGTAAAATGCCAGTAAGCTGGTTCTTGCACTCTGCACATGAGCAGTTCCATTGATTTTAAGTAAAACACTAACACCAGATCCTTTAGTTCTTACTCATCTGCTTGATGTTAAAAACGTGCTTTGCTGCTTGGGATTCACAGTGAAGAGCACTTTGAAAGACTGAGTTGTAGGCAATTGGTAGAATTTTAGTTCACAATTAACATCAAACACCTGAAGCTGTAAGGAACATTTGGGCAGCAGTAAAGCCTTAAAACTTACAAAATGCACAACCAAGGTCTTGACCACCATCAAATATCCAATAGCAGTTGGTTTTGGTGTACAGGTCACGTATCAAAGTGATAATAATCAGCCTATGGCAGTTTTATATACCTCCAGTTTTACACTGTCCCATGCCACAGCCTAGCATGCTCTTCACTGGTTAAAAAGCTTCTGCTTCTCAGCAGGGAAGTGGCAGTCTCTCAGACAGTGACACCAATGTGCAGCAGTCAAGATGACAAGAAAGTATTTGTGGTGAAGAGAAACATGTAAATACGAGCTTTCCTTGAAGAAGGTAGGGTCTGCAAGGGCTTGACCCTACCTGTGAGCCCTCATGAGCTGGAAGGTTTGAAATCCTTCAGCATGAAGGACTGACAAGTTTGTCCATGGACTCCATTAACAGTAGTAATTTATTCCTGGAGTCTCCATGAGAAAATTATCCCTATGTTTGCAGCTTTTTGCTAGTGCATTGGGTATCCCACTGTGGAAAATCTAAGAATAACATGAATAATGTAGTCCTTATGAGTGCAAGCATTGGCTAGAGCCTTTCAGAAGCAGTAGAAGCTTCTGCAGCTAACATGGCAACTTCGGGGTGCATGGACAGCGCACACACAATGTCACTAAGTGATATAAATACTCCTCTTAGCAACTCCCTGTTGATACGAGCTGTTCACAAGAGATCCAGGCTAAAACTATCCACAGAGAGAAGGAACCCAAAAGGTTAGGATTTTTCAGATGGAAAGTACACAAGATCTGTGAGCCTTATTAATTATCCAGTACTTATTTGAGTATGATTTTCTGTTATGAGCTAATCTCTGTACTTTTGCCCACCAAGCACAGCTTACTCTGGGGTTGGTGAGGTCCACCCTCATCAAAATCACATAAAACTTAGCAGGATCCTTTTGTGCCATATCCCTATGTCAGCTTTGTGAGGACAGCACATGTTAGCATCCAGCCTGGCATCATATCTCACCACAATGTGAAGTACACACCATAACTGGAAGTGTACTGTGCCTGCACAGCAGCCCTTAGCAGGGATCCCCATTCAGTCAGAAGGCCCCAGAGCCGACCACAGTCTCCAGGCAGATCATGAACAATAAAGAAGAGATTGTAGAATGGCCTGCAACAGGACCAAAGTCATGGTGGAGATCCTGCAGTCAGAGGCTATGGCCACATATGACTCCACACTGATTAGGGAAGACAGCTTCTTTCTTGTCAGCTCAGAGCAGCTCATCAAAGTAGAATATTTCTGCCATTTGTCACAATGCTCACTGACAACACTATAGCAATGCTTTATGCAGGCAAGATGAGTAAAAACATGCTGGCAGTGCCAGGCAGCTATAGAGTTTCAGTGTCCATCATGGCATCTCTGTCATAGGATGTAGGTTGCATTGTGCAGAAATGGAAACCAATCCAAAGGATTGGCTGCTTAGAGCACAGTAGTAGGTGGCCACTAATCTTTGGGAATTGCCTCCTCTTCCCCAAAATCCCTAATTTGAAATACCATGTTTGTGAAGGAAATATTTTTTTTTCTTCATTATGTTCTTAGTAGGGTAGCAGGTACATTACCTCTGCCATTGGGCTACTGGCTTATTCCTAAAATGAAAAGACAAAGGGTTAGTGTTCATGAAGCTCATTATTGTGCTGTGGACCTTAGCACAGGGTGAATTTTGAATAGGAAAGGGGCATTATTATAGCAACATATAATGCAAACATATAGTCATAGCTTCCAAGAGCTCCTAGAAGTTGCATAGAACTGGTTTTCCTTTGGATAGCTCTTCTTTTTCCAAAAACAGATTTTGTGAAAACTTGGCTGTGGGGAATGGACATCTCTTTTACCTGCTTTGATTACTGGTGAATGAGAATAGTGACTGGAGGCATTTGCAGATTATTACATTTTTTTAAATCTTGGGTTTGCACATCCTAGGACAGCATGTGCTTTTCTGGAAAAGCTGCTCATTGATTAGAGCACAAACTTGGATGCTCAGGATGCTCTTGGCTAGCTACAGAGTTGGATGACCTTGGATGTGTTACTTAACCACTACACATTACTAAAAGACATCTTTCCCTTGTGTAGTTTTTGGTAGAAGAATATAAAAGGCTGTAAACTACTAAATGTGTTACAGTGGACAATATACATTTAAGATAGATATTTTTGTATTGATAAAGCATGGATCTTAGATGATGTTATTTGGTATGCTTAATTAGACAAACACTGAAATAATAGGGAACTGATTAAAAGTGTTCTGTATAACCTCAGTGAGAATGGAGCAAGTTGTCCTAACTATACTTGTTTTAGAGAATATCTTGACAGAAAAGGACCTTCCAGGCCAGAACCAGAAGCTCTCTCTATGGACAGCAGCCAGGTCTCCCAGTTTCTATTCCTTTAATCCATTTATGTCTTCCTGTATTCCTGATTCCTCCTCTGGCAGGATTTTCAAATGTGAATACACATCTTGAATGCTTTAATTTCTAGAGAGCTCTGAGGTGCCTCGTCAGTGTCCAGATGCAGCTATCACAGGCTGCAGGAAAAGGAGAGCAGGAGATGTAGACCCAGAAATAGGCTCTGTTCTCTCTGCAGAGATGCAAATGTGCAAGGCCTGAAATGAGTTCAAGCCATTCCAGTTTTCTGTGGGATTCTCCTTGTATGCATCTGTGAGAAGTTCTACTGAGCCTAGAAATACATACATACATATATATGTATGTATGTATGTATATATATATATATATTAAAAAAAAAAAATATATATATATGGGATGCCAGAATACATAAAACATTGCATTCTGTGTTTTGCATTCATGGTAGAGACAGATAGAACAATAGCAGTCGGATATATTTAACCCTGGTAAATGTGATCATTTCATTCCTGGGTACTGAAGGGCTACAAGTAGTAACCAACTTGCCCATGTGAACATGTGCTCACTAGCCTGATGAACTGTGTTGTTTGACTTTTGAACAGCACTACACAGGAAGAAATAGTAGATAAATAATGAAGCTGTCTTTGGGTTTAGGAATAAGAATTTTCACCATCCAGCTGAGTCAGTGTTAGCCAGACCCTGCTTCTGGGACTACCTCCATTCAATAATTCCCTCAGGAGAAGCCATAGGAAAATGCACTGAATGGCTATGGAATAATCTGCCAACAGGGGAGGCTTATTCTTCTCCTATTTAGCATTTAGCCTAGACTAGAAAATATGGAAATTAATTGCCCTTTAAAATGTTTTTAGTCCTGTTTAATACAATCATGGATATTTTTGTATTCATATCAGAATATAATTCATTTTCTCTGTCCTTTCAGGATGAAAAGACTGTCTCTGGCATTATAGTTAATGTCACAACCTGCCCTCCAGAAAATGTGGGGCATGGCACTGAGTTCAACCTCTCCTTCTTGCCATGCTGTGTTCTTTTCTTTCCATGCAAAGAAACTAAAGCACAGAGCCTAGCTGCACAACTGTGTGCTACAGAGGAAGACACCTACTTGTGACCTGGCAATGGGACCAGGAGTGGCCAAAATCTAGCAGGGGATTGAAGCAGCACTAAAACCACAGACCCAGAATCTTGGTCTGTTTCCACCCCATGAGTTACCAGGGCAGCAATGGTCTGCAGCACAACTTGCCCTGCCAGAGCACCTGTCTCAGACACACGTCAGTCTGCAATGGCTTTGGTCACCTCATCAAGCACCAGGAGAAGCAAACATTACTATCTTTTTACAAGGTAAAGCAACCAACAGACAAAAGTCAAATGAGTCAGATATTCCCAGATGTCCCCTTCTGGTGCTGTATTTTACTATGACCTATTAGTTTTGCATTGAATTCTTGTTCTTCATGAAAATTCTTTTCTGAAAATTAAGTAAATGAACAAAGGCCAAGAAGGACTCCCTTTGGCTGCTGCTATTATTGTTAATGCAATGCTAGCACTTTGCAGCCCTCCTCACAGCAGCATCCCTGGACTACGCTTCCTACAAGCCCATGTAACCAGGTCTAAGTGGTCCTGCAATGTTCAATGTACTATACTGGCACTTAAAGAGATCAATAGTCTCTGGATAATTAATTAAGAGAAATGTAGACAACATGTATACTGATACATTTAATATATAAATATAAGATAAAAGCAGAAATGCAAGACTTTCTCTTTTTAATTTTTTTTCCTTCTTTTATACCAAGCTGTGTTGAGATTGGTCTTCTTTTAAATATTTTTGGAAATAATGAAATAACTGATGCATTCTAATCCCAGTAGAGGCCTCACCATTGTACCCTCAGGCATTGCTCTGCTATTTCAGGCTTTGAAAGAGTGCAGTTTAATAGAATGAGAAGATCAGAAAGCTTTGTCTTTGTCCTAACTTGATGTCTGAGTCCTCTAGGATATGCTCAAATGCCCTGGGACTTCCACTTAGATCTTTTAAGCATTATTCCAGTGGTGTAAGAGAAGACTCTTGAGCTGGGACCATGCTTCATCTCCAGAGGCCAAGAAGCTTTAGGGTAATCATTTCATTGCCTAGGGATTTGGAGAATGTTTAAGGCATTATTGTGCCTGAGGATTTTAAGCTATATCAGGAACCAGAAGAGCCACTGGCATACATCAGAGTAGCTTCCACAGCCCAAATCAACCCAGAGCCTCCACAGCAGCATATGCTACAAAGCATCCTTTCATCCCTTCCATCTTTGCTGGGCCTCATAAAGCATTGTTCTTGGAGGCACAGCAGGATTTGTTCTTGTCTCTTAGTTACTCAGCTCTGGTCCACATGTACCTTTAGAAATGTACACCAAGACCAGACTTAGGGCAGAATCTGTCACTGTTCAGCTGGATTTCCAATTATTTTCAAATTGTGACTGATACAAACTCACTAAAGAAAACATCTAGAGAGATCTCATGTAACATAATTACTTATGGCAATAACTGAACAATTGTTGTGCAATGTGAGTGGCTGTGCATCTCTATCTTTAGGTAATAAAACCAACACTAGAAATAATAAAAATACAATAAATAGGTAATTAATCTGATAAAAAATTCTCAAGCATAGTCATTCAGACTTTAAATGAATTTCCATAAATTCTGTTTTCCTGCCACCATCAGTGAATATTCAAGAAAAAGGGTCATGGTCAAAAGCATTCACAAAAATAGCTCACTTTAATTCAGCAATACAGAATATTCACAGAATTGCATTTCCTATTCATAAAACCACACCAGAAATCTTTCTTTAATGATTTTGCCCACTCTAGCAGAACGTGGTGACCTTCCATCCAATGTGTCCCACCAAAGTGCTCGAATGCTCTACAACCAGAAACAAGGATCTTCTTTAATAATTTACTTTTGAAATTCTGTTTGATGCTACTTCATATCCACAACAACCTAAGTATTTTTAAAATATTGTTTTCTGCCTTCATATTTACCTAACATTTGGCATCAAAGTCCCTTTGCTGTGCAAGATGATTTAAGCAGCTGAAGCAATTGCCCAAAGCAGTGGCAAAGGGGAAAATATGAGTGTAGATTTGCTTTCTGTGAACAGGAATATGTACTTATAAACATTGGAAAAATTCACATTCACTGTTACCTCTGGCAGAAATCCAGGAGTATGCAGAAGCTTTTTGTTCAAGAAAACTGTGAAAACTTCCTTTTTATTAGATCTTACTGTCATTGTGGATTTTGTGGACATCATTTGTAACCAAATAGGGATCTGTAAAACCCATCCATGTACCACATGCAGCCAAAAGGTGTGATAGTTCTCGTCCTGTCAAAAAAACACAGGTAGGTGTTAGAAAGCTGATATTTAGCTGATGCATCTCACACACACATACACACACAAAAAAGATGACAGGGACATTAAGCCAAGGCAGAGGAGTTGCAGGGTCCGGGGTGAGAGGTCAGTGGCCATGGCTCTGAGGTCTCTCTGAAGGGATTGTCTGTCCCATGGGCTGTAGTATCAGCAGAAGAAGTGGGATGAAAAAGCAAATGGAGAAAGGAGAGAAAGCATTTCCAGTCTACCTCAAAAAACCTGGAAAGCAGTTTCATACTTCTACCAGCCATGTGGGAAGGTCACAGAGCAAACAGCCATACCTTTGTCTCAGTGCCCTCTGTGTTCGCTTAAAGCAGAGGAGGCAGCCCTTCCTGTGCTTTTGACTTGGGTTTTAATAATTAATTTCATGTGAATTTCTTGCTAAGGAGGGGAAAGAGGAGCTGGGGCAGGCTTCTTTAGGGAGACTCATCGGTATGGCAGTCACATACTCATATGCATCTATTTAAGAACCGTGTTGGTGCAGTGGTGGGAGCACAGTGACGGTGCAAGAAGCGGCAGCAGCAGCAGAGGAGACCCAGTGTGGCCTCCAGCCCCCACCACTGCCACTGCCTTGACCACCCACCTGGCTGTGCAACCTCCTGCCTCCCTCTGCCATCAGAAGCAAAGAGGAACTTTCAGTGACTCTCTGCCTGGTGGCCCCACCTCAGCCCTCTTCTCCCCAGGGAACCCACCAGGGGCACACTGCGGTGTACTGGGAAGCGGGTGGGGAACACGGGGTGCAATGACAGCTTCCTGCCCTAGGAGAAGTGGTGATTTCCAGTTGTGAGCTGGTGTAAGGTTTGCAATGGGGTCATTTCAGCATTGTGTAGCACCCAGCCTGTCCCAGAGCTGCTGGCATAGTGCGAGACCGAGCCAGCAGCTTCCTCATCTCTCCTGGAGTGCTGGGATGAGTCTAGTCACGGGGTTGCAGGGTCTTGGCAGCAGGTCCTCAGCAGAGTGTGTGCAATGTTGACAGAAATGAAGTAATTAAAGGAGCAGAGCCCCTTTTTTTCTCCTGTCCTGCACCTTGCAAGGTAAAATAAAGTATGACCAGTACCTGGTTAAGTTAAAGGTAAGAATAACATTTGATTATTAATATCAGATCAGTGAGTAGCCACTTAAAATTGGCTTAGATGTTAGTTTTGCTCTTTCTGCAAAACCATCTCCCAGAGATAACTTATGAAGCTGGAGAAGAAGGCAAGGAAGAACTGTATCTGAATGCTTTAGCTTTAATACAGGCCTACCTGGAGTGTCTGGAGACAGTTTTAAGTTAAAATAGATTTTAATGTTGGTAATGTATATGATTACACTCTGCCTCAGAAATCCTTTAAGGTTAAGCAAGTAATAAATATGTAGATGCTGAAACATTGTAAGATGCTGAAACATTGTAAGATCTCTTATATACCTGGGACTGTGTCTCAGGTATATAAAAAATTGCAGATTTACAGGAAGAATGGCTTCATTTTTTTTTTTTGCCTGGAGAGAAATAACATGAGAACAAGAACAACTTTCAGAATAAGAGAATTTGTGTTTTGTGAAGTGTCATGTGAGTCTAGTCTCAGAATCAGCATTGGCTTGTAATTAGTTCAGATAAAACAACTAAACACAACTAAACGAAACTCAAAACTTTCCTGACCAGCAAAAAAAAGGATTTCACCAAAGTGAAGGATGTTATGTTAGAGAAATTATTCAGAAAGGCTGCTCAGGAACGAGCTGGTCAAGGGATTATGTCTGTAGAGTAAGTAGAAGACACCTAAGGGTCTGTCTGCAACAGCAGTCTTGAGAGTCACCTGTCATTGCTCCCCAGAAAGACACTGAATGTAATAATTAACCCACCTATAACCATCACTTTTCCTCTAACAAAAGAAAGGAGTGGAGAACATCTTGTCAGAGTGTTCGCTTTCTTCACTGTTGACAACGTACCTTTGCAAGTGGTACATCTAGGGAGAGACAATACAAGATAGCAGTAACTGCAGAGCAGTTAGAGGAGGAAAAAACATACCTTGATGGAAAGCTAGGAACATTTGTATCCAATTGGAATTTTCAAATTAATCTAGGAGGACAATTTTCCTGCCTTTTCGCCTATAAATAAATTACTAGAAACAGATTCAAGTGCTGGTGAGAGTTTTTTGGAGTCTTTTTTGCTGGCTCTCATTAAGATAACCTGGCTATAAGGAGGACTATCACAGTCCTGTATTTTGTTTTGAGCCAGAGTCTCAATAGATTGCTCAAAAAACAAGGCTACACTGAGTAAATTGAAGGGCGTTCATATTTTGGCCAAATTAAAACATTTGAAATTCAGATGCAAACATCCAGACAGGAAAACTCCAGAAGTTACTGCCAATGATTGTTCTTGCCCAGCTCTGTGAAGGGGCTTCATGTTCTCGGAATGGGCTCAGCTCTTTCTGAAAATCAGACATTGTTAATATGCTAATTTGTTAGTGCTCCTCCAGACCCTGGGTCAAGTTCTCCACGTTTGAAGTACCACAACAGCTGGTATTTGTCAAGGGTCAAATGAGGGTGAAGCCTCATTTCTTGACTTACATACACTGCTGTAGGAAGGACTGACAGTTAAATAAAACTTACTGACTCAGCTCATCCAAGAAGAGTTGCCACACTCTTGACAGCACATCAGTGTGGTGTTATGCTCCTTGAGGAGCTGAATGCATGCTAGATGGGAAATGCTCTTCATTTTTCTGCTTGCATCTATGTAACGTTCATGGGGATTTTTCTTAAGCTTACTGCTATTCTTGGTCCCCCTTTGTGTCAGCAAAAGGAGAAAAGGTTTGTCCTTGTTGATGCTGAATACAGATGTCTTTCCTTCGGCCTAAGCTCTGGTTATTTGGACTCTAGCAGAGGAGAGGAAGGAGGAGGGAGGAGGTGAAAAAATTCAATTTTGCAAGTTCTACTTGCTAGTGCCCAGCACAGAGCAAAGACTGCAGCATGCCACTGCACCAGTCCAGCTGTCACTAGTGATATCCTTAAGTTATCTTTAGTCAATTCTACAAATAGGGACTTAATTGACAACAAAAACAAGCATGTTGTTTCCTTTGTGAGACCTGACGGACTGACCTGCTTGCACAATTCCCTTTGCAGCAAATCTCTGTTATGAGAACTCTTCCCTTCAGACATGGTAAAGATTCTTTCCACTGTGGCATCTGAAAGGATACAGTTACTGTAAAGAGTGGGGTGACATCTTGATACCTTACAGTGAAAGCTGTTTAAGGGTCTGTGCTCTTGCACTCAAGCAATAAAATTAAGTAGACTTCTGATGGTCTTTTCAACATTGAGTTGGTCTGTATAATTCTAACCACTGTGTATTACCAATGCCTCTCGATACTGCACTGAGCAATACAAGAAAATACATTTAGCATGTTTAACTGATTATTTTTGTATCTTAGTCAGATGTGAACTTCTATTGGAATGCAACGGATTACTCTTAATCCCTAAGAATCCAAAGAAATTATAAGTAGACAGGCTATAATCTGCAACTCTTCTAGTATCTAGTGGCTTTGACTTTAAATGCAAGACCATAATTAGGAAAAGAAGGATTGGCACCTGAGCTCTGATTGTTAAAAGGCCCTCAGGAGTCATGACTGATAGCCACCTAAATTTCCAACAGAGAGGATGAAGCAAATAGTTTAAGATTGGTATGCAAAGAGTGAAATCTGAACATCAATGAAATTTGTTCTGAATATGGTACTAAGAAAGAACCCAGTATGGAATCTGTGATGTTGGGGACAAATCAGGTAAGGAGTGGTAAATGTGCTTGATGAAGAGATTCCCAGTGACAAACTGGAGATATTTCTAACACGATGCAGCCATCTGAATATGATCTGGATGGGATTGCCTAGATGTGTCAGTTTGTTAGTTAGGAGACAAGATTAAATAGCGCTAATGATCTCATTTGCTTTACAAGTTTTGTGATTCCTGGTGAGTGTGGTTCCTGTGATGAGCCTTGTATAGTTGTGAAAGTAAATGAGAGCCCAAATGTGTGCCAGAGCAGCTCCTCTGCCCAAGGAGCAGCCAGTAGCTATTACCAGACAGTACCCTGCCTTTAAATATATTATTTATAATTTTTTGTTCTTTCATGAAAATAATTGAAAGATGTTATAGGGGAGCAGAAATCGGGAAAAAGGCACTAGTCACTGAAGAAGTTGTGGTATGGCTTCCATGAAGATGTTCAATACAGTTAACTCTATTGAACTTTTGCTTAATGCCAAGAGCTGTAATCTAACATCTCAATGTTTTACCATTTTTTTAAAAAATGTGCAAGTAATCCTTTAGGCTGCTGAGAGATCTTGAGCACAAGCCCTATGAGGAGAGGTGGAGGGAGCTGGGGTTGTTCAGCCTGGAGAAGAGGAGGCTCAGGGGAGACCTTATTGCTCTCTATAACTACCTGAAAGGAGGTTGTAGCCAGGAGGGGGTTGGGCTCTTCTCCCAGGCAGCCAGCACCAGAACAAGAGGACACAGTCTCAAGCTGTGCCAGGGGAGGTTTAGGCTTGAGGTGAGGAGAAAGTTCTTCACAGAAAGAGTAACTGGCCAGTGGAATGTGCTGCCCAGGGAGGTGGTGGAGTCACTGTCCCTGGAGGTGTTCAAAAAAAGATTGGATGTGGCACTTGGTTTAGTTGTCATGAGGTATTAGGTAATAAGTTGGACTTGATGATCTCTGAGGTCTTTTCCAACCTGGTTGATTCTGTGATCCTATAAGTTAAGGCACAAATTCTTAGGATTTTGTACTTTCTTAGACTTCATGTTATAGAATTATTCTGCTAGTTTGATCAGTAGAGCAAAGATTGCAGTTGTACCCCCCTCCTCTAACCATGGAGTTGTTTCCAATAATATTTGCAAAGTTTTGTTTGAGGAGAGGGTACTTGCTAGTGTAAATAGAGTGGGATATAGTCAAGGAGCCCAGGGGAGGTGAAAGCCTGGCTGCAGAGGGATTGGGAGCATGCTGAAGGACCTTGCCAAAAGAGATGAGAGAACACAGAGAAGGAGAGGCAAGAAAAAGAGGTAATGACTTTTGTGATATAATGAATAAACAAAGATGCCTGAGAAAACAAACAAAATACTCTGCAGTGACAGACTCAATGAAATCCTTTAAATCTGTGTTCTATTATTGAATCCCCTGCACCAAATTTTCCAGTGCATTTTTGTTTTCCCAGCAGTTTTGAATCCATAGCATATCTTTCCTGGGTAGATTCCCTGTTTCTGAACAAGGGTTGAGCTTTGATTTCAGTGCTCCTTGGTGGGAGACTTAGAAAGTTATAAGAGGGAATTAGCGCTGGCTTGCTTTGAGCAGGTAATTTATATTTAGTAACTGGATGCCTTGGTGCCTAAGGTAGCTGAGAAAGTGCCATTACTCACTTCACCCCTCATTTTTTATCCACTAATACTAGACTATCCACAGCCAGACATGTTAACACAAGGAAGAAATATCCAGATTTAAATTTTAAAAACCCAACAAAACAATGTTTGTACCTGGTCACACTGAGTTTCAATCTTACTCTGTTACAATAATCATCAGACTTTTAAAGATACAGAAGTGGCTTTGGTATAATATAAAGTGTACGAAGTTTTATTTGTTATTTACCCAGGTTTTAGGTTGGTGTACATGCCTCAAAGCAAATATTAAGTTTTTTAATTTCTGTCACTGTGGTCAGATGTTACTCAGAAGAGGAGGAAGTGAAAAATAACTTGAGTGAACCTACATATTGCTTAAAATGTATTAGTCTTAGCTGCCAGAGTTGCAGTGTGGAAACCAATTATTTCAGAGAAAGTCTTGTCTTGCTCAGTCTCCAGACATGGCATGGGATCAAAAGCTTGGCAACCCTAGGTTTTTGGGTTTGGTTGGGCTTCATTCAGATAAGTGTTCCCCATACCATAAAGCCCCTTGAGGTGGGTCAGGGTGAAGGCATTGCAGGTAGGAGGCAGCAGGGCAGATACTGGGGCCTTTCTTCCTTTCTCCTCCATCCTCACCAGTCTTCACAGGCAGCTGCCATGCTTTTCTCCAGCCCTGTGCCTGGGCAAGCTTGGGGCATCTGTGAGGACCAGTGCCTGTGGGCCTTCCAGAGAAGTCATGGCAGTGGCTGGCACAAAGAGAGGACAACTGTGGGAGGCCAAGGAGTGACAGCAGCACATGAGGGACACTCACTACTCCTGTTCCCGGTCACCCATGGCCTGGCAGCATCTCACAGAAGCTCAGTGCAAAGCCTTGTAGGAAATGTTGCTTCCCACCTGATGTCGCCATGGTGACAGGGAAACAGGTCCAGTTTGGGGCTCTTTTCTTGGCAGCAGTGTCTGAAGGGAGCAGCCAATGTGTGGGTGCTTAAGTCAGCCCTGCTCCACACAGCTATCACTGTAACTGTGTGCACACACACACTTACATATACATTAAAATACATATATACACAGATTTTTTGCTAGAAAGCCCTTGCAGAGCCTGTTTCAGGAAGTAACCTGAATGATTACTGTGAGCCAGAGAACGAAGAAGGCAGCTTAGGAAAGAAAGGGAAGTTCTAATTTTGTTAAAAAGCACTAGTCCGGCGTTCATCGTTCCATCCGAGGCAGCGTTTGGCTCTTTCTGCTGCTGCCAGCTGTGCAACAGGCGTGGGAGAAGCCGGATGCTGGGTGGAGAGGCAGCTCCAAGCTGAAGGGTTCCCTATGGAGCTCCCAGGAGCAACTTAGTCATGTGCAGGAAAGCACCTTCTGCAGAGAGAGGGGCTCTTTAGGTGAAGTGAGAACATCTTGGCATGCCAGTGGTCTTGCACCCCTTGTGGTTGACCTTGCAGTGTTCATAGACTAGAACTGTCAGCTGTCAAAAGGAGGCAGATCTCACCACACTGAGGAGAAGGCACCAATGGTGACATGCTTCAACACATTGGCTGCAGACAACCGCATACGGACTGCTTTTATGTGGCCTATGCATCCCTTTTACTTGCCTTTGCAGAATTGTAGTTTTTCTTGATAATTCTTTTCCTGAAAGATCCCTGTGTACTGCAGCCATGTACAGAAGTGACCTTGCAAGAACAAAGCAAATTGTGCTTCAACAGGAAGAAGACTCAGGAATAACATCTGGTCTGCAGCACAGGGATATTTTCTCTTTCGTAATGCTGTGCTAAGGTTCAGCATTGGTTTAGATTGGATTACTCCAAGGACTTTTCTGATTCAGAATATAGTGAATTGTGAATTCCAAGATAGTTTATTTCTCCTTTGTTCAGGTCATAAACTGAAGAAATGATTACTTTTTAAATTTATTCCAGCATAAATCAAAAGTATCCAGTTGGAGGTACCAGAATTTTACCAATATAAACAAATTTTGACAAATATATAGACAAATTTATAAATTTATAAATTTATAAATATAGACAAATTTTGGTCCCCACATCAGCACAAAACTTTGCAATTTCTCCTGCAATTCACCTTAGCCAAGGCTTTTGATGGTGGCTGTCAGTTTTTCATTGTTTAATATGGCTTAGTAGACCAGTTCCAAGTAACATATGGTACAAAATAAAACCATAAAATAGGAAAGAAGATTGTTGGCGTTATGATAACAGTAATCCGTATCACATAAACAGGATGCATTTAAGCTTAAGAAGAAAAGATATTGGTACATTGTGAAATAAAAGTTTTTTTTTTTCCCCCTAATGTTGGTCTTCTTTACCAATGGAATTTTCTTACAACATCTCTCTGAGATACATTCTCAGAAGTGTAGGTTTCTGTCTGGTAGAACTCTGCAGCTGTTTCTAAAGGAAGGAATCAGAAACTCAAGAGGGAATTACTCACTGGAATTTGGCCAGAACTGCAGCAAAGTCAGTTGGCAGGATACGAGAAAAAAATGTAACAAATTAAAACAAAGAGTGAAATTTCAAGAAAATGAAGTGGGTTTTGTCCTAACTCATTGCATCATGCTTCTCAGATGTTGCTGATGTCTCTGAACTGTAGGATATATGTGTTCATGGAATCCTCTTTATAGGAAAGTGAAAGCAAGGCAGAGGAAACCTACTGTTCTGGCCTTATATTTGAACATCTTTGGTCTCACTCCATCATGAATGCTTTCTTAGTGTTATATTTGTCAGAGTTACTTCTGTGGGAGCATGCAAAATATCACATAAACATATTGGTTCATATTTAGATTACTACTAAAATTCATTTTGCATGCCCCTGTGCTCATTTGCACTTGTCATTGGTTATTTCTTCCCACTATCTGAGCAGCACTTGTCACTTCACTGGCTGATCTGTTTCCTGTCAAATGAGAATTGGTCTTCTACAGAAGAATTGCCAAGGAACAGTACAGCGTGTGTCCTTTTTCATCCTCTCCCTGCCAATTCCTTGTAGAAGCAGTGCTACCTCCAAAATGGTGCTTGGCTGAGGAACTTACAACAGTGAGCTATAGACTAGAAACATAGCACTGCCTTTTTAGCAATGCATCACCCAAAATGCATGAACTGTTTGAGAGGTATTTCTGTGATTGGAGGTTCATTGTGCCACATACTCATCTTGCTAAGGATGGATGCTACGGACGTGTGAGCAGAACAAACCCTTCCTTGCCTGGGTGACACAGTAAGCCCTCAGGGTTTAATTCTGGAGAGACAGAAATGGGGACAGAGCTAAGAGCTGAAGTCTGGATGGGGCTGAATTGGGATGTGAAGGATCTGCAGAGGTGGAAGTTGATACCTGCTAAATTGCTGGACCAATAGACAGCAGCATTCAGAAGCCAGATGCTGCCCAAAACATAGCCACATAAACCCAGCATAGCTCAGTGATTTTTGAGACAATTACTTTAGTCTGGATCGTAACTTCAACATTTTTTAGACACTGTTATGTACCTGGGGTAAAATATACCTTTTTATCATTGTGCTGAAATCCATTGCAGAATTCAGCCAAATTTAGTGTTCTGCTTTGCTCTGCTGTTTTTTGGGTTTTTTTGGGGTTTGCTTTTTTTGTTTGTTTGTTTTTTCTTCCCCCCACCCCCGTTCTCCTCTGGAGTTTGCTCTCATCTTCTGTATAGAATGATCAAATTTTACTAAAGCTTTATCACTTGCTTCTCACTGAATTTGCAAGTTAAGTACCAGTGAACTCCAGCCAGGGCAAGCTGAGTACTCTTGAGGCTCATGTAGTCAGTCTGTCAGTGTATCTCATAATTAAAAAATACAGTTATGTCAGTTACTGTTTCCTGCAGAATTTTTGCTTTAGTTTAATGTTGTGGAGCACGTAAACTAAATTCCTTCATAGAACTTTGTCTCTTTGGGTTTTCAGTTTTGCTTTGATACAGTTTATTAACTGCATAATATTTATTACAGGGAGGGTGGAAATCTTTTAATCATTCAGATTTTTTTAAGAATCTTTAAGTTGCAAAAATGCACCTTTCCTTTCCTCGACTGGAAACTTGTTCACTGACACTGAGATTCTTTGTAGCACTACGAAGGCAGCTCGCAAGGTCCCAAAGCCTTGCTGTCTGATCAAACTGCCCTGGGGAGACTTAAAAAGGCAATAGAAGGCACAAGGAGCCTGGGCAGTATCGAACACTTCAGGTTGTCCCCAGTTTCCCTCCAGATGGACAATTACAAAATCTGGTTTTGTGCCTTTTTAATGTCTGAAGTATCGTCAGCTTGCACATCGACTCTGTGGTAAGAAATTAGAATAAAAAGTGGAAGTGAGCTGCCTAGTTTTGGGTTTTAGACATAAGAGAAAAACACAACAAATCAAGCAAGTAAGCATTATATGTAGGTAGGCTTGTTAAGACAGCTATAAAACATATCTAAATCCACGTCCGGTGGAATTTATAATCTAAAAGCATTGAATATAAATTGGATGGTTCAGTCTAGTGATTATGATCTGGGGTATTTAAGGGACATTAACTTCCATGACACTTCTATTTGAAGAAATATGTATATTCTAATTTAATAATCTCACATCTTGTGGTTTGAGATGCAAATATATTGACATAATTTTATATTCACAATCTTCTGTAAAACTAAAAGGCAACCTCACTTGCTATTTGAACTGGTTTCTGTTCTTGCTGCAGTTGGAAAATCCATCTCCCACATGCACACACCTCAGTCAATCATCTAATTCAGTACCTCAACAGTCTAGTTGGTCAGGATGAGCCAGCTCTGGCACATTCATCACCATTTATCACTATTGAAGTGTAACACTGAAAATTTACTCATATTTCATGACATTCTGGTGGTTTTGATAACAGTAAAGAGATTTCCATGACAAGCTGTAATTTCTGTTTTCTCAGTGTGATTAGTCTCTCATTAAACACAACATATAGTGTTTGGATTTTAGTTAAATTCATGTTAGTATTTCATCTGAGCCGCAAGTGGAAGCAAAATGACTGGATATCTTGAAACTATCTATTTCAAAACAGTGAACTCTTCCAAAGAGACTATCACATTGTTATGTATAGAACAGCTCATCAGAAAGGCAGTGCCTTGAAGAGGACACAAATGCCAATTAACGTCTGCCTCATAACAGGATAAGAACCTAGTGAAGAATTCCTCAGTTACAAGGCAGCATGGCAGTCTTGAATGGACGAGGCGAGGATTATCTACAACTGCATTCTCCACAACTGCATTCTCCAGTCAATGGTTTTTACTCTTACCAGAATTATTACTGTGTTCTCAGTGTGTGTTTAACTTTATGAAGCAATGTGAAGTTTCAGACATAAACTCTGAACCTGAAGAACTCAAGCTAGCTGTCAATGACCTAAGCAAGGGACAAATCATAAAAGATTCTTCACTGAAGGAGTGGTTCTCTACTCATTTTTAGAAAATGGAGCTCACCAGAACTGGTACTGTGCAGACTCATGCAGGTTAGCTCTCACACGTTCTCTCTACAGCAGAGAACACAGATATGCATAAACAGCAGTTATAAATGCAAAGTATTTACTGGAGATTTGGCCTGAATTAATGTTTTGTCTTGTCTCTCTCAAGTGCTCCTATTCATTGCCTTTCTCATTTCTTATGCCTCTTTCTTTGAAGTAATGTCTCAGATAAAAATTCCCTCTTGGCATTCATATTGTACAGGGCAGTGTGGGATCATGTCACCTTCTTTCTGTTTCTCTTCCACTCTTGACAGCAGCTGCCTCTGGTATAGACAGATAAGGTATCTGTAACTCCCGTTTTTATTAAATGCAAACTCTTTTCCGCAGTAAAGAAACCACAGAGGAAAGGAAAGGAGAGGGAGTATGGACTCCTCTGCTGCAGGCACAGGGAATGTTGCAACGAGATTATTCACATTTGAGCAGCATCTGCCAATCCAGTAGGCTGCTGACTTGGTTTTCTTGTAGAAAGAAAGAAATACTGAACCTTTTCTGGGTATTAATTATTCACTACTGCAGAATGATTTCTAACACATGTAGATTCTCTTAGCAAGCAATCCCTAGTAAATATGTATTCTGGGAAATCCTAAGTCAATTATGTTCATGGCAATATCTGTAGAGATTTTTAAGGAGGCTAGAGTCTAATCTGGCCTGTTCAGTTTAGTGAAGAAGATATGGGCATCAACATCTCCAATAAGTGAATTATCTTATTCATATAGGGCTCGTTGTGTGTCTTAACTCATCTACCTTAGTACTCATATCACTATCACTACTCCTGTCACTACTGCATGCAAATGTAAACCCATCTTAGACAAAATCAACTTACTGGAGCTGTTCCTGGTTTACAGTGGCATCAGCTGAATCAGAAATGAATCTTAAAAGAAATCTCTGCAGAGTGCTTTGAGCATTATTCAGAATGTTGTAAGAGAGCAACAAAAAAAGGCATTTCTTACTGGAAGTTGAAGGGATTTACTCAACTGTTGCAATGCAAACACAAACACATTACGACTGGGACACATTTCCTCAGACTCGCTCCAGTCCAGGGTGCAGTACAATCTTGATTCTTGATAAGGTGAGATGAGTAATGTGAATGGAAGGTTTTATTTAGTCTTATGACTTGCTGCAACAGGGAGAATTACTAGAATTGTCTTGAGAAGATTCTAACGCTGCAAAGATGGTGACTCATTTCAGAGCTATACAACACTGCACCTGCATAAATCCCAGTCCTTGAGAATCATTCCAACAGGAAAGTGTAAGCTACAAGGACATAGGAGGAAAAAGACCTGCAGAATGAAGAGGCAAGAACTAGTGAGAAGTCCTAAATACTTATATATGTGGAGCTCATGTTTCCTGCACAGGCCAGTCAAGATGTGCCAGGGCTGGATGTCCTTCTTTCTTTGTCCTCTGACACTTCTCTATGACTGCCCTGGTATTTAATGAAGATCAAAGGTGAGTGAATCTGTGTAAGGAGAAATGAAAGAGATGGGGGGGGCTGCACAAGATGAGTCCAAACCTCCTCCTGTTGAAACAAATATCCCCCTCACCAAGCCCTCAGCGAGCCAGCCTACTTCACCTAATTCACTAGCTGTCCAGTTCATAGCTGCTCAAGCTGCAGTTCCCTTGTTCAGCAACTCTGCTGCCCCTTATGGCTTGAAGGAATATAGAGGTCCCATGCAGTGTGTGAAAGCACATATCCTCCATTTTGCACAATGATGAATGAAAATCCAAAGGGAAAGGCAGAGGAGGATGTGAGAACAGTGCTGGAAGAAAGAAGGACAATGTTTAAATCCTTAGCAGCTATCCTTTGAGTGCCTGCACAACTGTGACGTATGGGTTTGTAGGGCCTGGTGCTGCAGGAGTCTGCTCACTTTGGGATGTGGTATTTGAAATGCTGTGCACACACACACAGTGCTGACACCTTGTACCTGCTGGGGTTCTGGCTTTGCACTTTCACAGTTACAAAATCAATTTGAAGAGTGTTTTTGGTTTTGGTTTTCCTGACTACCCTCCTTACCAGTTTTAATTGGGAGAAAGACTTTTTTTCCCATATTTTCTTTAATTTTCTATGTGTTCTGCTGTAGACAGGGATGTTCCAGAACAGAGGGTCTTCAAACCTTAAATACATCCATTTCTGTGTAACTAACCTACCGTTTATCTGGGAGTAGGGAAGTTCTGTTCAACCTGCTTTGGACCTTTACCAGGGAACTGGAAATTAAAACCTATTCAAGAGTCTTGTTCTCTATTTTGGGGGGTTTTTCTCCTCTTCTTCTTCTTCTTCTTTTTTTTTTTTTTTAAATGATGTTCTCTTAGTTCATGTGTTGATACTAGTTATGAAAATAACAAGGAAATTTCCAAGCCAGCAAATTTTGAACTACTGATTTAAAAAAAGCCTGAATGAAGAATGAGATTAGCCTAAAACTTGTTGGCTAAATGCAGATCAGTATCTTCCTCAATGTAACAGAGGAAGGGACTTCAACAGCAGTTAAAGTTATTGAAACTGATGCTGCAGAAGTGAGGCCTGAAGCTATGGACAATGTCAGCTCTGTTAGTCATTTCTCTTATGAAAACATCAGTCAGTCCACAAGCACAGACACATTAATATGCTTCAGCTGACAAGCTGTCAGAGCACTGCTTTCAGACAATGTCCTTACTTCTTGCTTCCTAAAGTTCCAGTTGGCCTTGAGTGCATAGCTCTGCTTTATGAGTTTCTCAAAATCACTGGAAATGGACTCTCACTATTCTGCTTTGAGGACTTTTGGCATATAGAAGTGGATCTTTCTTCAGTAAGATGAAATGAGTTCTATTATCCAAAAATACCAGCTGATCGGGCTAATGGCTAGGAAACAGGAGCAGAAAATTCTAAAAGGTAGCATATGACAGAAAGGGCCTGTGACCTTTATCAGCAGTATAGGCAAAAAGATACCTGTGAGCTTCCCTTGCTCCTCTCTATACACATCAGCCTTGCCCTGCAGTGAACCTCTGGGCTAGAGCAGTAACCTGTATACTTGAGCATCATGGCACAGTCAGACCTTGATATCATTAACAACCCTGCCTCGCGGGTTACCGCTTTGGAGGCTGTTGCATGCCCTTTTGAGTCACTTAACAGGGTTGCTACTGCAGTATGGGAGAGCTGTTTTCCTCTTGTTAAATCTCTGCAGCTACCTGAGTACTGACAGAATTGCCTCTTGGCTTCTGTGTTGTCTTTTGGAGGATTTGTAGAATGAATTGTTAAAAATACATTCCTGCCCATGTTTCAAGTATTAAAACACTTTAAGAGATCAGTGATAGGTCATTCTTAGCAAATAATTATTTGACAGTAAGTTGCCATCTGTGGATGAATGCAATACATGCTATCCTTACCCGTGACCAAAGTATGGGTGTGGAAAGGAAGAACTTAGAAAAAAAAATCTGATAGAAAGCAGAAAGGATTAAGATTGCCTAACAGTAAACAAAACAAAACAAAACAAAACACCCCCACAAAAAACACCCACCAGAGGAAGTAGCATAAGAACTGCACCTAAAGGTTTTGGAGCTCCTTGTCTCCTAAAAGCAAGCAAATAAATAAATGTAGACAGCAGCAAGCTCAACAAAGATAGCTTTGGATGGATTTTTGTAACTCACAACATTCTAGTAACCAGGAAATGGAAATTAGAAAAGTTTCAGGTGACTGTTAGCAAAGTAGTTCCCTGGGACTCCATTCTGGAAGAAGTTATGCAATACAGCTTGTTAGAGCAATCTAATTATGCCCTGAAAATAAGAAGGCAGACCAGTGAGGCTATAAAGGATGAACCCATTTGTGTTTGGATCAGGATAGTGTAGCAATACAGTGTTGAGTGACATGGTAACTCTGGCCCATGCTTCATAAAAAGTTGTTGATAATAGCACTGGAGGAGATGAAACCAATTAAGAAAGGGATGAGTCAGCCAGAGTTTAGAGGGGTTATGACTGGGTCATCCCATGATGATTACGATAATGAAATACCAGGTATGTTTCCAGTAGCATCTTTTATTACAAGAATAGAATCTCTTTAAATGTGTTGCTTCCTCTGAGTGGGAAAGTGCAGTGGCTATGTCTGGAATGAATTCTTGGTTTGGTGTGTCAAGTTCAGTGCTCTGAGGCACTGCTCATAAGATAAGCAGGCACAAAAGCTGTATGCATGTACATAAGAAGTGTTGCATGCTACCTCACAGTATAACAGTGAAGCATGTTGTTGGATTTAGCTGTTATTTACAAAGCTAATTCCCTTTCAGTCCTATAGAAGGGCAAAATATCTTAATGCCACAGAGATGTATTTTTAAGATGTACAGATAAAATAAATAGCTGGGATAGACATAAACAGTAGATTCTAAGCCTTCCATGCTGGATTCTCTTAGGAACTGTACCACCTACCCTATCTATTCCCCATCTATAGTCTTTTGCTCAGCTCTAGGTCACACTGTATTCATTCTGCTTCAGAGAGATCTTTCTGAAAACAAGCAGAATATCACAGATACTTATGACTTCAAGATGTGACCACAAGATACCTTTAATATTGTCTAGGGGGAGGGAAGAGGGAAGAAGTTGTTTTCTCCTTTCTGTTAATAATAGATCAAAATGAATTTGAGCCATCTGCAAAATCCTTCTGAACAAATGTCATGAGATGAGTTTAACTCATCTCTTTCACTTGTGCTGAATCAATTTCTTCCAGGTTAGTTTCATAGTCAACCAGTAAGCATTGTCTGGATAGTTCAAATAATGTTGTTAATGTTGACTGATCGATCATACAAGAGCATTTCTGTGTCTGCACTGAATGAATATATAAGAGCTGCCATTTCGTTGTATGTGTTTGCTTGTTTGAAATAATGACTACTTGAATGTCTGTGTGTCCTGAATATATATGGTCATTCTTTTTATTAATGATAGTAACTACCACATGACCTCACTTTATCTTAGCAGTAGGAACAATACACATTCAATAGAATTTCATAATTACATGAAACAACTCTTCCAGTAAACTATGTATTGCATTGTTAGTGGCCGTTGAATGGGAAGGTAACGTGCTTTGTGTGTGTGTGTGTGTGTTCAGCAAGCCCATGTTAGAAGCTGGACAGAAATGATGACTGTGCCTGCTTGATTTGTTTCAAGAAGTGTGACTCGTTAACTCTCCTGTGGATAAGGTATGGAGTGGGAGAATCTTGTTGACAGGTTTTGAAGGAACAGAGGATCATAAAAATTACCACAATAGCTTATGTTTTCAGTCCATCTAAGTTAGCATCCTATTTTTGACAAACTCATGTATCAGGCATCTTGAATGAAGGTGACGGTGTGAGAAATGTGCTGTAGGTAAATAGGAGTTTAATTCTAATCTGGATTTGTAGTAGTTATTGTTATCAAAGGTAAACCATGAATTTAATAAAAAATCCAGAATGGTCCTAGCTTTACATTTTGGACATAGTTTTATATAGGGTTTATAATTAACATCAAGTATAAATATAATTAATAAATTTAATATTAATGTAGTGCAGCTTTTAAAATACAAAATCTGAGAGGTGTCTCTAGGAGGCTTGTAGGATGCTGCATCATGAACTATGTAGGCAAGGGGAGGCCACCTGAAAGGTGGAGGGAAAAACGACTGGCAGCCAGTGGGAGTAGTTTTATTCATTCTTGTCTAAAGTAAACAGGGAAGAGCTTCACTGAGCAGTGGGTTATAAAAAAGGTAATTACAGAAGTCCTTCTAATTCCAAATCACAAATGAAAATTGACACGAATGCTGCACATTCAGAAAGCTGGCCTTGGTGAGACTTACATTGCCTGATTTCAAATGAAAGAGGTCACTCCTTTACTCATTTGTTTGGTGTTTGTCAAAATAACTGTAATTACAAGGCACTACTGTGATAATTTAATGCAATTTAGCACATAATTACTGAACAAAAATCCCACAAAATAATTCTTTCATGGAGCCATGTTACTAATAAATAGTGGCATTCAATAACATCTTTCCTGTCAATGCACTTGTCAGACTCATGTAGCTTATAGAATTTTCTGTTTCTCTTGATTTTTATTAACTTTTTAAGAATGAGCACAAGCAACATGACTGAAATGAGAGCTGTAAAAAATGCTCTGCCCTTTGGCAAAGAATGCTAACTTAAGCATTACACAGTGAGTACAGCTAAAAGAAGGGTGTCCTCCTAAAGCTTCATTGTCCTTTCCACGCTCCACTGATGCTCAATAATGTTATTGCTGCTGATTCCAGGGGAAAATGATTCCACTGATGAGAGGGGGAGAAAATAATGTAAATAGGCTTTTCTGGTGTAGACTCCTCTAAGCTGCTCTCTAATAGAGGAAACAAGCTCTCATGTTTTCTTCTTGTGTAGAAGAGGAAAGGTTTGAAAAGTTTGTGACTGCTCTGCATGCCTGCCACAGAAAACTCATGCTACAATCACAGAGTTGAGGGAAAAAATACTGAAAAACTCTTTCTATCAAATCCCTCCAAAGTGTTAATGTGACTGTGTAAGCAGCAATTTGTACACCTCTCTTTGCAAGGGATCAAATATCCGAAGGTATGAAATTTTCAGTCCCACAGCTTATCTTAGGGGAGTGACTTAGTGCTTTTAAGTCAGATTTTGAAATACAAACATTTCACTAAGCTCATGCTTGGCCTGGAGAAGGCTCAGGGTGAATATCAGTGTGCATAGTTACCTGATGGATGGGAATAAGACAAGGAAGCCAGACTCTTTTCGGTAGTGCCAACTGACAGGGCAAGAGACAATGGCACAAACAGAAATGTGTGAAGTGTTCTGAACACAAGAAACCAGGTTTTTTTTTTGCTGCAAGGCTGGTGAAACACTGGCAGGGGTTGCGCAGAGGAGAACTCTTGAAGGCACAGGAACAGGCTGTGCTGATGTTCTGGAAGAGGAGCTGACGAGGGAGACAGCCAGACTGGATGGGCAAGGAGCTTCTAAGGGAATTAAGGGAAAAAAGAGGGTGTATCACCTTTGCAAAAAAGGGGAGGTATCCCAGGAAAAGTTTAAGGACATGGCTAGGTTTTATAGGAAAAATATTAGAGAGGCAAAAGCCCATTTAGGACATAGACTGGCCACTGCTGTAAAGGAAAATAAAAATATTTCTATAAATATATTAATGGCAAAAGAAGAGGCAAGGACAACCTCCACTCCTTATTGCATGCGGATGGGAATATAGTAACAAAAGATGAGGAGAAGGCAGAGGTACTTAACACCTTCTTTGTCTCAATCTTCAATAGTGGGACAGGTTGTCTTCAGGACAACTGGCCTCCTGAACTGGCAGATGGAGCCAGGGACCAGTACAGCCCCCCTGTAATCCAGGAGGAAGCAGTAAGGGACCTGCTGAGCCACTTGGATCCACACAAGTCCATGGGACCAGATGGGATCCATCCTAGGGTGCTGAGAGAGCTGGCAGATGAGCTGGCCAGGCCACTCTCCATCTATCAGCAGTCCTGGCTCACAGGAGAGGTCCCTGATGACTGGAAGCTGGCCAGTGTGATGCCCATCCACAAAAAGGGCCGGAAGGAGGAACCAGGGAATTACAGACCTGTCAGCCTGACCTCGGTGCCAGGCAAGGTTATGGAACAGGTCATCCTGAGTACAATCACACAGAACCTACAGGATGGCCAAGGGATCAGGCCCAGCCAGCATGGATTTAGGAGGGCCAGGTCCTGACTGACCAACCTGATCTCCTTTCACAACCAGGTGACCCACCTGGTGGATGTGGGGAAGGCTGTGGATGTAGTCTACCTGGACTTCAGCAAATCCTTTGACACCACCTGCCACAAGAAGCTCCTGGCAAAGCTGGCAGCTCGTGGCTTGGACAGATTCACTCTGAAATGGGTCAAGAACTGGCTGGAGGGCCGTGCCCAAAGAGTGTTGGTGAATGGTGCCACATCCAGTTGGCATCCAGTCACTAGTGGTGTTCCCCGGGGATCAGTTCTGGGCCCCATCCTGTTCAATATCTTTATTGATGATCTGGATGAGGGGATTGAGTCCATCATCAGTAATTTTAGAGATGACACCAAGTTAGGAGCAGGTGTTGATCAGTTAGAGGGTAGGAGGGCCCTGCAGAGGGACCTGGACAGGCTGGATGGGTGGGCAGAGGCCAATGGGATGAGATTTAACAAGGCTAAGTGCAGGGTTCTACACTTTGGCCACAACAACCCCAGGCAGCGCTACAGGATGGGGACAGAGTGGCTGGAGAGCAGCCAGACAGAGAGGGACCTGGGGATGCTGGTTGATAGTAGGCTGAACATGAGCCAGCAGTGTGCCCAGGTGGCCAAGAGAGCCAATGGCATCCTGGCCTGCATCAGAAATAGTGTAGCCAGCAGGACAAGGGAGGTTATTCTTCCCCTGTACTCAGCTCTAGTCAGGCCACACCTTGAGTCCTGTGTCCAGTTCTGGGCTCCTCAATTCAAGAGAGATGTTGAGGTACTGGGACGTGTCCAGAGAAGGGCAATGAGGCTGGTGAGGGGTCTGGAACACAAACCCTATGAGGAAATGTGGAGGGAGCTGGGGTTGTTTAGCCTGGTGAAGAGGAGGCTCAGGGGAGACCTCATTGCTGTCTACAACTACCTGAAGGGAGGTTGTAGCCGGGTAGGGTCTCTTCTCCCAGGCAACCAGTGACGGAATGAGGGGACACGGTCTCAAGCTGTGCCAGGGGAGGTTTAGGCTGGATATTAGGAGGAAGTTCTTCACAGAGAGAGTGAGTGCCCATTGGAATGGAGGTGCTGGAGTCGCTGTCCCTGGAGATGTTAAAGAAAAGACTGGATGGGACACTTAGTGCCATGGTCTAGTTGATTGCTTAGGGCTGGGTGATAGGTTGGACTGGATAATCTTGGAGGTCTCTTCCAACCTGATTGATTCTATGATTCTACAATTGTGGATCCTCCATCCGTGGGGATATTCAAAACCAAACAGGTCATGGTCCTGGGAAAACTGCAGCAGCTGACCCAGTTTGAGCAGTGCAGTTGGACTTGATCTCATGGTATCACACTACATTAGAGGCTGGAAAGGACCTCAAGAGATCAGTTAGCCCACCCCACCCCCAGAAAAGCAGGATCACTTAGGGTAGTCTGCACAGGAATGCATCCAGGTGGGTTTTGAAAGTCTCCAGAGAAGGAGATTTCGCAACCCCCCTGGGCAGCCTGTTCCAGTGCTCTGTCATCCTCACTGTAAAAAAGCTTCTCCTCGTGTTGAGCTGAACTCTTCTATGTTCAAGCTTGTACCTATTGTTTCTTGTCTTATTATTGTGCACCACTGAAAAGAGCCTGGTCCCCTCCACTTGACACCCACCCCTCAGATATTTATAGACATTGGTGAGATCCCTTCTCATTTTTCTCTTCTCAAAACTAAACAGCCCCAGGGCTCTCAGTCTCTCTTCATAGGGGAGATTCTCAAGTCTCCTCTCAAGAGGTACTTTCCAACTTCAACCGTGTTTTAAATCATTACCTTTCCAAGATGCAGTTCAGCTTTTTGTATGAAGAGCAGAATTAGTGGGATTGAATTGAAAACATCCACCAGTAATTAGGATTTAAATTAGTAACATTTCACATGCCCTGTCATTTATCTCAGTCCAGCCAAAATGTGGGGATTTCCACTGGCAAGACTATCCCTTCAGCAGTCATTTTCAACAGCGTGCCAGAAACAGACCCTAAACGTCAATCCAAGGTGTTTGGTTTATAATGCTTTGTACATGACAGTGTAATTACAAGAAATTATTCAACAATTACACCTAGCACTATTTCTGAGAAAGAGGAATCATTCTTTATTTCCAATTACTATAGGGACAGAATTGAATTAAGTATTATGCCTGTCACTGCAGGTGAACATTGGGTTTGAGAGGGACCTCCCATCTCTTAACCTTATCTATGCTTTAGAAATGGCAAAGATTTCTTGAAATCTGTAGCTGAATGGAGCATCTGCACATAAAGCAAATTTGAGGACAAAAATAAAAGGTATCCCAGGAGTAAGGTCTCCACAAACAGATGTCGGTTGCATTAAAAAAGAATGGGGACAGCACCATTTTTGCCTTTGCACTGTGATCTTGTTAGCTTGCCTGAGTGCTGGGAGGGTGTGAGGCCCCATTTCCACAAATCTGTTACCATGTGTTCTATTCAAAACCTTTCATTCTAAAGCTGAACCTTCATGGTCCTGCCCTTTCTATATCAGCTTATTGTATGGGGATGTGGTTAATCCCCAAGCCCTTGACCTTTGGTGATTTGTACTGCTGTCAAGACACATTATACAGCTTTTCAAACTGCTCTGCACTACAGAAGAAAATGTCCACAGCAGGATTCTTTTGTTTAAAGTACCATGCAACAGGCATCAGTTTTATCATGCAAACATTTTCTTAAATTTTCTGGAGGGAAACAAGCCCCCAGCCCCCACAATGCTGTCCCTGTCTGTGTCCCTCCCTGCTCTCCACTTCTCCAGAAGATTTTCAGTGGTGAGAAGCTAGAGTAGGTGTAGGGGAGCTGTCCGCAATTTGCAAACCAATTTTATTCCTGCTGGGAAAGACGCTGACAGGAAAACGTGAGTTCAGTATTAATACCTAGGAAGATGATAGCTTGATTTTTTTTCAAAGAAAAAGAAGACATCATTGCTGAACCAGCTCATAGCTTTGGTGGAAAATGGGTTGCTGAGGTCTAGGAGTACCTGTATAGGCTTTCAGGGACCTCAGCCTTACTCTTCATTTTTTTCTGGTGAATAGTAGGTCTATGGAAAGGTGTAACAACTAGAGGGTATTCTCCTTTTATCCAAAGGATAAAGACAGCAGATGAGGCACATGTATAGTGGCTGGAGAGCAGCCAGACAGAAAGGGACCTGGGGGTACTGGTTGACAGCCGCCTGAACATCAGCCAGCAGTGTGCCCAGGTGGCCAAGAGAGCCAATGGCATCCTGGCCTGCATCAGGAATAGTGTGGCCAGCAGGAGCAGGGAGGTCATTGTACCCCTGTACACAGCACTGGTTAGGGCACACCTTGAGTACTGTGTCCAGTTCTGGACCCTTCATTTTAGGAAAGATGTTGAATTCCTGGAGCATGTCCAGAGAAGGGCAACGAGGCTGGTGAGAGGCCTTGAGCACAAGCCCTATGAGGAGAGGCTGAGGGAGCTGGGGGTGTTTAGCCTGGAGAAGAGGAGGCTCAGGGCAGACCTCATTGCTGTCTACAACTACCTGAAGGGAGGTTGTAGCCAGGAGGGGGTTGGTCTCTTCTCCCAGGCAACCAGCAGCAGAACAAGAGGACACAGTCTCAAGCTGTGCCAGGGGAGGTTTAGGCTGGAGGTGAGGAGAAAGTTCTTCACAGAGAGAGTGGTTGGCCATTGGAATGGGCTGCCCAGGGGGGTGGTGGAGTCACCATCCCTGGAGGTGTTCAAGAGGGGATTGGACGTGGCACTTGGTGCCATGGTTTAGATGGTCATGAGGTTTAGGGTGACAGGTTGGACTCGATGATCTTTGAGGTCTCTTCCAACCTTCTTGATTCTATGATTCTATGATAGTCTCCTGCCCTTGACATTGCTTCATTCAGAGATTTAACCTTAAACTACCAGGAACAATTTCTTCTCTTTGCAAATTCAGTATTGGGGTTTTTGAAGATTTCAGCATGTGCCTTAGCTGGACTAATGGGAGTTTTGAAATGGACTGAAAATAGCAACTAATTTTGCTACCATCAGTGATGACTTTCAGCCATCAGCCTAAGCTGCATGTTGATATGGAGCTGATATAAGAGAAAGGACTTAGATGTATTAGAAATTACCATCAAAGAGAAGACTGAAGAATCAGTTTGCTTCCAAGGTTTACCATGCTCTGCTTCAGAATGTCATTCTCATGCCAAAGTGAGATTTCATATCAAATTTTCTAGCTATTTCATTTAAGGATCAATCTCTCACATTAGCTTGTCAATAGGAACATTTACCTTGCTTGGTAAAGGAGATTAATATCAGATCATTTATGAGAACTGCATCCTGTAACAATAATCTTAGCCTTACATGGACAGTGATGACCTTTTGATTAATGAGCACACCTCAGGAAAAAGATCTTTGAGTCACAGTGGATATTTCTCTGAAAATTGCATTTCAAAATCTGTCAAAGATACATGTAGATGTCTGTATTGAAGGACCTAGGAACAAACCACTAATACACCATTGCACAAACCCATAGGTTACTGGCATCCGGAGTGGCATCTGCTTGCAGCTGTGGTCATGCAACCTGCCAAGAGCACTTGTGGAACTCAGAGGCTCACTAACAAGGGTAAGAGGGGTGATCATACATGGGGAATAGCTCTCTGTATGGGAAATCAAATGGCTTCCAGCTCTTGTTTTAAAAGAGAGACATGAGGTGGAGCTGATAGATTGGATACTATCACACATGTTGTGGAGAAAGTGAGTGGAAAATGATTGTTCATTATCCCTAGAAACACAAGTTAGCTAATGATGTTATCCACTGGCAGGTATAAACCAAACAACATTGTCTGTTTGCCCCACGCAGTAATTCCGATATTAAAATTGTGAGATTCACATGTTGTGATGGCAGAAGTTCAGAAAGGGATTAGACAATATCAGGAAGGGTAGGTCTCTCAAAGCCTATCAGGTATCAAAGCCTGGTGGCAGCCTCAAGCTCAGACAGTTCCCAAACTGCTCACCATGAAGCTGGGAGGCTGTTGCCACTAAGAGCTTGCTCTGTCCACACTTCACTTTGCTCTTTCTGGAGCATCCTCTCCTGACAACTACTGGAGATGGTAAGGCATAGGTGGTAGGCAGACCTATAGTCAGATCCTGTTTGTAGTTGCGTCTCTGATTTGCCACCCACGGCATTAAACACGTCAATAGATGTTACAGTCCTGATAGACTGGGTAGAAATTCATGGCAATAATAGTATGAAGCCTTCAGTGAAACATGCCCATGATTTTGCTATTTTAACAAAGGTCTTGCTGCAGTTTCTGCACTGTGCCACAGACAAACCTTGTGGTTTGCATTTCACTGTCGATTTCTCTCCGCACTAATATGTTTTGTAATCATACTTTATGGATTTCTAATCAGTGAAAATTTAATTTTCCTGGATCCCCTAGTGCTGGGTCATACCAGACTCTGTGTTCCTAAAATCATGCTTTACTTCACTGCTTTTTATAATTGTTGGAACCTCTGATTCAGCATCTCTCACAGACCTCTAGCTAGTTCCATTCATGCCAAACAAACATGGTTTTCAGGAAGGAGAGACCTGGCTGGCAAAGCGGTAGATGGGAAACACAGGGGAAAAGAACTAGACAAAGGGCAGATGGAGCTCTTCTGGGGCTCCTACCAAAGATAAATTCCCTGTCCCTTTGCAAGGAGAGAAGCAAGAGGGAAGCCATGAGCCCACAGCAGCAAGGAGGGAAACATAATTAAAACAAAGCCGGTAGGATCACAGCTCAGGGTCTTTTTTATGACCTGCAGCTGTACCCTAAACTGCCACAGCATTTCACCTGGTGCTTGTAGAAGGATAGGTTTGCCCAGCTTAGCAGGAGCTGGTGGCCTAGAAGGAGCATCTGCTTCCAGTACTGGTAGAGGTCAGCCTTCATGGGAAGGCTTTTCTTACTCCAAGGGACCCTGTTTCTAAACAAGCTCACCTCCAAGAAGGTGTTAAGAAGCCCTGGTTTGTGGCAGTGAGATACTGACCACTCTGTGATCCATCAGCAGCACAGATTAGGGAGGCTGGATCCTGCCTTCTTGCTTAGGAGTGTGGAAGATCCTTCTGAACACTCAGAAGGACTTGTAACCCTGCTCTGCTGTCAGTAAGCTGAACATGGTAATCTGAATGCTGGCTGTCAGCAACGTCAGAAATTTGGAGTCATCTGATGGGCAGTATGCTACTGGAATGAAAAACAAATCCAGGTAAGTCACAGGGCTTGCAAAAGCTGGCACTGGACTCCTGCATGCATTCCCAATGGAGCTGTAATGCTCCAGCATGGCATGACTCTCAAAATCAAACTGGGTGTACAACCCCACTTCAAAAGCATGCGTGTGGGCACACCCTGAGAGCTGCAGGAATATCTCATTGTTGGGTGTACAGAGTTACTGGGGTTTGCAAAATGGGATCATCTGACAGAGCATATTATTAATGGAACAGACACTGGCAAGGCCAAAGAGGTTTGGAAAGATCATCAGGATATTCATCCCCTCCAGCTACATTCCTCCTTGTGCCTCACATCTGTGTTTTCAAGCTGCTATTGCAATAGCTCCCAGTCTCTCCTGTGCTTTGAGTTTTCAAATCAGTCTGCCAGTCTAGAGCCATATCAAATATTTTTAATCAGCCCCACTCTGTCAGTGTTCATAGCAACACAAGGCCACTTCTACTGCCATGGCCACAGGATGAGTGCTTAGCCTGCCATGAGATCTACCTCCAGTTTTCTGTGTTCTTCAGGAAACACTACCACATAGTTGGATGTAGTCTTTGCTGAGAAACAAGCCAATTAAATGAGTCTTTTTCTAAATTTTGTTTTGGTTTATTGATTTTTTTTTTTTGGGGGGGGGGAGGTGATGGGAAGTGGTGGTAGGGTTTGTTGTTTGTTTGTTGTTTTTCTTACAATAATTAATTTAAGGGAGGAAAGATACTTTTGTTTTGCTTTGGGAGCTACAGTAGGCAATGTCAATTCTAGAAACAGCTGCTGGCTGCAGCTGAATTATTTCCTCCTCCCCCCTCCCCCCCCCTCCCCAGAATATGTTGAGTAAGGTAAAGCAGTACATTTTGGTAAAGGAGTACATTTTGCAAATGATCCTCAATTTTACTAAATTTCTTCAGTGAGAAGGAATCTTGAAAAAGCCTTTTAAAACATGAAAATATTTTGTTGAGGTGCTTCCAAATATTCTTTTCTTTTGAAACAAGACTTTATTTAAAGGTTTTCCTTACTGTTTGAAAGCTCAGACAAAATCACCTGGGTCATTTTTATGTTTCTTTGAATTGATAAAAAAAATAATTTGCCCCACATTTTGGTTTGCACAAAATATCTGGGGTTTTTATTGTGGTTGACCTGATTTCCCAACATAGATCCAATTTTATTAATTTTTTTTTAACATGAAAGAACCAAAACATCAGCTTCTAGGACAACTCAGAGTGCATCTTGCCTGCTTATCTCACAGTAGAAAAGATGCTTTCCTTTGCTTCATCCCAGTTTATAAAGATAGAATCTTCTTGTGTTGCCCTGACAATTTCTCTGCCTCCTCCTGGCTGTCCTCACCTCTCCAGGCCTTTCTGTTTTATCCTTCTGTTCTATGTAGGTCACTACTGCACTTCCCTGGAGTCTCCTCTTGTCATTTCTGAAATGAGATGCTTCATTAGCCACTCTCCAGTCTTCTGGCATTACTGACTTCTGCAGTCAGCTTACAGACACCTCTGCTAGTGGTTGTCTCCCTCTGCTTGCCTTTTGCCCTGCAGAAATAATACCAAACACATCCATGAGTCAGAAACTCTGGGGAATGCCCATTAGTGTGCACTGGGTTTCTCCTGGGTGTGTTCCACACTCTGAATCTTATGGAACCTCATTATTTTTCTCTTGTATTTAGATGTTTGGCACAGCTAATATTGGAAGAGGACAGTTTTGTTTTGTTTTTTTTTTTTTAAATCCCTTGTATTGCTGTACTTTGGGGTAGAGGGGGGAGATTTGCAAATATGAAGCAGCTTCATGTTTCCAGCTCAAATGACTCTTATTTTACCCTAAGAAAAAAGAATTAAATGAAGAGGGAGAGAATTATGCACACGAGTCTATGCAGCTCTAACACGAGTGCTGAAATCGGATAAGGCATCGCGGTTGTCTTCTGCTGGGAAGAGACATTTCAAAGGTAGGAAACAGAGAGAACAAAGCGTGCATGTTCCAGAGCTCTGCACACAATCACCAGCAAGTAAGCCTGGCAGTGTCTTCATTTGCTGTAGGAGGGTGCTCCATACAGCTAATCCCCTCGTCCTGAGTTGCCATCTGGAGTATGCCATGAGCAGGTCTGTGTAACAGAGGTGTCGCAAGCCTGTGACAAGCTGGGCAGTGTGTTGAGGGCCTGCCAGCAGCCACAGGCTGTTCTTGCTCAGTCACACTTGGAGCCTAATACACTAAATGTACTCCATGAAGGGCAACTGCCTCTTGTGAGAGGACTCCTGGAAATAAAAGTCTGCGTTGTATCAGCAGTATTTCCCTCTCACAGTCTGGGAGTCGGATGTCCCTCAGCACGCTGCTTGAAGGGCCACTGGCACCCTGTGTCTGGGAGACTTTCAGAGAACTGGGGAAATACCAAGAGAGAGCAAAAACTGCTGAAGTCCACTGAGAGGATGTTTGGCTCCTGTTGTTCTAGAAAAGGCCTTTCTCTGGCCTGAATGCCAGGCAGAGGCTGTGTGGCAGCCAGGGGCTGGCGATTTCCCAGTTACATGCCCTGCAGCCATCCATGGTGCTCATTAGCCTCTCTTGATTACTCATCCCAGCTAGCAGCATCCTGGCAGTCCCAGTCACCTTACATGCAAGTGCAAGACAGCAGGCAGAGACTCTGTAACTCATCTGGAGAGCCCCTGGGCTCTCCCCATCTCTGCTGAGCTGGAGGCTGTGCCTCTCCTCTGGCCTGGCACCAGGGGCCCCACAGTGCCCTCGACTCTTCAGCAGCCTCAAGTCTCTTGATGGGGCAATGGAAAGCCTCTGTGGGCTCTTTACAGCTGTTGCTGTTTCCACTTCTGCTTGATGATACGTTTTTTGTCTGTCCTGTTCTTTCTCAGCTTCATCAGCATCATAATTGTGCTCACCTCCCTTTTATGGCAGGCACATGTTAGGCACAGCAAGTTTCCAGACTCCTGGCAAAGCTTTCTGTTGGAAAAGGGGTGAAAAATGCCTCAAAAAGAGCAATCAAGCCCTGATGGTGTAACTGTGCAGGACTGTTTATCTCCCAATTTTAGGCCTGTGCTCTGTACTGGGCTGTCAGAACAGCAACAGCTTCTGGCAGTGCTTTCCATCTAGTGATTGCAAAGCTGTCTGCTGAGAGTGGTGGACTCTCACTAATCACACTTCAGGGACATGCAAAGGAAGAACAGAGATGGGACATGAGCTCCTGCCTGCCCTGCCTTGCTTCTGTCTCTCCTGACAACTGCAATTACTCACCACCTTGAGGCTAGGGCCCTTGTGGCACACGAGGGGAAAATCATCCATTACTACTCTTCCTCTTTTTCCCCCAGGAGCTGCTGTGTTTGTTCAGGTGAGGATGCACTTGCTCAGAAAGGTGAGCACTTCACACAGGCAGCAGCCATCCTTTCTGTACCCCTCTCTGGAGGGCTCACTCTTGCAGCAGAGAGGTGGCAGTATCCTCTTGCTTGATGTCCATCACTGGGAAACTAGCAGCTGGGTCTTCTGCTACTCCAAAAACAAAGCATTGAGCCCCTTTGTCAACATTAACTTCAACAATTAAAGGTGCAACTTCTGTTTGCATAGAGAAAGAAAAAAAGGCAAATGTTTGGGTCATGTCCCTTCCTCCAATGGCTTTGATCTGTTTTGGGCTTTGGTCCAAAATCTCATTAAAAGGAAAGTACAGCCAAGTATTACTCTGAAACAGAGGAAAAAAGGCTCATCCATCAGAATAAAGACAAACAATGTCAGATACTGGTTGCTAATATGCTCTCCCCAGGGAGATCTGCTTCTTTATAACCTGAGGTTTGTTTTGCCTGACTCCTCCTTACCCCAGCCTTCTCCCTTTTGCAGCATGACCCCAGGGCAGGCATCCCCCATACCTCTTGACCTCCTCTAAGGTGCCAGATGGGCACCACTTCAGGAAGAGATGGTATGAGTGCACATGAATTCTGCACTGATCACCTTTGCAAGCAATTTGAAAGTTGGAGTCTAGTGAAGAAGGAAGAGAGCTACTTAATGGTACTGTGTTGCTAAGATTGCTCAGTAGGATGGGTATGATGTGAGATGTCTGCTTGGCAAATGCACTGAAAGACCTACCTCACTGTGGGAGCTGCTAGGAGCTTTGTCTCTCTGGTTGAATCAAGCTTTCTATCTTCAGGTAGTCCCATCAGTGACTTGACATTTTTGAATTTCTCAGTCTGGCATACAAGGGCACAAAAATGGAGGCAGGTCAACAAATTCAGCCTAGAAATAAAGCTCAGATTTTTCATGGTCAGGGGAACCTCTCCTTGTCACAGTTTGTCAAGGGTTGTGGTCATTGGGCACTCAACACTGGGATAGGATATTTTTCCAAATGATGTGCTCATGTTCAAGAGAAGTTGATTCAGGGCAGGCCTGTGGTTTCTACTAGCAGTTTTCATCCCCCTTTTGACTGAGGACTCCAAAATTTTTTGCTGTTGAAAAGGTGTATCCCTTAGAAATGTCATTTATGTAGCTTGTAATGCAGTTGTAATTGAAGTTATTTTATTGAAGTTGCCTTACTTAGTCATCTTTTTTATACTTCAGAAGACAGTCTGCATGGGAACTGCAGGTCAGTTCTCATGGGGTAACTGTCAGTCCTGTCTAGCTCATCCAAAAAACGATGCTTTCTAAGAGAAAGCAGCATCCTCTGGAACAGCATTAGTTAGCAGTCTCCTCTGCTTCAGCAGTTGATATTCTTTAGTCATTGGAAGGAGGGCTACTTTAAGAAATACCATTTGAGTCACAGGAAAATTGAGCATGGGTCAAGTCTCACTGTCCTGAGTAGGAAGTTGCACTCCTACTTCTTTCCTGCCTCTTCCTAGAAGATCTTGGTAACCCTTTCCCTCCTGCTTTTCTGTCACTGAGCTGCCTGGGGAGTGAAATCTGCCCCAGCCCCTTCAGGAGCCTAGGAAATGCTCCCCAAAATGACCTGTCCTAAACCCCACCAGCTGCCTCCTTTGGTGAAGCTGTAGGGTACCACTAAGATTTTTTTTGTGAACATCTGGCTACTCTCAGCTTCATGTCCATCCCTTACTGTGTGTCTTATGGCTCCTCGAAATGTGAGAAATCGAGTGCCTCCAGCTGTGGGATGCTGAGCTAGGGCCCCCAGGGTGGTGCAGAGCTCTCCACAGCTGCACCTGCCATTAGCACCTCTTCCTGCTGGGTCACTATGCCTAAGCAATGCCCCCTTGACCAAAACACTTTGTCAACTTTAATTATAATTGGGTTTTCTGCAAGTTGAATGTTTACGGCTTAGCAAATTTATGCCTAAGGTAAGGCAACTATGATTTAAACACATTCTGCAAACAAGGGAAGTTTAGGTCTGTTCCTCTAAGTGAAGCCACAGAGGGATGTGGCAAAGAACCACTGTTGAGAAGTGGGCTAATTCGTGGGCCAGCTTGCTAAAAGGAAGTGGCTGAGGATGCTTTCCTCTTAGTATAGCTGGCTGCGTGTGTGCTTTGTAAGAAGAGCTTGAGGCAGTGCTTCCTCCCTTCAGTGCATGGAGGAAGGGAGCTCAGTGACAATAATGTATGCTGGAAGGTGGTGCTGGCTTGCAAGCTGCAGGGAGGATGTGACTCCACATGTGTCACTGGAGTTGGGCCAGGAGCTGTGCCAGAGGAGCTGCCAGCAGCAATTGCCACTGCGCTGGCAGAGAGAGGGCATCTGCAGCTCGGATGCCATGTATGGCTAAGGAGAGAGAAAGGGCTGAGCTGGGCCTGTAATAACAAAAACACTGCTGGTGCCCACGCCACCCTGTAGAGGTAGGGTGGAAGATAGGAGGGGAAGACTTGCACATCTCAGAGGTACCCACCTTGGAAATGTGTGTCTTCATTACCCTGGATATGTCAATGCACTCACTGAGTTTTTTCTGACTGACAGACCAAATTCTCTGTATATGTTAACCTTCATCCAGGGTTCCCAGAGCCTTCTGAGGTCCTTGATTAAACCAGTGCCTTCCAGAAGTATGTTGATAATAACTAGGAATGTGTTTCATATTAATATATACCTTATGTACTTTTTTAATAATTCAAAACAATATTTATTTCTATGCATGCTGAAGTACCACTGGATCTCTAAACTGGTGTGAGAAGGGAAAAAAACTGGGTCCTTGCTTCCTGCATGTGCAGGATATGTTTACCCAAAGCTTTGTAGATGTTCATTCTTAGTTTGTTAAAGGTGGCCTTGTGTCTCCTGTCCTCCTGAGCCCCACATGTGGTGTGCTGACAGCCCTGTTGCCCCAGCCTCTCAGTCACAGAGTGGACAGCAAGCAGCTATGGAAAACAGTGGCTCTGGCAAATGCCCACAGCTCCCTGCTGCACACACAGCAGCAGTGCATCCTCTGTGCTCATCATGGCTGCTCCACCACCTTGCCCACACACCAGCACTGGTGTCCAAGTGCTTCCACAGTACAGCCACTCGCCCTGCTGCTACTGAGGCACTGTGGTTTGTTCAGCTGTGTCATTTCCTGCATTAATTTTTATTTTCACTGTGACAGCTTTTACATGGAGAAGTCAAACCTTTATATTACTCTATTTCATTGCAATAGAGAAGTAGAAAGACTATTACTGTCTCCAAGCACATATGCCTACAGTTAACATATTACTAGGGAATGAAAGAGGAGGCTTCAAGTTCTTATTTTTAAGCAAAGATAGAAGTATGATAAACTATATATCTTTTGTATGCTGAAGGATTGGGTGTCTTTGTGTGAGGTCCAGTGAGACTCTCAAGCAGGACACTATCTCTGAGAGCAATAGGCACAGAGACCTGTCACTAAGCATGTCCAAGCATAAGCAATGACTACTTGGCCTCTGTCAGCTGAATGCCTCTGCATGGGAGTTACAAAAAAGTTCACCATTCCCTATATTGTCTATATATGTAGGCAGTGAAGACTTGCTGTGAAACTGCTTGCTGTAATGAGCAGGAAGTCTTTCTGGAAAGAAGCCAGGGAGAAGGGCAGGCTGGATACTTGGTCCATGACAGCAGACAGCAAGGCCCACTGCTTGCTGCTGCCTTCTCTCGACCTGAAGCTCCAGTGGCAGAAAAGTGACCTTCTGCAGGAACCAGCCTTGGGAAAAGAATGCCAGGAAGTGAGCACCACAGACAAGACATTGATGTTTTTGTACCCTGGAATGGCTGGGACAGCATACAAACAGGTGGTAGGCACCACGTCTGTACTCCAACATGAAGGATAATTGGTGGTGGGTTTCCTCTTGTTGCAGTACGGATCAAAGCAGTATTTTTATTTTCTGAACATAGATTTTATGGTATCTTCCCCTTCCAATGAAGGACAGGCAATCTGACTAAAAATAAAATGGAAATTCAGCCCAGAGTGGATTCCACAAGAATATTGCTTTTGGCCAAACTAATCTGAATTGGACAACAATGTCTGGAAAAGCTTCTGTGTCCCTTGACTGGCTAGAGAAAAAAAATGTACTTTATCTTGGCAAAGATCCCAGCTCTCTTCAAAGTGCAGAATGCTTCTTTCCTTTTTGACCTCGTTGCTGTTGGACTCTTATGCCAGCTAGAGTTTAGAAGCTCTCTGCTTATTGCAACAAACTGAAAATAAGTTCAATATATGCAGGAGTAAGGTGTTTTATTTTTAATCCAGGTGCAGAAGAGAGGCTTTGTCCAGCCAAGCACTGCCCAAAAAAGGTATGAAACAGAGCAGATTTCATCACCTCCAGCCTGCAGATACTGCCCTTCCTAGAAGGTAAGACCTCTTCTGTTCCATATAAATCAGCATTTGTCTCTGTGGGTCAGGACACCTGTCTGCCATGTACCCAACTGGGCTGCTATAGGATCTGTCAGTAACGTGCTACCTAATTTGCTCTTCCAGGGAGTTCCAGTTGAAACACTGGAGTTAGTCATTACTACCTTATTAGCCCACTCTTCCATGACATCTTATGCAAGTACATTTTTAACTCCCATTGCAGTGCTTCATGGCATTTATTTCATTGAAAGGCAAAGGAGCAACATCTGTTTCAAAGTGAGGTACAGGTGTGGGTAGAACTGCCTCCTCTATCTATGCATGATGAGGTCAGTTGCTGTGCCCTGGCCCTGACCCTTGGGTGAGGCTTGGGAGAGAGATAAATTAACGTATTGCTGTGCGCTGTCCCTGGCCCTTAGGAGGGAGATGAATTCTTTGGTCCATCTGTGGTCATGGGAAGGGCAGACCCAGCCCCTGTAGGAACAGATATGAGCAGGGTGCCTGTTTTCTTGGCATGATTCTGTCAGTGCCACAGACAGGTGGGCCATGAGACTATGCAGTTGACTCTTCACTAGTGAGATTTGCCCAGTTTCCCACTCACATCCTGCCTGTGTCCTGCAAAGTGTGAGAACTTATTTCCTGACTTTCTTTGTTGGTTCCCAGCCTGAGGGGGTGAATCACAGCACCAGCTACTTACAGCTAGACTTGCCCAGAGCTAATCACTCATTGTCAGCAGCACATCCATGATCAGCATGGCTCCTTCACTCTACCTCCCAGCATCCCTCAGACGTTAGGCTGTTGCTGGCCTGGTCAGGAAACCTGTGGAGGGCAACCCAAAGCCACTGGGTGCTCCAAATTAGGCAGACTTTTCACTGCATGCTAAGGCATGGGTGCTCTTACAACCTCCACACCTACAGATAAACGAAGTGGAGAACCTTCTCCACATAAAGAGCACATGGCCTCCCCTTCATTAGCTCCCCAGCCACTACTTGCTCCTAGATCTGTGTATCCACATAGATATACAGACTTTTGATTGTGGGTATTTTTAATTTAAATTTGATTTTGAGAGAGAATGAGATGAGCTCCAACTACCAGAATGTAATAGCTCTGGAATATTACACAGCATTAATCTCAGCAGTGAGTGGGAGCAAGACTCTGAGGGTTGAGCTGCATGAGAAATCCAAGGAGACTCAGTAAGAGCAGGTGAAAGCAGAGTGCTTGGGAAGATTTGGAATGATTAAGGGAGTGGAACATCTTCCTTACACAGAGAGACTGAGGGAGATGGGTTTCTTTAGCTTGCAAAAGAGGAGATTGAGGGGTGACCTTACTGATGTTTATAAATATGTAAAGGGGAAGTGCCAAGAGGATGGAGTCAGGCTCTTCTCAGTGATGCCCAAGGACAGGACAAGGGGGAATGAGTGAAAGTTGAGACATAGGAAGTTCCATGGAAACGAGGGAATTTTTTTTCACTGTGGGGGTGACAGACACTGGAACAGGCTGCCCAGTAGGGTTGTGGAGTCTCCCTCTCTGGAGATATTCAAGACCCACCTGGATGAGTTCCTGTGTGATCTGGTATAGGTGATCCTGCTTTAACGGGGGGGTTGGACTGGATGAACTTTTGTGGTCCCTTCCAACAATTTGTGATTTTTGGAAGTATCAGTATAAAGAAGAGACAATCCAGGCCACTTCCTGTGCTGCTGGATGTGGAATTGTTTTATGGGTTTCTCTCATTTCCAGGCTCTTGGAAAACTATTGTTTATTGCCTGACCTAACAGGAAGTGCAACTGCTCAACACAGGGAGCACAGCCAAGAAAAAAAACTAAAAGCAAAAAGTTAAATTCAGAGGTTGGCTTTTCCTATTTTTAGCTTATCTGCAAGTTATCCAGAGATGCATGCAACTTCTTTTGGAAGATATAGGAAGTGGGGGGTGTGGCCAGTTCTTGCAGGATGAAAAAAAAAAAAAAAAAGCTGCATTTCTTGTGACAGCAGATGAGCTGCAAAAGATACCTAAATAGCCAGTGTCGTTAAGGGAGGCTGTTTTTTGACAGCTGCATTAAAGATTCTTTTCAAGTAAAAGCTGAAGCACTTGCTTCCCTAATATTAAAGAGAAACATACTGAGAGAGGGTGAGAGAGCGACAGAGACTGTAGCTGGGTCATAGATTGTGTTACTGCTCAGTAATGAATGAATTAGCAGCAGCTGTATTGGTGCTTTCCCTTCCAAACCTTCCCATAAGAGGGAGGTTGCACCCTATTGTTGGCAAAGATCCTCACATAGCTGGTGGGGGTTTTGCAGCAGGAGTCTTGTCACCGAGGGTTTGCTTGTGTTACAGGCAGGTCAGGTGAAAACATTGCCTACTAACAGCTCCCTTCCCAACACTGATAAACACTGCTCCATTCTCTGGCCTGATATATTGGCAAGCTGCTGTCTGAGCTCCTCAAAGAGCAATCCTGAAGCTTTCACTGAGCTCCCACCTCTGTTTAAGATGCAGCCTTTCCTGGAAGAGGAACAGTGCTGCAACCCCAACCTGTGACTGCCTTGAGTTTCCCCTCTGTGCCTTGTCTTGCAGACATGACATCTATTATGTTTTCTACTGGACTACTGTGGCTCACTGCCTTCTGCTGAGTTTCTCCTGGTGGAGAGCTGAAACAGCCCCTCACCAAACACAACTATGTCTGGTGCACCTTTCTCCTATCTGCATTTACTGGTAAGGGCTTTTTATCTCCCCAGGGCATTTTCTTTTCCCACTCAAACCAGGAATCCACCTGAGATGCCATTCCCTTGTGCATGCTCTAGGGTCCTAGAGGTGAAGTCAGGCCAGAAGGTCATAGCTGGGGGATTTGTATTGTATTCAGACAGGAGGTTATTGTCTGCTATGCCCAGGCACTAATTGCTGATGAGACTTTGTGTATGTAACAAAACTTGTTTTGAATCATGTAAACAAGTTTTTTCCTGGCCTCGGCACTGGCAGCCAAAATGTGATTAAAATGCAATGGGTCTCCTCTCCTCTCTGGTAGTAAGTGTTCCCACCAAGCACACGAAGACAGTTGCCCAGTCAGGGCTGTGACCTGAACTGTAGCTTGGACAATAAATTCCATGAAGGAAGATACAAACCTCTGGGAACTGCCGTTTCCTTGGAAGGTCTGTAGAGCCCGTTGCTCAGAGGACCCTGATGAATCACTTCAGCAAAGGAAAAGCAGTGCTGCCCCACAATGGACAAAAGGTATGAGATATCTCGAGGTCTCCTAGCATCAGCTTCCCATTTTTATGGGAGGACAGGCTGAAAAAGAGACAGGTATGTCTCTGCTTATCCTGCTTGCACTCTAGAAATGCCTTAAATCTGTGCATCAGGGTTTCTGTTTGGAGGAATTGGTCAGCTCCATGGTGCAGATGTGGATAGGGGCAGGATTTGTTTCTGTTATTCCTGTCCTCCAGTGATGCTGAGGAGTGTAGCATCCGCAAGTGATAACATGTGGAGAGTCTGGGTTGTGCTCCCATTAGTGTGCCTGCTACTACCTGTGGGCTTTCAACAATGTGCAGGAGGAATTGTATTTTCTATGCTAGGTTGATGAAAACCACAGCTTTCTCTTTTCCTTCCTTCCTTGAGAACTGCCATGAACAAGCCCCAGGGTGTTACAAAGGACTTGAATATGGGCAATACCCATGGGGTCTGTGTGCTTCCTGCATGCAATATGGTTTTGTCTTTGTGGAGTTGAAGAGCGAGGCGTGGAAGCCCCCATGTCTCCTTGCTGACCTCTTAGCTAGTCTCAGATGGTCAAGGGTCCAAGCTTATAACCCAGGTGGATGCTAATTTATTCAGGAGGGCTTGCTTCTTGGGCAGACATTCTGCATTTCATGACATCAGAGACTCAGCTGTCAGCAGAGAGGGCAACATGCATATTTAGAGCCTCCTTTAATGTCAGCCATTGCAGAAAGCACCTGCTGCTCCACAGTAACTGCTTGAAATGCTGGGCACTATCAGCAACACATCGCAGCACCCTCTGTGCAAGTGAAGGAGCTCCTTTGCAGGTCTCCCGAATCTCACTCCATTTATGACAAAGGCTGATTACTCCGGTATCTGCTCTGGGAGAATTTTCACTATCAAGCTAAATGGTAAATTTACAGCCCACCTGGTGTGACACACTGGTACCCTACAGGGCTACTGAAATTTAAGCTTTTCTTCTAGAAGCTGGCTTATTGCACTTCTTGCAAGTTCCTTGCTCAATGATTGTCAGTAAAACACTTCCCACAGTCAGCACACTACAGGAAGCACATGGGAATGTTAGCCTGGTTACTGTGTGTTAGTTCCCTCAGGTAGCTGTCCATGCACAGACAAAAGTGGTGAAATATGCTCAGGTGGCAGTGTCTTCTGTCTTATGCTCTAAAACTCCTAGTTTGAGCTGAGAAAACAGTAAATACATTGCACGTAAGGGCCTGAGTGGTCTAATAACAGCAGTGAAATGGGAGTTTGTGTATGTGCAAGAAATAGTTGATATAGTTGAAGTACCATATTTGTGTGGGTTTTTTTTTTTTTTAATTTTACTCAGGCTTCCTGCCTCATCATTTCACCTTTACCAAGTGCTGGAGGCCTGTAGTGTTTGGAAAAAAGGCTGCTGAGAAGCCATGAGCATGCAGTCTGTATGGAAATCTATATGCCAGTAGCATGGGTGAAGAACTTTCTCAGTCTTGCTGGAGTTGAGTAGCTGTTATCTTTGCAGTGCTGCTCTTTCAGGCTCTCCAGACGAGCACATCAGAAACTGGAACCATCACAACATAGGCTTCCCTCAGTGTGCCATTGGCTTTTGGCTAAGACCTGGGCAAAAGCTGAGCTCTTTATTTCTGCCTGAGGTTACACTCACACAAGGGTATTTTATTTCTCAAGCTTAGGAGGTTGAAGGGCTTCTCTGTGTCATGCTGGCTTCTGGGTATTGTGCTTCTCAAGCCTGCCTTTCCAAGGTAGAGGTCAGCCAGCAGCCAAGTCATGCCAACGAAGAATGACATCAATCTGTCTTGTAGAACATTGTTTAAGTGTTTGTATAGAGTGACACCCCAAAAAATCTTTCACAACAGCAAGGTCAGCTCATATTAATCAGTAGTGCTGGTACAGCACCTCACTGCAGGTTCCCTATGTGTGACAGCCTTACTACAGACCATTTTGTAGCTCTGTGGTAAAGAAGACATCCACTCTTCAGCTGTTGCACCAGAAAAAGGAGGGTTGCTAAAGGATGGCCTCAGCATGAGTTTCTGTTATGAGTGCTGTGTGTCCATCTGACACACTGATCCGTACAGAACAGCGAGAGTCACAAGCCATCACCAGCTCTGGCTACCAGCAGCCAGCCTGCCTCCAGCTCTGGAGCAGGGAGCTGGAAGTGCTGAGTGAGGTGGCTCATCTTAGCAAGTACCTACCTCCCGTTAGGTGCACAAGCAAGGCCTCAGCCACGTGTTTGGGGTAATTTCCATGCTGAGGTGATGGACGAGGGTTACCACTGGCCATACCCAGCATTATTAACTTGTGAAACCTCTCACGTTTGTCAGTCTGTGGATTTCCTCTAGGCAGAGAACCATTTCCTCAGTGCCATTTCCATTCCTTGCTCAAGATTCAGGGTTAATTAGTAAACTCTCATCTCCCCCAGATGGTAAGCTGGAGTTACCACAGCAGTGCCATCCAGCTGAATGCCCCAGGAGCACTGAAGGAATACAGGTGATCAGTCAGGAGAGCAACCTGCACTTCCAGGGGTCAACAGGGTCAAAGTACTAAAAATCCGTGTGCATCTCCTGGTCAGGAGGGAAGTTTGTGTGTTGTATCAATCAAATATAGAGTCAGAGATGCTCAGGTTGGGCCCATTAGACATCTGATTTCTACCTCTGAAGCTTCAGCACTGCTTTGCCATAATCCTGTCCAAATGTGCCCAGGCTGTACCTCACATGGGACATAAGCACACAAGCATGGCTGCAGTGACCTCTGTCAGCTCCGCTGGAGCCTCTAGCTACACTACAACAGCCCAGAAATTAGTCTTCACCTAGTCAATAGGATAGTTCAGGTCTTGTCTAATCTGGGATGGAAGTATTTGGATCCACAGTTCCCCCAGCATAGAGGAAGGTGGTCAATCAGCAGGGTAAGGAGGGGAATTAAGAGGAAAGCACCACATTTTTGACTCACAGTCAGATACCATAAAAAAATTCTGCAAAAGATTTAGGAAAACAGGATTTCACCAAATGAGGAAACCTGGCAGTTTTAGCCACCATCAAAGGTATGTTGGGTGGTCCTAAAACAAAGCTGAACCTGAACGCTGCAGCTCTGACCTTAGTGCCATTCCATGTAATTTTTCCTGCCTCTCCTCTTGCAAGCTATTTATACCACCCCCACTTCACATGGGCTGCAGCTGCCACTGTGCCTGAGCATCTCAGGCCGAGTGAGCTGCTCTCTGGAGGATGCTTTCTTCTAATAATCAGGACACAAAAGCTGTTGCCATGCATTGTTCAGCATCTCCCAGTGAAACGGGAAATTGAGGACAGAGAGCAGCACTTACCCATGTTGCCATTTACACAGAAATGAGACTGAAGCTTCAGAACATAATGAGACTACTGATATACATGTAGTAGGGAGGAGAATTAAAAGAAGGCAGAATCTATTTCTGCTTTTGAACTGCTAACGCACAGTTCCTCCAAGATGGTGGAAAGTTCTGCTTTCCTGGAGCATGTCCCAGCCCTCAGGAGCACTTGTTGGCTGTCTTCCTACTGTCCCCACTAAATTAGTGAGTATGGATTTGAATTGACACTTAATATTTCTGAAAATGTATTAATTTCTCACCTTTGTCTAGAGCCCTTTAGGCATTTAATTGCTGCATGACTGCCGCATTTGCCAGACAGAAGGTGGCTCCTAGGGCCAAGCCCTTGCTTGCTGTGTGTTCGTAAAGCCACACCACAAGGCTGTTGTGTGGCTGTTAGATCTCTGGGTATTACAACAGTACGGGCTTCTTGTGCACCTGGAGAATACCTCTGGTGTAGGCTGGTACAAGTCCTTCCTCTTTCAAACAAGACTAAGATCCACAGGTGGCCTTGCTCTATAAACGTAGCCAAGACTGCATTTTGAATATTGCAGCATACCACACTTGGTGACAATCCTACTAGAAATGTCTGCAAAGGCCAGAGACTGGCATAGCTATCTCACCAGCATGGCTAGACTGTCTGGATGGTCAATCCATCATGTGCCAGAGCCTTGTATTACTATTGGCCTAATTTGTGCCTACAGCAAGAGAATGATGGAAAACCTGCAACCCATGATATTCAGTGTTGAATGTTTGGTGGTGACAGTAGCCAAGAATCACAAATTAAGTCCATTTTGGTCCAGGAAAGGAAACTGTTGTGCAATAGCATCACTTCCTACTCAAGTCTCTAAAGACTGGGAATCAAGGTCTGCGATAAGAATCTCAGGGTGAGGCTAATAGGCATTGAGGTATTTTGGCCATGAGAGCTATTTTAGGTCTTCTTAGTTGTGACCTGTATGATCTGTGCATCCTTTGCTCCAGCTGTTCTACATGGAGCTATGGGTCTAGGCCCACGTTAAACATCAACTTATGAATTCTCATGGTACATTGAAAGCTACGGTGAGCAAAGTCCGCACTATTTCTGAACAAGAACACCCAACATAAGCATGTTGTATATTTTTATCTCTCAGATTATCAGCATCACAGTTGTAATGAATGCATTTTAACTTTCCTGAGCATTTCTATTATCTCTTTGTCTCAAACTGCACTGCAACAAGACACATTAGTAGCATAACACCTCAGGCTAATATTCACAGAAATGCTGCCTGGATGGGAAAACTACTTTGTGAGTACGTGTGGCTGAGACCCAGTTGGGAACTGCCACATCAGCTAACATGCACTCTGCCACTCTACTTCAGCCTCTGTTTTGATGAAAGCAGTGAGGAAAATAACAGTGAAGGTTCTTAAAACTACCTGACTGCTGGCTATTTCTGAAAGGGGCTCACATCACCTCCCCGCTTTCACTGCCTCCTCTGCAGTAAAAAAACAACCCCAAAATTAAAGGATAGGAGCACAGTGAGCTGGTCTGACTCATCCTGTAGCCTCACATTCACCAGACGTAAGAGCAGCAAAGCAAATGCAGGGACAAGGTCTCCTATTCAACAGCAGCTGCTGTTGATTTGGGTCAGGCATAGAGTGAAGTTGTACCATAACTTGGCTTCCAAGACATGATTTGTTTAACCCTTTCTGTTGCTGAAGCTTAGCTTTGCAGTTCAAGATCCCCCGGGTAAAGCCTCTAAACCAGAACAGCAAAAGCACATGCCAGAGGTCTCTGACAGTAGAAGATGGAAAGTGTACAAAGGCTTATTTACATCTGTGGATGGGCTGTCACACCATGGAGCTATTGTTTGCAAACAGATGTACTGTGATTTACTGCTTCATGCAGTGCTGCCACCCCGTGTGGCCTGTCTGGGGTGGCAGAGATAGTGGGCAGGACGACTCCACTAGAAACCTGGCTTCTTGCAGACTGGCCACCAGTCTGGGCAAGTACCAATAAAAGCAAGGATGTGGGACTTATTCCTAAAGAGCGTCTGGGAAGAAGTGATTTTAGCTCAAGAGTGTGTAGGTCCTGTGCCAGTGAATGTAGTTGCTGGGTGCTTTGGTCATTGCAACTGCCATGCAGGTTGCAGGCTTCCCATTCCAGCACCCAGGAAGTTGTTGCCCTAAACATTTGCTTGCAAGATTAAAAAGAAAAAAAAATAAATAAAGCAAAACCTTTCTGGAAGAAATCCTTATAAAGAAAAAAAAACCCCAAAACTGGTTTACTTACAGAGTGCTGGTTTACTCCAGGTAAAGAGAGATTTTTGCAAGGTAGTCGAAAGGGAAGCAAAGAATCAACTTGTTATGTTTTATGGCCTCTGTTGCCCCCTCCAGTCCTACATTAGTAGTTGGAGCCATTTGGAAAACAATAATCCTGGGATAAACCTGCACTAATAATAATGTCTGAGGCTCATTATACACCTGACATGTACTGGAAATGAAAATTAGGGTCAGAAGTTCCTTTTCTGACACCACAACTTTCTCTCAGAAAAGAAAAGCCTGTTTATAGACGAGACAACTTTATAGGAGCTGAAGAGAACTCGCAGAGGAAATTCTGAATCTTCTCAAAACTTTCTGCCAGAAGCACAAAAGAACCTGCAACGTAGCTTTCTGTGACCTACGAGCATCTGTAGAAAAAAAATTACACTTACAAAAATGGTAAGCAAGTCCATTTTTCTGTGTGGTGGCAAGCCAAAGGGCACACATGCTGATCAGATGTTTGTTCCTCAGCTGTACCAGCCTGAGGGTGCCCCAGCTTCACCATTCTCACAGACGGGGAGAGCTCAGCTATAGAAACAAACACAGAAATATTGATTCCACAGCTTTTTAAAGCCACGTCATCGTGGTAAATAACCAACAAATACTACCATTATCTTATTAAGTTTTATGTCTACTTACTACTTTTTCCAAGCCAGATAGACAGGGTGCCTTCAGTGATTTCATACTGAAGAGAGTCACTTTCCTGGGGAGGCAGAGAGGGAGCCAAGTGCTAGTCACACTACTCCAGTGCGGATGGGGGGAGAAGGCTGTAGATTTGTGTACCTCGATGATCTAGACAGGTTGATCTCTCCAAGAGATGCCTGCAAGGACACAAAGAATTCAGCACAACAATTACATGTTTCATGGACCCTCTAATGTGCAAAATAGTTTTTTACGCTGAGTGTAAAATAAGTTTTCTTCAAGTAAGTTTTCTAAGTGCATGCATATTTAGAAAGGCAAAAGCACTCTCTCTCCTACCTTTGGGAGCTTTGCTGTGTGCTCCTGCCATTCCTGCATCCAAAAGATCACATCTGGCAGCCACTGTACTCTGAAAGTGTCTGGGCAAAAAAAGACTGTACAGTGTGTAGTGCTTGTCTGTCCCATGACTGGGTATGTAAGAATAATGAGACAGAAGTTGTTACTGCTTTTCAAGTGGTTTAGAAATTAAAAGGTACAGTTTTGTCCCTTTGAAATAATAATGAGGGACACTACAAAGGTGCTTTAAACTGGGAACTAGAAAGTGGTAGGAAGGTGATAGCAAACCAGCATATCAGGACAATGCATTGCTGAAATGGGGAGGAGCAAATTCTGAGCAACACCCACCCCACATACACTCTTCTTCCCCCAGAAGTTTGGGGTTTGCATTTCGTTCTGGTTCTCTTTAGGTCCCACCTCCTCATGCCTCTTGCTAGCTTTGCAAAGCTCCCATCAAGTTTCACATAATCAGTGATGACAACCATGCAGGCTAGAAGCTGAATATTAGCTATCTTCCATATTCTTCGTCAGTAGGATTCTTACCATCTAGCTTTTTGTCATCACATACATACGTGTGGAAGTGCAACGCATTCTAGCATAGCCTGCTGGTGGGACCAGAGATGGCAGTTTGGAGATCATGAGGTTAAATGGACAAAATACTGGAGAAGTATACTTGCTGAAAGCATATTTTAGCATACAAGGGTTTTAACTTGATGCTAGAGGAGAGAGGACTGTGGCCAAATCAATGGTTAAGAAAAATGTCATTTTAACTGACAATGGGAACAAAGAAAGAATAAGCAAAGTCATTCTGGAACCCTGATGTACCCAGGCTCATACTAGCATTCCAGAGTAGAACAGTCTACTCAGGAAAAAACCACATTTTTTTCAAGGAAAATTATAGCATCTTAAAAAATAGCCTTTGATGTTTAAAATGCATATAATTAATGACAAAAGTTTTCACAGATACAGTCAGATTATTTCTGCTTAGACTGGTTCTCCTGTTCTTGTGATTTTCTATCAATCATGACAGCAAAAAAAAAAGGAAATTCAATAAATTCGTGGAGTTATTTGCACCAAAATTAGAGATTAATTTTAGACAATTACTTGAATATATTTTCTTATTGTAAGCATTGAAGAGTGAGACCTTTTATAATGTGCAGCAGAGATGGTTGCTACCCTCTAGCATGTGGTTAATACACCAAATGTTAACACTTGAGCGGCACAAGCACACTGCAGAGTAGGGGAAGGCTCCTCTGACACCTCCTATTCCACTCTTATAGATGAGAGATGTGCTGTTGAAGGGCTGAAGATCTCAAGCTTGTGCAGCTTGTCATTACAGTGATACAGTAGGAGTGCTTGACAATGCCATTTAATAACCATTTTAACCTGGTTCAAGTACAGGTGATTGTGTGGAGGGAAAAGTCCTGTCTTCTCTTGTACATGTTAGCATTACTACTGCTGCAGCAAATCAGATGGAAGAACTACCCGCAGCCTTTATCAGGCTTCTACTCAAAGCTTAGTAAAAACCTGAGGGCCAAGGGAGTAAATGGTTGGCTTAGTTTTCAGCTGGATCCCCTCCTGATTTATCTCACCCTTCACAGCTATTATTTCTGAGACAGGCTGGGGGAGCAAGAGCACACATAGATCTGTATATCCACGTAGAGATTTGCCCAGCCTCAAAGTCCAGGAGCAACCTTCATGCAGATGGCACTGACCCCCTGGCAGCAAGGGCAATGCTTCCCCCTAATGCTGTTCACACTGGCATTGCTTGCTTCACTCCTGTGACTGAGATACCAGAGCAGTCTGAGAGCTGATGGCAAAATGCAAATCTTTCTGTGTATCCACTAAAATAGATAGAAAATACTCTTGGCCTTCTTACTTGGTTAAGAACAAACAAGCAAACAAAACCACAAAAAAGCAGCTGTAAAACCTAGTAACTTTTTTTTTTTTAAGTTGAAAACTATGTTTAAACTAGTATTCCTGTTTAATTCATATGATGCAAGGATTTCCACTTCTCCTGAATGTACACTTTTACAGTGAAAATTTATTTTAAAGTACAAGTAGCTGAGGCTATTCCCAAGAAGTACAACAGGTAGAAGCTTGTGGATTTACAGTGAAAACTGATTCCAGCCTATGAAAAATGACGTAGATATTATATGCACAACAGTGGTGACAACTTCTCCACGAATAAAAGATATGACACAATGGGACTGCTAACTTTTCCACTTTGGGAGTTTATCAAAAGCCAGGACTTTAAATTAAATGAGAAGAATCAAAGATAAATTCTGTGATTACAGAATTCTCCTGTTCTCCACGTTTGTCTGAAGCTTTCTTGAGAAAGGCCACCAGTCTCAGATCTAGGTGCAAAATGCCTTGCTAGAAAAGCTTTGATATTATAAAAAAGGGTGAATAAATATTGAAGCATGCCTGCAGAAGGTATTGCACATTTAAGTAACTGAAATATGGCAGCAGGAAAGCTAAGGAGGAATTGCATTAAACAAATACAAGTTTTGCAGTACCTGTTGGCACTCCAGCTACCATGCAGCAGGTGCTGCAAGACAGAGGGGCAGAGCCATGCATTGTGAGCTGGGACCAGAAAAGACAGAACAGTTGGCAAATAGGAAAAACAAAAAGCCAAACATGCAAAACAGGTGCTTTAAAAGGGAAACGAAAACCTTGATGGTTTCATAGTGAGAAAGATGACACAATTTATATTGGCTTTTAAGTAGCCTCAGCCTAAAGGGCACATGAAATGCCGGGGGAGGGGAGGTGGGGAAGAGAGACAAAAATGAAGAACTACCCCAGGTTTAATCCTTCTGCCATTTGAAGATTCTTACTGGAGTGTGCCAAGTCTGTGGCGCAGTGAGAATCCTCCATACATATGAGGTGAGTAAGCTCTCTGGTGAGTGACAAACATTTGCTGTTATTTTTCTGAATCATCTGCTATCTTGTGCTAAGCACTTTAAAAACTGCTTCTTGTGACAAATCAGGCATGAAGCAACCAGGCTAGTGGGAAACCTGGAATTCTTCCCAGGCTCCAACACTGCAAATGAGCAGACACTAGACTACCTCAGTTCAGGCACCCAGAATATTCATTGCAACTCTTCTCCACACACCTGAGAGAAACTTGGTATATATGTGTCTACTGAACACTTGGCCCTATTACTTCTGATCAGACAGTAATAGGTTACCAGCCAACTTTTCCTTCCAGGGACACAAAGTGCAGGAGATGTTGAGAAAGAATTATGAAGACAGGTAAACTGAAGAACAGCATGTATATATTTAACACACTCTTCCCAAGCACTCCTGAGGTATATGTAGAAGCCCATGCATTATGTAGAGGCAGGGAAATCAGGCTTCAGCAAGAGCTGGAGTGGAAAAATTGAAAAGAAGATCTGAAGATCTGAAAAAAAACTGAAATCTAAGAAAACAAAACCATTGGCAAAGAGCGTATCAGCGTCTTTTCTCTAGTCTGGCCTCAGGGCATTTAATTTTGGCATCACTCATCTTTAAAGCCAGCCAGCCACAGGCCCTGTATCATAACAATGTGTTCACAAGCCATCTATTTCCCCTGCCGGGGTTCTTCAGCAGGACACGGGAATGGTTCCATTTAAAAATCGTTTTATTATTAACATAATCTTCCCATTTAGCCAAGTGTGGGTCATGTATAAGGAATGTCGGTAAATATTCCATTTGAGGTTTCTTTTTACATATTTCCATTGATAAATAAACTCTGAATTCACATAAAAAAGTTAAACTTAAATTACTAATATATTTTCTGTAACAGGCATACATCGGTAAAATATAAATATTCTTGTACTCAGCCTTTGCTCTAAATAGATAACAGTTAGCCACACATCACAGTTATTAACAACTGGAAACAAGAACTCAACTGATTTTCTGGCCTGGACTAAAATAGAGACAGAAACAGAAAATTCACATTTTGACTTTGAGCCAGAAGAGGTTGAGAGGCAGGATGAGAAAAAATTTATTAACAGCCTTCTTAAAAATAGTCTGCTCTGCCACTGAATTTTAACTTACCCTACATTTGGTAGCTGATTCCATTATAATTTTATGTAACACTCAAGTATCACTAACAAAATATGGCACATCATCAATGAACAATATAATGATGTTTTAAAACTACCAGGGCAAAAATGCAGGGGATATGAGTGATTTGGTTCTGGCTAGCCACTTTGTCCTCTCAGTCCAACATTAATATATTGTCACTATTTTGGCCACTTCCCTGCAAAAGACTGGAGTTTGTTACCTGCAGCTCTAAAGTTTTTCAAACTAACCAGTTACCAGGCAGCCTGATATACCAGGTTTCTTCACCCAGAAGTCAGACCAAAATTGGATCCAGATGCTGTCTCAAAGGACTCTGGGAATGATGGTAAATGGGACCACAGGACTGCTAGCTTCAAGCTCCAGCGCTGTCAAGAAGCATTCAGTGGCAGCATCATCATTGCCTTGAGCCTGAAGCACCTCTCCCAGGCCATTCCAGACCTCATGGGCTGTGGAGTTCACCTGGACAGCATCTCTGAGAATCTTCTCCGCCAAGCTATAGCGCCCAAGCTGGTGAAGTATCAGAGCCTTCAAGGAAACAATAGAAAAAATTATTGAGATTAGCCAGCAGGACTTTCCTGAAGCTCAAATGATTATGTCACAACAGCATAATAAATGTAGGTAGCTGTTGGGTTCAAAGTGTTACAGATTACATAATACTTCTTTTTTGTTTGTTTGTTTGTATTTAAAGAAAACAAATGACCTGAAGCAGGACTGGAGCAGGTCACTTAACACCCACAAGGAGTCAAGTGCCTCTGTATAGGAAACAAATACTGAAATGCAAAATCTGAATTGAACAATCAAAACTCAACCACCAAAAATTGGCTTCTGTGGCAAGCTCCCATGTCTAAAGTCATACCAAGGTGTGTTCCCCAAAATGCTTGTATCCTGCCTGCACATCTCAGCACCCAACTCATGTCTTACAACATCTAAGATTCACCACTGGCTCTCAGGGATGTCAGCAACAGAACCAAGCTGAGCCCAATGGGCAATAGCTGCAGTATTTGATTCAATTTGTGGAACAGGAAGCGTGCTAATAGAGTGACACAGAATTCTTCTTCGTCCTCTGCAGGATGGGACCCAAAAGGATGTCCAAACCCACGAGGATATGGGCTGAATGAGGAGGTGGAAATCTCCATCCATCACATTCAGTTATGCTACTGTGCCAGAAGTCATGGAATAATGCAGTAAGACAGCTTTATTGCAGGGCTATTACATTCTTACCCTGTGATTCTGTATTGCAAAGTGCACATGGACCCCAAGTCTTTGTTTTCCAGAGAGGTGTCCTGATCATAGGATTACAAATTCCTTGCAGTTTCTCCTCTCCCACTTCCCACTCCTTGGACCACGATGTCTTTTCTTTCTCTCTGCACATCTGTCCCTCAAATTTTTACCAACTTAAGCACTGATAATTAAAAAGTATGGAAATTCTATGCTACCCCTGAATTGCCCACCACACCTTTCTGGAATTGTGCCCACCAGGCTGACTTTCAGCATGGGCAGTCTGCTATCTCCATCCTACAGTGCAGTAGAGGAGATCATGCTTTGAAAAACAGTATAAAGAGCACTGTATAGTATTAGCCAATAAATAAATATATGCAGTGAAGGCTAATGTCTAGCAGCCTAGTAGTTCTCACAAAGGTGCTAGAGGTCTTTTCTGGTTCTGGAATGTTTTTTTCAACCTTCAAGTGAGTCAGCATTTCCAAAGCAAGTGAACAGTATTTCCAATCCAAGAATCAGGTAACTCTAAGGGTCAGTGTTTTTTCCCTGCAAAAAAAAGTGATTGCCAGTGACTGCTAGGTATCAGATGTGAAATTACAAAAAATTAAGAAAAAAGGTGGACCATATAAAGGTGGTTTGGCTGAGAGTACCTGACCTTAATAAAATTACAGTGTCCTTAATTTTCAAGATTCTCTGTTTTCAGAAATCTTCCTTTGCATGTGGTTGGTTTGTTTGTTTTCTTTTGTTGTTTCCTGTGTGAACAAGTGAGTTCTTTGAAGATTGGCAATAATTTTTCTTCCAAATATGCCAGACTATTTTCCCTGTTTGCTAAGGATACAAAGCTCTCCTTTTCAAAACCAAAGGAAACAATCAAATTTTGCAGATAGAAGCATGCTATGTTACACCTGCCCTCTTCTGCATGGAAAATAGTGTATCTGAGATTTCCAGGTGATAGAACTAGAGCAAATACTAGCTGTTTGTCTGCTATTATACTTTTCTAAGAATATAAGCTACTTAGCATTAGTGAAAACTTGCATATTTTGAGAGCACAGCTCTTTAGAGGGAGAGTTTCTTTCATTCAGTCTTCCACCAGTGTCTCAGGCTGGGATGGTATGAAGACCCCTGCCTTGGGTAACAACACTGGAGCAATGATCTTTGCTTCCAAAGAACCCATGGTGAGAAAATTGGACTCATTTCATGCTGAGCATCAAAAGGATGGTGAAATTTGTTCATTACAGATATAGGTATACAGATAAATGATCTAGAAGATAAAATACTCTCTGACTCGTTAACTCCTTCAGAACGATGGTTGGATGCCATACCTTGTGAATGTCCAGTTTGTAGATCACCCTCCTGGGAGAATTCATTAAAATTCAGAGGCAGAGAACATTCCAAATTGTTTGCAATCCTTGCCCAACTTTGCTCTATTAAGCATTACACTACAGACCACAGGGAGAAGCAGCAGGCATGTCTATCATGCAGCAACTTCCTTCAGTGACCTTGCACCATCACCCATCCAATAAAACTCACCTCCAGTTTACCAGCTGCCAGCATAAGCTTGTTCTCTGTACCGAACTCTTCAGAAAAAAACACAAACTCTAAACCATTTGAAAAGAAAACCCTACCTCTCCCTACCTTCCCAATACTATAAGTTTTCCCAGAAATCAAAGCAAATTATCCTAGTCCTTCATTGTTTATTTTCCTTAGCTTCCTAACAGGAAATAAAATCTCAAAGCTACCATTTCTGTCCTTTACCTATTTAGCAGCAGATGTACAAACAACATTTATCTACAGAGTAATGTTAGGCCTCTTGCTTTATGGCAGGAGATAGGCCTGAACAACACAACTCTGCAGAAACACAGAGGGGTACCTAAGAGACATACGGCTCACATCTTCAGACTTGGCATGTTAGTCTAAAGCCTAAAGAAAATGCCTTCTCCCTACATCCTCTTTATAAAGAGGCACATTAAAAAAAAACCCACAACGGAAAAACTGCTATGCAATAATTTCAGTAAAGTAATATTAGTAGGAAAACACCCATTTTATAAAAGAAGCTCCTAGGGAATTACACTAATGCTCCTAAGGAATCTAAAGATTCTATGCTTGGGTTTTGTACATTTTTAAGTACTGCAGTACTTGACAGAGGTGTTTAGGAAATTTTGGGGATCCTGCTAGGAGAAAGAAGGATCTTCCCTGGTATTGTATCTCTTTCACATGCTCTTCCACGTGAAAGACTGATAAATTCATGACATTCGTTTCTAACAGTTCTAACAGCCTCCAATCTTTGTGCATTTTTGCATTTTGCAGCTCAGTAAATTTTTTTTTTTAAATTATCTTTCCCCACATTTGGTTTGCTGTGAATTCTGAGGTTCTTTTGGGGGCTGTCATTTGGTTGTTTTGTTTTTTTTTTTTTGGCAAACCACTGGTCTCTAAGTCTGCTAAGGCCTGCCTGTTCAGGATGTCTTTATGTTGTAAACACTCCAAGAAAATCTTGTTTATTTTAGCCAATTCTACATTGTAGAGGCTGATTTTATAACTCAAAATACTCCAGGAGAAAATTCTAATCCGAAATGGCACAGGCAGAAAGTGAAGGGAATCTCTGAAGAAACAAAGAGACTTTTTTGTGCCATCATTACAAGAAGTGAAAGCAGTGCCTCATGTCTCTGATTCATTGATATTTATACAAGTCACTTCAAATAATCAACATTACTCATAGATTTGTGGAGTTTAGATGCTCTCTGCTTAAGGAAAGGTCAGTGGCCCTTTACAGTGCTCAGGCCATTGCCGGGGCTCAAGGGACTTTTAAATTACAAGAGCCTACAGAAGCTGGCTCTCAAAAAAAAAAAAACAAACCCAAGAGTATTATTGTATGCTGCCTGCAACAGGGAGGGACTGTAGTCACTGCAAAAAGGTTCATATCATAAAACCCAAAACCCTCTGGGAATTAATAAAAAGGGGGGGAAAGTGCCTCCAACTTTCTTCTCTGTTTCAAGGCCTTGCTGATTCCGCATCAAGTCTGGAGTGATAAAGTCTCAGTCTAGTTAGTCAATGATTTTACAAGTGTTTCTTCCCTTGATTGTCACCCTCACACTTCATTTTACATTGCCCCATGTATGAAACTGATATTCACTGTATATTTCACTGAACCACCTGTCCAATGTTTGTTTTTATAAGGCTCAGCCAAGCAGGGCACAACCCCTAAATGAAGGCCATGGCAGTGTTGTCAAAACAGAAGTAATTTGTTGTGTTAATTAGTATATTCTAGGTACCTACACAAATACAACCCAGGAAAAAAAAAAACAGCTATTGAGCCCAAATAGACAAAAATTTCCCAAAGAACCATCTAAAACATTTGGCTGAATAACCTTCATTCATACTTACCATGCATCCATTAAGAAATAGGGATTATATCTTATTTTGGATACTATCCTGGGACTACTTACTTTAATTAATGAAGTATCACAAGAATTCTGAGTGGGGTGATACAATTACACAAGAAAACGTTAAGAGTATATAAGAAGCAATAGGCTGATTATGAGAACTGGAATAACAGAAATATGGCAAAAGTCACTAAAATAGTGAAAAATAACACAACAGTAACAGAAATTCTGTGGCAGGGTGGAAGCCTGTCAACCTAGCAGGCTGGAAGAAAGACTTGGACACGTCAGGCAACCACAGGTGAAAAGATGTCAGTGTGAAAGAGGAAAACTGAAGTGACATCAGGATAGGCTTCCAGTAGAGAGAAAGGCAACAGAGACTTCAGCAGCTGTGCCATACACAGCTATAGCTCTGTATGGCCTCTGGCACCTTGTGTAGTCTCTCCTCTATTCAACAAAGGTCAAACAAGAACAGGCACAGAAAATAACTATTGAGATAATCAATAAAAATCTTAACTTACAAGAGAAGACTAACAGACTTAGTTTGTTTAACCTAGCAAATGAAAAGCTGAGAGAACATGAAGTCACTTACTATAAAAACAGTAGAGAGAGTGGAATAGAGAAAACTGTTTTAGTTAAGAGAATAATGTTGGCACAACAATACATGTGTATGAATTGGCTGCAAGGAAGTTTACCAAATAAAAGTGAAAACATTCCTGTCAACTGGAGCACAGAGATTTTGGAATAGCCTTTGCAGGCTGCAGAACAGTGTTATGACCAGGTCCTACAGGAAGAGCTTACATGCTCTGATGTTCTGAGAAGACTTGTCTAGAGAGCCCAGGGAGCTTCTACTACTCTTGTTCCAATACAAGTTTCTCCCTGAACTGCATTGAGAGGAAAGGGTGATAACATTTTTATGCCTATGTAATATTACTATTAGATGCTTCTGTTGCAAGAATGGCTTTCTCTTGATTCCTTGGGTTACATGAGAGAAGGAGGTACAGAGAACTGTTCACCAATATAAAGATTAAAACCACAAAATTTTCTGTCTTATTTCTGAAATAAGAAAACTAGTGTGACAAAATTGATTGATCCTGAAATCTTCCAAATCTATGAGGCCTTTTTTAAAAACTGCCCAAACAACAAACCCCACACCATATTCACATTCCTTTGCTCATAGTTTCATTCTATGATGTTGCTATATAAATTTGTATCCTAGATAAACAAGAGACCTTTAAAATTTAGTCTATGGTAATGGCACAATAAAGCAAATAATTACAATTAATACCTTCTTCAATAAGCCAGAATTGTACCTTGATATATATTGGACATGTCAAAATTGTATTTTGGCATAGTTTGTTTTTCCCCTTGCAGTTGACCATATTAAGGTTATTGTCCATTAGCCAAACGTAAGCATTTTTAACAAGACAAACATTCAAATGAATTCCAATTTTCAAGTGCATCTTTACACAGTTGCCATGAAAAACCTTCAGTAAGCAGATGCATCATTATTTATTAATAAAATATTATCACTTAGAATCTGAGCAACATGATACAGTAAGCAATTGCACAAAGCCATAATTGCTTAAGTAAACATGTAGTGTAGCCTTCACTGTGAAGCTATCTTTTCTTCTCTAAGTGGGCTTTCTCTCTTTGAAAATTAGCCTGTCATAACAATTAGCCAGCCAATGGAAAACACACATCCAGAAAAATGAATCGACAGAAATTGAAAGCTGCTTAAATGACTGACTTCTGATTTTGAAAAGATAATTAAAAATAGCCATTCAGATGAGTCCAGTATTGTAACTTTTCAAATTTGCTTTTAGGCAAACGAGAAGCTAACATTCAAATTTTCCCCATGGAACTAACTTCTTTAAAATGAAAGCCATAATTAT